>NC_062231.1:3600822-3920901 GCF_902686445.1 Sciurus carolinensis
AAAATGCATCCAATAACATAAAATTTGTTGCTCAAAATTAACAGAAGGAATATATAAAGGACATTTAGATTGTTTGGGTGACAAGAAAAACGTATGTTATATTTAGCTGAGGCGTTAAATGATACCATGACTATAATTATAAAGACAACAATAGCAGTTCTTATTTGTTGAATATTTACTCTGTGACAAGTACTTTATCAGTACATTTGATTCTCATGGCTGTTCAATGAAGGTAGATATATTATTTTGCAAATGAGAAAACTGGCTTAGGAAATTTACCAACTTACCTTAAGTAAGACCACTAGGAAGAATTGAATGTCTTGACACATACCCTGTGCTCTTCACTGCCACTCAGAGTCCAGAGTCCTGAATCATGTCACTGTCACTTTCTAATTATATGTGTTTGAGCCTCAGTTTCCTCCCTATGAAATGAAAAAGAACACATGCACTTCACAGGGCCATGGTGAAGAATGTGGAGAAACCTAGTGGATAATTAGTAAAGCTACTTCATAATAGGAACACAGAACTAAAGGATAGAGATCACAGTATTTGAGGGACTATGAAGCCATCTGCCTTGTCAAAAGCCCCAACTGTAACAAAGTATAAGCTGTTTCTCCATAGTGTTGACAGTGGGAGAGTGATCAGCTTTTCTTCTTTTTGCCAATCTGTGGGATAAGAAATGGTATATCAGTTCTCACTTAAATCATATGTTGTGAATGTTTAATTGAATAATTTTTATGGATTTGCCTGATTTACAGAAAATCTCCCTTCAAATATTTTTTAATGAAATGTAGTTATTTTTGCTATTTTAAGCATCCACCTGCCCAAAAAGTCATTAGAATGAAGTTGTCACCTTACTAGAGAATTCTTGGAGCTCCATTTTATTTTGGCTATAATAAGCCTTACTTTAGAAGATGACAGCTGGGTTTCAGTTGAAATTTCCCATTTTAAGTTTAATGACTTCTTCAGTGGCGTTAGTGTTTGGTTCACAGTGTAACTACTTGCTTCTAAATCAAAAGGAAATACCACCATTTTCATGGTGACAGAAATCTTTATGTACCTACAGAAAATTAGACTTTTACTGAAGACACTGAAAATGTATTTTTCAGTAGGCAAAATTGCGTGGCATTTACAAAGAAAGAACCCTAGAGCACTTTTAATAAAGGGTGTGGTTTTGACCAGGAGCATCTTTTGCTTTTCAGAACAACTCTTGGAGTTGATGCACCAGCTGCCTGCCGTTGCCGATATGGCGATGTCGCTGAGAGAACTCTGTGCTGTGATGGAGTTGCAGTGGTGGGAGAGCAGGGACCATTGTGATAAATGGTGGTGACGGGGTCAGTGAATATTCCTCCTCTTGAACAGCTTGTTTGAGGATCTCCCGATTCAGCACGTAGACAAAAACTCAGTTCTTATATTTTCCTTCTCAGAAATCAGCAGTGAAAAGTTTGAATAAAAAACCATGGTGTACTCATTTTGTCACAACATCGAAATCCATTATTTTATTCTCCATTATATGTAACATTTCATACAATATTGGTGATGTTTTTTGCGGTGGTGGGGATTGAACCCAGGGTCTCACACATGAGGCAGATGCTCTACCATTGAGCTACAACCTTGTGAACATTTCAGTTTTGCAACTTACGTCATAAATGCAATGCTTTTTACCAGGGCAATGTGATGTCAGGGCAGTAGTGATTATTAGATATTATTTACATGTGCTTTGAGAGATGGAGGAAACTCTTTTTCCTTTTGTCACTTTCAAGAAGAATATCCAAAGTCAGACTAAAGGGGCAGATGATATTGCTCTGTGCTAGGCCTATGAGGACGTGTAGATATGCAGTTGTGTGTAAATGCTCATTCTGTGAACTTCCTGAAGAGTCAGTATCACCTAAGTCATTGATTCCATCTTTAAGGTGGAGGATCTGCTAAGAATTTTTAAGTACCATTAAGTATCATTCTGTCATCACAATACTGTTCCTCCTTTTTTTTTTAATTAGCTGGACTCCTGGTCAGTGATACTCAATGGTTCTGTGGAACTGACTTGTCCAGATGGAAAAGCAGAAATATTGTGTATGGGAAATAGTTTTGGTGTCTCTCCTACCATGGACAAAGAATATATGAAAGGAGTGATGAGAACAAAGGTGGATGACTGCCAGGTATAAAATGTGTATTTTATTCTTTTTTAAAAGATGTGTTCCTGGGGCTGGGGAGATAGCTCAGTTGGTAAAGTGCTTGCCTTGCAAGCACAAGGCCATGGGTTCAATTCCCAGCAGCACACACACACAAAAAAATGTGTTCCTTATGGATGTACATGACAGTAGTGTGTGTTTCGACATTCATACATGGAGTATGACTTATCCTAATTAGGATCCCACTCCTGTGGTTGTACACGATGTGCAGTTGCACTAGTGGAATGTTCATATGTGGACATGGGAAAGCAATGTCCCATTCATTCCACTGCCCTTCCTATTCCCATCTCCCCTCCCTTCCCTTCATTCCCTTTTGTCTGATCCAGTGAGCTTCTATTCTTCCCCCTCCCCATGGTGTATTATCATCCTCAGATCAGAGAGAACTTTTGACCTTTGGTTTTTTGGGTGGATGGGCTTATTTTACTTAGCATTTTTGTCTCCAGATTTATCCATTTATCTGCAGGAATCATAAAATCATTCTACTTTACTCTTAATAGAAAATACTTGTATGTAATTTAGTATTTTCCTACCTATATTAATATGTCATCTTTAAATAAGATTTTAATGTAAACTGTTACTTTTAGTCTTATGCACTAAGAAATTAATTATGAATCTCTCTTGAACTGACTTGAAATGCACAGAACTATGTGTTTTGTTTTATAAAAGGTGTTCTGTTAATATGGTATTTTACATTTTCCACCAGAAATTATTAATGAATAATCTGTTCATTGAAAATATGGCAATAAAATGCATATTATGAAAAATCATAAGTAGATAATTAAAGGTAATGGTATAGCCATGTGATGTTATTATTTAAACTCATACAGAAAAGTAATCGATTTCAGAACAGACATGGAATTTTATCATAGTATAAATCAGAATGACTTGCCACTAAAAAATAATTGCTAATGCAAAGAAAGTACTTGGTAGCAAAAGATAAATGGCATCCACATTGATGGTATGTTAATATTCTTTATTGAAAAACATTTAATAATAGTCTAGAGAAAATATGTGGAAAAACATGAAATTTAATTAGATTAAATGGAAAGTCTATGTTAGTGAGGAAAGAATTTAAGATGCTTTCACTCTTAAGTGTTTATAATTTATATATTGTCTTCTAAAAGTTTCTCTCTGAAAGATAAAATATTTTAATGTAAATAAGCCAAAAAGTTTGATTTGACTTAAGACTAATGTTTACAGCTCATTATATTTATTATTCTGCATTTTGCATGACATGTGAATGCAATTTATTCTGAAAGAATATAATTGAATTTCTTTGCTACATACCCCACCATCCATTTTAAATTTTGAGACAGTCTTACTAAGTCTAAGCTCTTGAGCTTAGACTCTTCTGGCCTTGGCCTCCTGAGTTAGAATTACAGGCATGTACCACTGTGCCTGAGTCATAATTGAATTTTTATAGTGTCAGATCAATGTTGCAGTAGTGTTATTCATTTAAATTTTCATTTTGAGCATTTTGCTTAACTAAAATGAAAAAAAGACTATAAATAAAATAATCCCAACAACATAATCAATATAATTTTGCCAGATAATTCCTTGAGTAAGCATCATAGAAGGGGAAAAAAGACTATAGATTCAAAGTTGTAAATATGTAAAGCAAGAAAACCATTCTAAATATGGTCACTTCTCAATTATTTAGTATAATAGAGGGGAAAAATAGATAAATACATAAATCATTATTTGTCATGAGAATGTACATTTAGGAAGGATTATATATGATATTTCAGCTCTGGAATTGTATTCCAAAAATAATGAAAACAAACTGAGTCAAGACAAGCTAGAGAAGTGTTAAAGGTTTCTGCATCCTATTATCTTTTATTAGTTTCTTCCTGAATCATTTCTTCTCTATGTTGGGATCTCAGTAACATTTGAGTTGGAGTCTGTTCCTTAGAGGCCAAATAAAAGTTATTTCAATTGTGAGAGTTTAGCAGGCATATGACTACACCTAGTTGGCCAAACTACTTTCATTGAAATGTAACCATGGGACCTAAATGAGTTAAGATGCATATAAATATTTTAGAGTAATTGATAAAAAATGTTATGTGACTGAATATTACAGAGTTTGTAAGTCATGTCAGGTACCATTAAGTATTAATCTTGGAGTTCAGGAAAGGAAGAGGAGGTATGTGTTATGTTAGAGAAGAGTCAAATCTATTTATAGAATGAAAAATTAGTCCTTAAGTACCTTCTGTTAAAATGTCCTATATCTGTCAGGAATAATAATAATTATTATTTTAACTCTTCCTCTTGGAAACAGTAGAACTATAAAATGGCCTCCACAGTGTCTCTCATTCTACTGACCATATTATAGGGAAATAACAGCTTGTTGACTCTAATGAACAAAGGTGGTGATATGTTTTATAAGAAAATAAGCTTCACTTAGGATTGATGCTAACTATTTAACATTCCAGTGTTATCCAAAATAAATATCCTATAGTGCAACACCTAGTTGAGTTCATGTTAAGCAAAAGAAGACACTAGTGAGTGGATTAAATTTAATATTTCTTAGAATTCCCTGATGTGTTCAAACTCTTGTGTTTTATTCTGGATGATTCCTTTGAGTTCTCCTCAAACACTGGAGTTGTTTCTCTCCAGTGTCTGTTATTACTCCTTCGTGTGGTGTGAAGAGTAAAGATTAGAGCTTTGGACATCTGTTGCACTTGGTGATTGTATTGGCTTTCTGCAGGACCTGCATGGAGGTTAATTCAGGAAACCAGATGGGGGTGATGGGGTTTTAGAAAAAACGAACAGGACACACAAAGAGAGAAGAGGCTAGGACCTGGTGGGCATTACACTGTGGAAGAGATGAGATGACCAAAAGCCAGCTCAGCATGTGTATTATACAGGTTTATCATCAAAAGGATTTCTAGTGAGAAAGTTTCTTCAAAGCACACAGAACCAAGATTGAAGGCTAATGGCCCAAGTATAATTATCAACTTGCACCCAAGATTCTCCACCCCTGGCAGTTGGTGTCTGAACTTTGAGAACTGATAATTCCATGGCCAGTATAAAACCTCCTCCTGTATACATAGGGTGTCACCATAGCAACTGGGCAGTCTCAGTTGGCACTTTCGCCAGAGAGTTTGAAGAAGAAGCATCGCTTCAGTCTCTTCTCCTGACAGCTTTCTGCTCCCCATACACCACTCTCTTTTCCTTGTCCCTTCTCCCTTTGTCCCTTCTTCCCCTCTTCCCCTCTTCCTCTGCTACCTCCTCCCTTAAGTTTTCTCCCCTTTTTCCTTCTCTACCACCTGCCCTTCACCCTTCAGTGGGAGCGAACACGTGGATACCTAATTTGAACAATTAGGTGTGAATTTTCCATAAAGACTACAGAGTTCCAGTTTAAATCTATCTAACCTCTTAAGGTAAATCGACATCAGAACCATGTTTTCTTGGGACCATTGAAATTAAGAAGTAGTTTGGGATGAGGAAACAGTTTGTCATGGATCATGTTGAAAGTTAACTGTATAATTCATTGATGGAAGTTTACTTTTACTTCCTTTGATCATCTGTAATTTTTCAACTTAAATCATGAATCACGGGCCCGAAGAAAAATAATACTGTAGCATGAACTGTCAATGACCCGGTTTGTTTGTTTTGTAACTCTGGGGATGGAACCCAGTACTTTCCACACATTAGGCAAGCACTGTACCATTGAGCTATACCTCCAGCCCTTGCTGTTGATCTTTTGGAAGTAAAGTCTCATTTGAATTTTTATTTCTTATTAGGGTGCTAAGATCATACAGCACTCCCATGTGCTTACAGCTGACTGAAATTCTAAAACCTCATTAAAACAATTCACAGATTTTTAACTTTCTTCATACCACTTTAAATTTTACCTGGTAATTTCATGTTAGATCTATAAGTTTCTTAAATCAAAAATAAATTGCTAATAAAAGGGTAAATGTTTTCAATTAAGATTCATCTTTGTAGATACTAGTTCTATATGACCATATTAGAAATTCAGTTTGAAATTTTTTTCAATTTTTGGATGGTATTTCAGTTTGTTACACATGAAATGCCTAAATGTCTATCTATACACTAAGCATTTCAATTCAAATTTATTCTAATTTCTTTAAATCTTTAGTCAAGAAGATTAATTTCAGTATATTTCTCTTCAAAAAGAGGTTTCTTTCATACATCTATCTACTTATTCAATTTAACTCAGGGATACATTTCTCTTTTGGAAAATAAACAAGAAAATGATGATTTCATTATGTTCTCTAAAACTGAGTGTAAGAAAGAACACCTAAAATTATTTGGAGATAAAACCTTTGTAAATTTCCCATGCAAATTTGGGGAGCAATTTTGCTGCTGTGTAAGAAGAAATAAAGATATTTTTGAGATATGTTACCAAGGGCTGTATATTTCAAAACATGTGTACACCAATGGTCAGTGTGATAGAAATGGGATATTTAAAATGTCTTAATTCAATTATTTATATTTATTTGTACACAAAAATCCCGTCTCTTTTAAAGTTTTAACTTTTTGTTCCTAAATACTTATCAGAAAAGTTAGATGAGATCAGTAACTTGGTACTGTAGTATGCTGTAGTTTGCTGTTTTCCTTCTGAACTGCTGCTTCTATTCACTAACAGAACCACTGACTATGCAGAAAGTATAGAAAATATAGAAAAGCATAATAAATAAAATGAAAGTCCCATGTGATTTACATTTATCGGAAGTATTGTTAATGTTTTATTTTACTTTCCCCCAAGATTTTGATGTGCAGGTATCATTTTTTAAAAAAAATTTAGCCAGCATGCAATGATGGAGCATTGAGCTGTTTCTTCCTCTCTACAGTGGGGATGGTAGTACTGCCTTCCTCATTGTACAGTTAGAAGCATAAGTTGAGAAAAATTCCTACAAGGTTACCATAATGTGATGGTGATGGTGATGATGTTATCATTATGATTATTTTTATGACAATTAATTATTATATTTGTACATGTGTGTGTAGTACTAGGGCCTTGAACATGCTAAGCAAGTGCTGTCTACCACTAAGCTATGTTCCCAGTCATTTTTACATATTTTGAGATGGTCTTGCTTCAGTTGCCTAGGCTGGCCTCAAACTTGTGATCCTCTTATCTCAGCCTCCAGCATAGCTGGCATTATAGGCATGCACCACCTTGCCTGTCTGGTATTGCATCTTTTAAAAGTTTTCATGTAATATATGAACACTAAGCCAGAGCTCTAAATAGCCTTGAAAATGTGATTTTGGATGATTGCATCATATTCTATCTTATATACTGTAATTGAACCTTTTTCTTATTTTTTATGTTGAAAGGGAAAAATAAATGCTATGTTTTCTATCCCCAGATGATTTTGTAAATCAAAATAAATCATTCATACCTTAAGGAACACAGTGACTTTTGTTTGCTGAAGTATCTGCTCTTGTCTCCTCACTGGCCTTCAGTTATATAATACATGATTTCTATAATTTATTCTTAACTTTATTTAAAACTATTAAGAACTTTAATTGCTTTAAGCGATTAGCCACAAGCTCTGAAATTGTTAATATTTGAAGAGCAAGGATTACCCTTAATATAAGTTATAAGGAATAATGATTTGAGCTATAACAAATATATGATTTATTATCAGTCACTCTAAGATTCCTCTCTTTTCCCCTAATGTTTTTTACTGTGAGAGAGATATGTTTAAAGGAACTTTTAGTTTCATCTTCAGATTTTTTAAAGTTGTTAGGATTTATATGTAAAATATGTATAAATATTCTAAAACTGAAACTTTTCTTGACCAAGTAAGAAATACATTAAAGGTAGAGAAGTTTGATTAAGGTTCATTAATGTATTAATTTGGAAAGTATGGGGAAAACAGGAAAAAATGTCAGTATTAAATAATGAAAACACTGAATTATTTGTACAGCTAGGTCTTTTGCAAGCACTTTATCATTAACATGTGACTTATGTTTTATTCCAGTTTGTCTGCATCGCCCAGCAAGATTACTGCCACATCCTCAAGTGAGTAGAAAAGAATATGCAAAAAGTAGAAGAGGAAGGTGAGATCGTTATGGTCAAAGAACACCAAGAACTTGATGGAACTGGAACAAGGAAGGGCCACATTGTCATCAAGGTAAGGCCGAGAACTCTCATTCTAAGGGAAAGGATGTTTGGAGTAGTATAAGCTATGGCAATTTAAGATTTGTTTCTTTTTTCATTTGCAAGCATCATACCTCTTAAAGGTCATCTCTTGTAATAAAAAATCTTCACGTCCTGATTAATAGCACTTTATTAATTACCATCAGTATAGTAAGAGTAGTAATCATCTGTATTACTACCTGCTTGGTTTTATGTTGAAGGGTGGAAATCAAGGCACCATATGAATGTTATTTATTCAGGATAATGATTAAACCTTTTATTTGTCACAGGGCACCTCAGAAAGGTTAACAATGCATTTGGTGGAAGAGCATTCAGTAGTAGATCCAACCTTCATAGAAGACTTCCTGTTGACCTACCGGACGTTTCTTTCTAGTCCAACGGAAGTGGGCAAAAAGTTATTGGAGTGGTTTAATGACCCATGCCTCAGGGATAAGGTTGGAAATGCAGTTTATTTCAGCTCTTCACTATGTAGTACTTTTAAAGTATAAGCTTAAAAATACATTTGTCATACCAGTTAATGTTCAAGCTAATGGAATATAAGAAAATATTTTTAAGGAAAGAAAAAGGTAAGGTGATATGAATATTAGTTCTTGTTATATATTTCAAAATTTACCTCTAGAAATGTCTTCTTTTTTTTCTTCTTTAAATGCCTAGGCCAATAAGTTGGTCACCAAGTGTTTACACGTTGAGAGTGTGTTAAAATATAACCAAACATCAGGATACCATGGGAATCTGCATTTTCCAGTCTGGTAGATCCTGTAAAAGAAAGTTACAATTTTTAAATTAGCATAGAGCAGCTTTACATTACAGCCATCAAGACTGAAGTCCCCCCTAATATCATTCTAAGCAGACCCTCTTCTGCAGCCCTGGAGAGCTCTCTCAAATTCAGATTGAATGATAAACTATGTAGTCTTATCTCCTTTCTTTTACAACCCAATTCCTTACAGATATTTCTAAGCTTAATACTATCTGTTTTCCTTATTTAGTCTGTGTTTTTACCTTTTATTTTTTAGTTTCTGTCTTTCATATTAACCTATTTTGATTTCATGCTTTCATTTTGACTTATTTCAAATATGTTTTGAAAGTAAAGTTGGATCTTAGTTAAATACCTTCATAAATCTATAGTGTCTCCTGTCAAAGCAACATATAGTCTGTATTTGAAATACACATATATTTTTCAGAAGATCATTTTTATATGAATAAATTTCTTATTGGAGGTTTTATTGTTATTAGTTTATTTTTTTCTTTTTCAGTGTTTTTAGGTAAATTGAAAATTAGATATCTTATTTGAAATTAATCTAATCACCAATCTTTAGCCCTAAACAAAGAAAACTTCATGAAACTAATTGCTTTTTCAGGTTACACAGGTAGTATTATTGTGGGTGAATAATCACTTCAGTGACTTTGAAGGAGATCCTGCAATGACTCAATTTCTAGAAGAATTTGAGAATAATCTGGAAAGAGAGGTAATAGTTGTGGCTTATTTTTTAAGATCAGCTTTCAGATTATTTATTCCTCCTGTCTTGCATTGACACCACTCTTTCTGAACCCTTATAGAAAATGGGCGGACATCTAAGGCTGTTAAATATTGCATGTGCTGCTAAGGCAAAAAGAAGATTGGTGACGTTAACAAAGCCATCTCGGGAAGCGCCTCTACCTTTTATCTTACTTGGAGGCTCCGAGAAGGGATTTGGAATCTTTGTCGACAGTGTTGATTCAGGTAGCAAAGCAACTGAAGCAGGCTTGAAACGTGGGGATCAGGTATGATATTTCTCAGTCCAGATGTAAGGAGGGTTTTGGTATTTTTCTTTCTTCAGTCAGTGATATGCTAATTTTATAATTTCACTTTTAGATACTAGAAGTAAATGGTCAAAACTTTGAAAATATCCAGCTGTCAAAAGCCATGGAAATTCTTAGGATTAACACACATCTGTCTATCACTGTGAAAACCAACTTATTTGGTAAGTATTTTTGCAGACTTTCATTTTTCTCCTTTTGGTTTTTTTTTAAACATTTAAATCTTAATCATGAAAGAAGCAATTTGTATATTTTAATATAAGAATCGGTATTTATACTAAAATATATAAATATAGAATTCATTTTATAAGTATATAATTAGCTCTAAATCAATATCCACTGACTTGAGGATTATAAAAATTATTTTTTTAATCTGTTTTATTGGTAAATGAAATTTCCCTTCTGTTGATAAATTCTAAACTACTTGTAGATTGAAAGGTTTACTGCTGCTGGGCACCTATATCCCAGTGGGTTGGGAGGCTGAGGCAGGAGGATTATGAGTTCAGCCAGCCTCAGCAATTTAGCAAGACCCTAAGCAACTCAGTGAGAGCCTGTCTGTAAGTAAAATACAAAAAAGGACTGGGGACATTGCTCAGTGGTTAAGTGCCTCAGCAATTTAGCAAGACCCTAAGCAACTCAGTGAGAGCCTGTCTGTAAGTAAAATACAAAAAAGGACTGGGGACATTGCTCAGTGGTTAAGTGCCTCTGCATTCAATCCCTGGTACAGGGGGAAATAAATTCTTAAATTTGCTTGGATAGAGCAGTATACAAAGTAGATTCCTGGCATCAGTCACTGGACTAGTATTTTGCTACAGGATTTTAATAGCTGAAGTCTGTACTTCTCATGTACTTCCAAGTTCTGCAGTTGCCTTAACCTTGTCCTTATGACTTGTAATTGGCATTTTTGTGGTGTTTCTCTTTCTATATTTTTTATTTTAATTTAACAGTTTAATGACATTAAGTACATTCAATATTGTTGTACAAACCACCAAGTCTCACCTTGCAAAACTGAAGCTCTGTACCCAAGAAATTAGAAATCCCTACTTTCCCTCCCTTCAACCCTTGATAACTGCCCTTCTACTTCTGTTTCCATGATTTTAACTGTTCTACGTACCTCATGTAAATGGAACCATACAGTATTTGTCCTTTTATGACTTGCTTTCTATGTATTTTAGTGTTTAAAAAACTTCTAATGAGATTGTCAGAAGAGAAAAAAGATGGTGCCCCCCACCTTCCCAAAATTGGTGATACCGAAAAGGCCAGCGGCTATTCCATTCCAGACCTGGCTGTAGATGTAGAACAGGTGGCAGGACTTGAAAAAGCCAATAAAAAAAGTAAAGCCAACACTGTCGGGGGAAGGAACAAGCTAAAGAAGAGGCTTGACAAGACTCGGATTATCTTGCCTCAGAAACCATATAAGTGAGTGTCTACAAGTTTTCTGTGCGCGATTCTA
The DNA here is from genome assembly GCF_902686445.1 of Sciurus carolinensis. Classification (NCBI taxonomy): domain Eukaryota; kingdom Metazoa; phylum Chordata; class Mammalia; order Rodentia; family Sciuridae; genus Sciurus; species Sciurus carolinensis. The sequence continues at coordinate 3,612,395 of NC_062231.1, forward strand.
TTGTCTTAAGAGGATCTGCTCAGGTAGTGATGTGACCTTGCACATTAGTGTGATGTCCTGAGTGTGATGCCTGAGCTGTCTTAGAAGTAATAGGAAACAATCGTGTTCATCTTAATCCTGGTTTTGCCACTCGCCTACCCCTGATTTTCATTAGAGTTGGTTTAGAATGTTCTCATTTGAACATTTTTTCCCCCTCATTTGAACTTTTGAGAAGTGTGTGCTTCGCGTTTCCCGCAGGATTTGGAGCTTTGGCTATTGTACCTTTGTTTCTGGATATTTCCTCCACAGCATCTGTACTTCACCAATCAAATCACTTCTTTCAGTTGCCTCTGTAAATCTTTCCATTCTCTTTCTCCCTCACTTCCATTTTCAGTTATGTAACCATTGCATGGCATCAATAATCAAGCGCAGATCTCCTTTCATTCTTCCCAGTGAGTTCTGCAGGCAGAGCGTCCGGTATATTTTTGAATTTCCTCTTGGCTGTTTACTTATGTGACAGGCTTAGGCTAGACAAAGTTGCAGGGATTCCCAACCATTTTTTTTAGGTTTGCTGACTTGATTATTTATATCTTAACTTTGGTCCTTGAATCTAGGGATGTTTCATAACACTAATTACCATCTGCCATTTTTTAGTGTTAAGTAACTCAGTATGCCACGTTCAATTATTATATGTTCTTCAAGGTACAACAGTATAAAAGATAAATTGAAAGGATGAAGGTTAATATATTTCTATGACAATGGATCTATAGAGGAGCAATAGATATAGTTATTCAGGATTGCAACAAGCATTTCTTTTATTTTTTTTAATTCCATTTTAAATAAATTTTTCACCTGTGGGGAAATATGATTTAAAACATATTATTAAGGAATTAAATGTCAAACTTGTATTGTCCCCATTGAACTATAATGATTAGTCATTTCTAAAGAAAACTTCTATGGTAAAATTCTATGGATAAAGAACAACGAATGTGATGGTTTTATTTTTAGACTTGAGAATGTTTTATATTAAGTTTCTAAGAGGGAATGAATTAGGACAGCTGGTACAGAATATAGAAATCAATTTATACAGTGGCCCCTCTTGAAGAAAAAATAAACTAACTTCAGAATTATTAAGAGCATCATAATAAAAAAGATCTTAGAGTCATATTTGACCAAGAGTTAAATATGAATCCTAAAAAAAATCAAAGAGAAGTCAGCATGACCCTGACAAGTATTAATAGAAATGACATGTTAGAACTGGGGTGGAATACATCCACAGCACAGGACGTTGGAAAGAACACAGTATGAGAATCCTATGCATAATTTTGTCCTCTGTTACTTGGAAAGACACTCAAAAGCTAGTCAAGGGAAAAGAGAGGAGACAATAATTAGATGTGCTGGCTTTAAAACACTGAGCAGCATCTTAAGTAAATATGTGGTTTGTTTAAATACTTTCCTGTGCAGATGATTTGAAATCATATATGCAGTGCAATTGAAATTGAAAAACCAAGATGTAAAGGTAGGCCCAGCAAACAGGAGGATCTATTCTAAAAGGCTTCATTTAATACTACTTGCTACTTCAGTGTTTGTCTTCTAGAAACCATTATGTATTTATGAGTTTGTAAAATTTGGTTTGGTTTTATTTTCACGTTTTGCAGTGCTGGAGTGGAAGGCAGGGCCTCTACATGCTAGGCAAGTGCTCTACCTCTGAGCTACTCCCCTTGCCTGAGACGATTTTTAACACCATCAAACTAGAAAATTAGAAATATCATCTAGTTAAAATACACTGTGTTAGGCTGGGGTTGTAGCTCAGTAGTAAAACCCTTGCCTAGCATGTGTGGCCCTGGATTTGATTCTCAGCACTGCATAGAAAGAAAGAAAGAAAATAAAGTTAAAAATTAAAAGTATATATGCTGTGCTGTGTATATGTCTTTTCCTTAAACAGCAGCATTATAGAAGCTAAGATGCAGGATACTAGTAAATTAGTAAGGATGGACCTGGAAAGGAAATGAGCATTAAAGAGAGGAGGAAAGAGTGTGACATCAGCATTATAGAATCCAGATTTGGTTTCCAGATGGGTGGAGAGGGAAATGGATGAACCCAGAAGAAAACAGGAAGAATCAACAGACTAGAGAATCAAGGAAGACTGAAAAACAATTCAGTAACAATGAAACAGTTGGGGAGGTCAATCAAAAAGAGGGTGTGCTCAGAGAGGGACTTTTCTTTTTCTTTTCTTTTCTTATTTAAAGAGGATTGTTTCAAACTTGAGTCTCAGGTATAAAGTAGTTTTAGTCAAGAGTAACCCCTGTTTTGTACAACAGAGATATAAGTAAGTAATCAAGAAACTGTGAGAGTGGAAAGTGAGATCATCATGCAACGTGTTAAAATGTTGCTGAGAAATATTTCTTAAGAAGGCAGATCTGCCTGCAAGACACTAATATTCATAACCACTTGTGCCAGGAGTATCCCAGTCATCCATGCCTTGGTCTGAGGACATAGTAATCATTTGATGTCATATATTACATCTAATGTTTTTGGCAAATAGTGCTTTTATATAGTTGAGAAATAAAATCCCACTGATGTAGCTGGGTGTGGTGGTACACACCTGGAATCGCAGCAACTCGGGAGGCTGAGGCAGGAGGATCCCAAGTTTGAGGTTGGCCTCATTAATTTAGCTAGAGTTCATCTCAGAATGACATGAAAAGGGCTGGGAGTGTGACTCAGTGGGAGAGCACATCTGGGTTCAAGGCCCAAAACCACAAACAAACAAAACCCACAGACGTGAAGATTTCCATCTTTCACGGAATGTTAATTGAAAGTGCATGCACATACCTCTGTGTGCTTAAAAAGAAGTTTAATTTTGTCCTAGATTCGCCTATGAATTTGGAAGAATGTACACTACAATTATCTTATTTATGATGCCTTGGTTTACATCCCAACCTTAGTAAAATGTTCTTGCATTTTCTTTCAAGGTGTTTATGTAAAACTAGTTAGAACATAAATTTGCTTATAATCTAGTTGTTTTGCATGCATAAGCTTATTTTATTTGATCTTTTGTTTTGGAAGCATTTGATCCTTCATCAAATAGATCCTTTAGAAATAATTTATATATATTATGAAATCATGTTTTAAGAGTTGTTCGCTGTAATAGTTTTTTATAAATAGAAATGAGTTTGTAGACATCAACAATAACCAGTGCTTTTCTGGGAACATAAATGTGTAATTAGAAAATTTGAGCAGAGTAAAAGTCAAAGTGAGTCATTGGATTTTTATCACCTTTTCCTTGAGCCTAGAAAATGCCACCGTGCACCCCTCTTCTTTTATGCTCTGTACAACTAAGAAATAATGTCTGTCAGGATTTCCTTACAGTTGACTGCATAATAATCTCATTTTCCCTTAGAATATTGAAGAACAAAATTAGGATACATTTTCCGTGTTCATTTTCCTTATTTTCTTTAGTTCTTGCAAATGGGACCATAGAACTTCATCGTCTTGATGCGGAATCCCTGGATGAGTGAGACTGAATGCTCTCTTTTCAGCATGCTTTTTCCTAAGCCGATTCCCACCAGAAACTAGAGCTCATATTTTCCTGAATATATTTTTAGGCTGAGAAACTACTAATATTGGATTATGGGTTTCTCTAGTGAAAAAGGCTTTAGAGAAACATTATATACTTAAGAAACAGCAAAGTGAATTGGATACACTTAAACAGCAGTGGCTTTTGCAATTTTCAAGTAAATCAATGACATTTTTTCACTAATTGCGATTTTTGTGGGATATGGCTCATTAGTGGTCTATAAGAGCTTACCACTGTTCACCTTGCTGATAATTCACCTTTTCTTCTTTACTCAGTGACATTGGGATTGGTCCGTCTCAAGGTGACAGCAGAGTAGGACTAAGGCAGACAGAGCACATCCCGACTGCGTTGCCGGTCAGCGGCACCTTGTCCTCCAGGGTTCCTGACTTGCTGCCATCACATCCTCGCGTTTTAGACTCCAGTACTACTCCTGGTGAGCACCCCCAAGGCTGCTTTGGTTTTCTCCTTGTCGTCTGTTTCCACCTTTTTCTTTGATACCCACATGACAGCTTGTGTTTATACCACTCTGTACTGATGCGTTTGTGATTTTGATAATATCACATTATCTCTCTCAGTTTGGCACGGATTGTATCAGATGTGAAGAATCAGGTTGAACCTTAAATTCCAAACCTTTGGAACCAGTTCTCATAGTATTCTGCAGACTATTTCGATATGGCTACAGGAAATTAAATCTCTGTGAACCTGTTTCCTCTTTGATAAAATGAAGACTAACACATGGCATGCAGTTATTACTAATTCATATCAAATAAGTAAGAAGAGGAAGTATATTTGGGGTCACTGTTGGGTTTTTCAATTTATTAAAGATCAACTTTAGATTTAAATTTTTCTTTTTTGGTACACACATGACAGTCTTGTGTATATGCTACTATGTCCTGATGGGTTTGTGTTGGTCTCATCATTTAGTTATAAGGGAAGATGTGTTCTTACAACATAGTGGGTCAATCGTCTTTGAAGCTCTCTAGTAAGGGAGAGGTCAGAGTTCATCATCATCTCTTCTAGGGAGGTTCTTTCCAGATTACTTTGCATTACCATATGTCTAAATCCTTTCTACTTATGTGTGGTTTTCTTTCTTCTAGATTTGCCAGATCAAGTGCTAAGGGTTTTTAAGGCTGATCAGCAAAGCCGATACATCATGATCAGTAAGGACACCACGGCGAAGGAAGTGGTCATTCAGGCCATCAGGGAGTTTGCTCTTACTGCCACCCCAGAGCAGTATTCACTGTGTGAGGTCTCAGTCACACCCGAGGGAGTCATCAGACAGAGAAGACTTCCAGATCAGCTTTCCAAACTTGCGGATAGGAATACAACTGAGCGGAAGGTATACACCATCTTACTGGATTTCTTAACCTCCCTCTTGAAACCCACATCAAAGCCTAAGAGATGAATACTTTAAGGTTTTTTTAAGTGACTAAATATCCCTGCAGATTAAAAACCAAGCACCCCACCATAAATTGCTGTATCAAAGTAACTGTATACAGTAGACTGCTGGCCCTCACCAGGAGCTCTTAGGCACTTACTCAAGGGTACTGTGACCTATGAGTTATTATCAACAGCCAACATACAAGCAATCACTCCTCACACTTGCCATGTAAATACCTGCTGATGAAACAGTAGAGGGAGCTTGATGTAAAGTCACAGAGTGAATCCTGCTGCTCTCTTCTCCTTGGATTTGGCATTCATAGATTTTCTAATCATGTTTAATCATCACTTGATCCCACATACCTGACTTTTCCAGGAGCTTCATTAGTTTAGGCAGAGACATCTATGACAGTGTGTTTGGCAGAATTAATGAATTCTGTCAAATCAGTCATTGTAATTACACTACAGAAAACACTCCTGAACTCTGGAACCAAACTTCAGTTGCTACAGAGAGCTTGATCCCTTGCTGTATAAGTGCATATGTAACACGTGTTCCTTGCATGAAAACATTGGATTGATTTTGTCCTTCTTTTCAGTGACATTTCTATTGTGGGGGCTATGCAATTTTGCCCTCAAACCACAAATCACTAAAAGTTGAAAAAGCAGTTAACTTTTGACTCTCATATAATTACTAGGTCCTATACTGGCTAAAAATTGAGTTGTCACATAAATAACATTTTTTTCCTATTTTTTTTAGAAAGTATTCCATTGTACTTGACTTTTCCATGTTATAGATCTAAACTATGATTTAATTCACTCAAAATTTGTCTTAGACCTACCAACTATAACTTTCTGACTCCTCACTTTTATTTCCAACCTCAACTCTAGTGGATAGTTTTATTTTAGGAAGTTGTTTTTTCTCAATTATCATTTGAATGTACATTGATTATGTCTGTAATCATGATGAAGTTCTTCAGATCTCCAGGGAGCTGCAACTTCATGATTCACATTCATTATTCAGGAAAATTATATATGGATCCCTGCCATGGGCTTCATGAGTAATCAAAAGGGAGAGTATGAAAGCTGTGAATGTCAAAAGCCCAAGATAACATGTTTTCTGCCATAGATGTTTTGTGAAATATGCAAAAGATAGCTTAACAGGACCTCCACCGTTTCTTCATTTATAGAATTTTACTTAAGAGAAAGCATCTGCCCACCCTAAAAGGAAGGAAGGAAGAGGAAGGCGGGAGGGAAGAAGGAAATAGCAAAGAGCAATCACCTAAATGGTGTTTTCAACAAGTTGCTTAATGGAGATGCACTAGCTCTGAGTTCTGATCCCTGCATTGACATTAACAAGTCACTAATCTTTAGTCAACTCTGTTTCTATGACTGTTTCCTATTCTGATTAAAAGGAAACACTATTACCTGTAGGGTTTTCATGAAAATCCACATATTTAAAAATTAAAATTCATTGTAGGATTATTCTAGTCATAAGAGTACATGAGGGAAACAGCTTTTAGGGTTCTAAGGGATATTAATAAAATAAGTAGCTTGAACTGATCTAATTTGGACCCATCAAGTGCCGGGTTCTTTTTTCACTCTGGGAAAATGGAGTGATGCCCTGGGTCTGATCTTTCCTGCTTCTGCCCATGGAACCTGGACCCTTATTTAAACTGAGGAAATAGTTATTTTCTGTCATCTGTCACCAAAAGTGTACAATGATTTAGAAAGCAGGAAAGGAATGGTGACAAAGAATGACAGTGAGTACAAATGAAATCCCACGTGATTCGCTCTTTTCCATCTCTGACTTCTGGTCTGTGGTCTGGCGATTAATGCAGCCACTGTGCTGCCCATCCTGGTTGAAAAGAATTCTTCCAGGATTCAATTTTGTATTCTCTCAAGTTTCCCCTAAATGGTAGCATTATTCTTTTACGGAAATCACGAGGCTTCTGCTTAGGCTTGATGATGTCTGACGTATCCTGCTTTCACAGGTATTATCTGAAAAACAACATGGAAACTGAAATCCTTTGTTCAGATGAGGATGCTCAGGGGTTGTTGCAAGAGAATCGAATTTCCCTCCTGCAACTTAGCCCTGTGGAAGTTGCCACCCAGCTCTCCGTGCGGAATTTCGAACTCTTCCGCAGCATTGAACCTACTGAATATATAGATGATTTATTTAAACTGAAGTCAGAAACCAGCTGTGTGAACCTGAAGAAATTTGAAGAAGTCATTAACCAAGAAACATTTTGGGTGGCATCTGAAATTCTCCGAGAGACAAACCAGCTGAAGAGGATGAAGATCATGAAGCATTTCATCAAGATCGCACTGTACTGTAGGGACTGCAAGAATTTTAACTCCATGTTTGCAATCATCAGGTAAGAGGGCATGTTTGCCTTAAGATTCAGTGCACATTACAGATTAGAAACAACCTCAATCCAGAGATACCATATAATATAAAATGGGGGTGATTCATAAGTGACTCACTTTTTCAAAAAAACAATGGTAATCAAACCCATGCTAGGCTGTCATTGACTCCTAATGAACAATTCTTTTTCCTGATTCTTATTCCTTAACTTAGAACCTCTCACATGCTGATTTGCCAGACAGTCTATATCTACCACTTATTGTTTTTTTTTTTTAACTTGGACTTTGGGCAAGTTATTGCTGGAAACATCAATTAACTTCCTTTTAAAATAACAATACCCCAAGGAATTATCATTATTAAGTGATATAATATATGTGGAATTCCACTGGACAGCATAATGCAAAATCCCAATAAATATTAATTTTCTTCCCTTTTAAGTGCTTAGATTGAAACTGGAAGAAAATAAAAATGAAAACAATGAGGTGTTTTGATGTTATAGAATTAGTCATTTTTTCTGCCTGGGAGTTCGATCATGCTCTCATGACTACTATGTTTTGCTTTAATTTCTTACTATAGAATATTTTCCTACACTATTTTATCAAATGCTTCCTATGAGCCAAACATTGCTCTATTTGGAGGAAAAGCAAAAATACTTATATTCTAATGGTTTTGCTGATGGTATGTTAGTTAGCTTTCATTATTGTAACAAAACAGCAAAGGTAATCTACTTATAAAGAGGAAAGGTTTAATTTGACTCACAGTTTTGGAGGTTTCAGGCATTTGCCTGTGTTGCTTTTCAGCCTGCATTGAGGCAACAGGAGCATGTGGTGGAGCAAAGCTGTTCACCTCATGGCTAGGATGTGAAAAAGAAGAAAAGAAAGAATTCACCTTTTTAGGGTATACTCAGTGACCTAAGATCTCTCACTAATTCCTTAATCTCACTGTAACCTTCCAGTAGCATTGTGACATGTGACTAAGCTTTTAACATATAGGCCTTTGGAGGACATGTAGGATCTGGACTATATCAGATAATTAAAACAGATCCGGAGAGTATAAAGGGATGAAGAATTACACCCATTTTCTTGGCCCTGACCCTGATTCTGCCTGCCATTCTCATTTCCAGGATTACCCAAGGTTCCTGTGCATCCGTTTGTAAACTGCTTTACATGTAAAGAATACACACAGGTGTATTTGTCAGTGTGTGAGCAGTACAGTGTTTTGCTTCCTTCATTTCAGAAGAGATGATTGAATTGCATCCCACATTTCTCTTTTCCCTTCTCAGTGGCCTAAACCTGGCACCAGTGGCAAGACTGCGAGCTACCTGGAAAAAACTTCCCAATAAATATGAAAAGCTCTTTCAGGATCTCCAAGACCTTTTTGACCCTTCCAGAAACATGGCAAAATACCGCAATGTCCTCAAGAGTCCAAACCTGCAGCCTCCCATAATTCCTCTCTTCCCAGTTATCAAGAAGGATCTCACATTCCTTCATGAAGGTAAATACAAGGTTAGAGGAGATTGGTCCTCACTTGTAGAAGTTTAGAGTCAATGCCATGTGATTTCCTCTTTCTTATTTGTGAATTACAGGAAACCATTCCAAAGTAGACGGGCTGGTCAACTTCGAGAAGCTAAGAATGATCGCAAAAGAAATCCGGCATGTTGGCCAAATGGCTTCAGTTAATGTGGACCCTGCTCTCATGTTCAGGACTCGGTGAGTGAGTCACCTCCAGTGGCATATGCGGGACTAGAGAAGTTAAGAGTTTCCCAGTGAATGAGGAAATTTTGCATATTTATATTTGCAGTGTTGCAAAAATTATATTAGGATGTACCAAGAATCACTCTTGAATTTCCATTTGGAATAAATCAGGTGTACCCTGACTCTTAGTAAAAAGTTTGTCCTTCAGATATTTTTAATTTAACATTAGTCACAGATACTATTTCTTATTTTTTAAAACACTGAATTGTAGAGTTAGAATTTGTAACTGGTAGCACGTACTAAAATATGTGAACACCTCAAACAACATTGTCTCAGCATCCACAGGATAGATTTTTTTTTTTTGACTAAACTGAAGTCAAAATGATTAGGACACAAAAGAAGTCTTGTTTTCTAGAACAAAAACTTTAAGTATATTGTTCTTTTGAACCAGAAAAATGTGTCTAGTAAAGTGGTGTGTGCGAGATGATTGTGCAGTTTAATGTTTGTGGGCTTCTAGAACTGCTTATCCAGAAGTCCAGTCCTTTCTCTATGATCTCTCTGTCTCTGTCTACACCCATGCTTCAATCTCCATGGCTCTCACTTACAGGAAGAAGAAATGGCCGAGTTTGGGGTAAGTGGTGGAGAACTTGCATACCCACACACAGTTCTTGCTCAGCTCATGCATTATTTTCCTACCTGCTCCATTTTCTGATGCTTTGCATTTTTACATTATTTCTTGACCCTCTTGCTCTAGCAGAATTTCAGATGGCAAACTGACTTCAAGTTTAATCTGTTGGGGCCTGTGCTTTGGAAGTCATGATCCACAAGAGCTGTGAAATGATTGATGATTGTTTTGGAGAACTATGGGCCAGACATATTTCTGAGCTCTCTGAAGATTTTTAGTATAATTTATATTTTGAAATGAGGAAAGTCCAAAGAAGAGGAGGGGAAGAATGATATTAGAAAGAAAAGTTGTGCAATTTAAATACTATTGCATGGATATTTTAGTACATATGCATAATTTAAAAGGTGCCCCCTGGTGTCAAAACCAAATTTTTTCCAGCTCAACTAACTACTCTTTTCATTCTATATAAACCAATCTTTTAAAAAAATAATTTTTAACAATTCGTGTGCGAAATAGTTTCCCTATGTAGATGTTTACATTTGCATGATTGTTGTATTAACAGATTGACTATATTACTATAAAAACTCACCACATTCAACCCAAGGAATAAGAAAGCAGTTGTGAACAGTGTAGCTAATTTTATCTGAATCTAAATAAAACACCCTTTTTAGGCGAAGTAAAAAAAGTGTAAGTCTTAATGTTCGTAACTGTGAATTCTTGCATGAGCTATCATATATAATTGTTTGCTGGCTTCTATGAAAGAATTTGAATGCTCTGTATGTAGAGGAGAAAAGTAGAATATCCTAGTTGAATCAGAACAAGTGCCAGACACATATATTTATGTATGTATTGCATATAATTCTTTTTTAACTGGAAACATTTATAATCTGTATGATTCAATATTCTACTTAACAGTTTACTTACTGGAATGAGGCATGTGACCTTTCAAATGTAGAATACGTATATAGTTTTTGGCAGTTTCCAGAAGATAAAATAAGCCCATGCTAGAGTGAGTTGCATATGCACCTTTTCCTCTTTCAGGTCCCTCAGACAGGGTAGTGCAAATGCAACGGTGCTAGCTGTTGCTCAGACAGGTGGTCATAGAAAGTGGGTACGCCGTAGTTCCTTTCTCAGAGCCAAAAGGCTTTATGAAGATGCGCAGATGCCTCAAAAAGTGAAGCAATACCTGTCCAATCTGGAGCTGGAGATGGATGAGAAGAGTCTTCGGATGTTATCTCTGCAGTGTGAGCCAGCAACCAATGCATGTGAGTTTTTTCTGGAAACAGTTGCAGACTCTGACTAGAATGTGGGCTTGTGTCCTGTGCAGCGATGTGGTTGGTGACAAGATAAGGACTTGTTCAGAGAAGGAAGCTGCCGGTCCTCAAGTGCACTAGCCTTTCCCCTGTGCCTGATGAGACTTTTGTGTCCCGTTGAGTTAGTTCATGGAGGACAGCACTGTGGACGTACTCAAGTTGCTTTGGTTTCATTCTGCCACAGCCGATACTCATTCAGGGGACACATGGGCAGATGCAGTTCCAATTTGCATTCCTTGTTTTCTTACCAATATACTCCCAAAGCAATGGGCAACCTGAGGGGTTGGGGCCTACCAGGTCAGAGGAGCACAGAACTGGATGCTGTACTGTGCCTTTGACATCCACAGTCCAGATAGTTCCCAGCCACAAATTGAGCTGTCATTTGAAACAATAATTCCACTACATAGTGAGCCACAACTTAGCCTTAGGTGTAGGTCTTCACTGTTTAAAAAACTGACCTGTGAGCCAGTCTTGATAGAGGACTAGGTGGGAGGATCTGAAGCCTGGAGTTCTGGACCAGCCTGGACAGCAAAGCAAGATCCGTCTCTTAAAAATAAAAAATAAGCAGCTAAGCATGTAGTTCATTGGTAGAGTGCTTACCTAGCCCTGCACAATAAACAAATAGAAATTAAAAGCTGGCTAGGCAAGACATGGGCTGATTCTATTTTTACCTGTATCTGTATTTGTAAAACAAAGGCATTTTTCATTTAGAGCACTTTGGAAACTTCTGTGGACAGGTTTGAAAGGTAATCTATAGAATTTAAATGTTACATAAATGATTTTGGGAGATTCACATAATGAGATTTATACAGGATCCTATTAGGCACTATAGTCATGGTGAAGAGCTGGTCCTCTGGAGGCAGAGTGGTCTGACTTCAAATCCTGCTTTAACTCTTACTAACAATGTGACCTTGGAGGACTCACTTGAGTTTCCTCATCCTTAGCTTCTAAACATGTCAACGGGGGAAGTACATGTCATTGAATTGTTTTAGGTATTAAGATTCTACACGCAAAACACTTGATTGTCCTGTTACACTGGGTTGCCTTCTGTCTACCATGGAATGATACACGCAGTAGAACACATTAAGCAGTGTTGTTTATTATTTGCCCACATAGATAATTCTCCATTGGGGAATTGATAGTAAATAGGTTATAGTTAGTAGCATTTATTAAATTAAAACTTAGCTCAGGTGTTTCAAAAAGTCTTGGATGTCATTTTAAAAAAATAATTTCTGGTATTTTTCCTGTTGCAGCCTTTATCCATACACCAAACACAGGCTATCCACATTTCTATTTTTATTTTTGTTTTTAATTTTGTGTTTGAATGGTGTCATCATCTTGAGATCACTAATTTCATTAGTCAAATGCCTCTGTCCTGCCAGTCCCCTCACGTTCTCTGTAACTAGCCACCCCTCCCTCCCCACCCCCATTTTTGGCCTTTATAAGGCAGCAGGTGGGAAGGTGGGTACTTTAAGGTTCTAACTTCAGAAAATACTCTTCTAGTTCTACCATCATCTTCTATACAGCTACTAACATTTTAAATTCTTTGTTCTATTTTCAAACCAAACCATGACCAGTGCCTAAGAATCCTGGTGACAAAAAGCCTGTCAAATCCAAGACCTCCCCAGTGGCTCCAGGGGCAGGGTCACAGCAAAAAGCCCAACCCCAGCCTCAGGCACCCCCACAGCAGCCACCACATGAGGCTGACCAAGGACCGCAGGTTCCTGCCGGGGCCCTCTACCCTTCACGGAAGGTGCCTGTGAAGGATCTCCCACCTCTTGGTAAGTGATGAAGCTCATGTTTTCCCTCCCTTTTCCTCAAACCTGAATTTTATTTTATTTTTTAATTAGCTAATCCCAACTTCATTTTCTTTTTTGGTGCTGTTCATTGCCATGCTTTTCAGATTAGGAAAAGGAATGTTCATCTTGCCTAACTTGCCTATCATCCTTGAGTTTCTTTGTGATTATTATCTCCTAATCAAACATAAATATTCAGCAAATTAAGCTTTATTTTTGCCAGTGAGTGGGACTGTTTTTATACCTAGCATCTTATTTAATCACATTTATTTGTCATGGTAAGGTAAGGAAATAAAATGAGCAAGTTACGCATTTACCAACTTGATTTTTTTCTCATACTGAATTGGTTTTGTTCCTATATGAGTTTTAAACTAGTTTTGTCTTATGATCAATGAATTGCAGAAATGTAATCAGAATATTTCAAGCTGTTGATTTGTCTGGAGGTGATTTTTTTCCTCTTTTTCCTTCGTGGTGCTGGGGATGGAACCCTGGGCCTTGTGCATGGCAGGCATGAAAGGGAATCCTTATTCATTGAGTCACTGATTCGGTAACTCCGGAGCAGTGAGACCACAGCTAATGCCTCAGTGTTAAACAGCTACCACTTTTCATCTTTCCCATCAAAATTAACTGATCTACTGACTTAGTCCCTTTATATAAATGTAAAAACGAAGTAAGTTTTATAAAAATGTATTGGTTCTTTTTTCTCTATATACGGAGAAGAAAACAGTGTTAATAGAAAAAAAGAGATTTTGAAAAGTAAATGGATAGCAAAGAGTTTGCTTAGATAAGATTAGCTGGCAGTAATGAAGTTCCTGCACTCTGTGAGTTGGACAGAAGTAATGTGGTGCATCCCTCATGGACTCTGTTCTTGTCCTGTTCCTCTTGATCAGCAAATGTCTTCTCTGTTGAGTTTTGGAGGACTGTGAGAAAAGAATACCTTTACTTGACATCTGCCCCCTTTCAAATATTTGTTATATTCTCCCTATCACAAACAAATCAAATGACATGTTCCTTTATTGCTCTTGCTCTCAATACACATGGACTCCTAAGCCCCCCACAGGCTGAATGAACATTCTGTTTGGAAGATTATCAGTCTCCCTTTGATCTACAAATAGCCTGTTAGCCAAATTTAATATAAAGTAGGTGTGCCTGCATATGAAGCTCTCTTCCATTCTCCAAAGAGAATATCTCAAAATATTTTAGGTCCATTTGAATTTATGAACTGAAAAAACTGTGCTTGAAATATTACATGTCATGATATTTAGTATAACCTATTTAAAGTCACATTACATAAAAGAGTAATTTAAAGATACTGAGAGGCATTTTTCCCCAGTCTAATTAATGAAATAATTTTGTTTCAAAGTACAATTTGACTTCTTTATTTCTGAAAAATAATTTTGGGGGGCACTTTGCATCCTTATACTCCTGGATCCTACCCTGGTTCACTCCCTTCTGAAATCTTCTTCCATGCTCTCTGTGCACAGTGCTGTCATGAAGCCTCTCCTGCCCCTCTTTCATGTACTTATTTGCATATAAGGGCATAGGATTCCTTTCATTTACTGTTCTATAAAGTTCCTCTTAACCATTGACCCTTTATCATTCCCCCTTCTCCAGAGCTAACAGTTCCAACAATACAAGGACACTTTTCCATCCCAAACTCAAAACAACTGGAGTTGAAATTGGCCGTACCACTTTCATCCTAAATTCAGGTGTTTTCAAATTGCGTGGTTTTTTTTTTTTTTCATTTTTCATCATTTTGAATAAAAATGATGATACTTTAAGGTTTAAAATATAAAGTAAAATATCAAAATCTGTTTCTAGTATTCTGGTAGATATCAGTCAAAAACAAAACTCCAGGTATCTCTTGCCTTTGGCAGGATCTGTTTATGCCATGAGTAGTAACACCAAGGACATATTGATTGTAAATAAGTTGAATCTTACTGTATACAAAAATGTTTTAGTCATTACTATTTATTTTCAGTCTTGAAAATGCATACCTAACTTGTTTTCTTTCTTTTATAGGTAGCAACTCTCCACAAGATTTAAAGAAAATTCTTTCCCTGTCTGAAGAAGGGAGTTTGGAACATCCTAAGAAGCGAGCTGATGATACAATATCCAGTGCTTCTCCACAACTGTCTTCTCCTCCCACTTCCCCACAGAGTTCTCTGAGGAAAGGTAGAACTAAGCAACTTGCTCTTTTTCTTTATCAAAAATCTATACATTTTAGTTATAATAAATTCTGGAATTATGTATTAATTTTTAATATTATACTAATTTTAAATGGTCTCTCATATAATGTTCAATGGAATTTTTCCCTCAGTGTATAAATTGGGAAAATTTTTGGCATTTCTTTTTAATATTACTCTTATAATAGACAGAATTAAATTCATAACTATATAAAACTATTTCTAAAATTTAATTTTTTTATTGTCCCAAGGTGGAAAGAATCCTTTTACATTAAAATTCTATATTACTAAATTTGGTTATATAACGTTAATACAGAGAAGAGCTCTTTGAAAACATAAAAAACTGATATGTTCCTGATTTATTTTTTCCCTTGTATTAATATGGGTTTTGATTACCTTTTTTGTTGCTATTTTAAGAGACAACATTTTAGGCATTCACAATCTTCTCCTTATATGGATGCTTTCTTACATTAAAATAGACGATAATTTTCTTCCGCATAACTCTCCAGGTTCCTTCCTCCCCCTACCCTTTAATTGAAAAGAGTGAGTGTCAGTCAGTAGTAAAAAGCCAAGATTTAGTTTTCTTTAGATGATGATCCTGAAAGGTTAATCAATTATTAGGTTTCACTCCCTCAACAAATAACTGCTTTTTTCTTTGTAGACATTTCAGGCATCTGTGCATTTTATGTGGGTATCAGTTCTATGGCCTTTGTTAAATGGATATATTTAAATTCTTTTCTCATCCTGTCCTGAGGTGGCAGTGGAAATCAGCTGAGATCTTTTGCTCTGGGCAGTTGGACTTAACCAGTTCCTCCTCTTCTCTTTGAAGTGAGAACCCTAACAAGAATAACAATGCACCACATACCTATGGGATAGGTGCAGTTTATAGAACCAAAAACAGGGTGGGAAAGAGGAATCATCTTATTCGTTGAAGAAAATGGGAGAGTTCCTCCAAATGTCAGGTGCTCCAAATGAGTGATTTTTCTGGACAGCGTTTTTTGTTTTTTGGGTTTTTTTGTTTTGTTTTTGAGCAGACTTTTTAGGGAATGATTTAAATTTTGCTCATCAGAATTTGTAGTGTGTGTTTAAAAAAGATATTTCATATATGAACATGTTAAATTTTTTCAATAACTGTGTAACCTTTAAAAAATAATTCAGGAAGTACCAGTTTACTAAATGAATGGAAACATACTTAAATTGGGAGTATTTAGATGCTCTAGATACATATATATATTTTAAACTAATAGGAGATCCTTAGTCATGTTATAAAAAAGATAAAAATAAGTACTGAGAAAAATTTGTTTTATTCTTTTCCATTAAAAATATCAAACTAAACCTCTTTTTGACTTTCAGAAATATTTTTAGTAACAAAGAAGAGGTAAGGGTCCTTTTAGGACAGGAAACAGACACCTGTTGAGGCATTTTACAGTGATGGTCTGGGGAAAAGTACACATTACATCCTCAAGAATTGGCTCTTCATGTGATTCAGCTAATACATTATTAATGTTGAAAAACCGAATGGCAAAAATCCAAAGAGATATTCTTTAGGTCTTATTTCTTATTCTTTTTGAAAACTGTTTTCAGTTGAATCTTTCTCTGCTGTACTTATGACTGTGAAAATTGAAAACTTAGTTGAAAACAAAATTACTGACTTTTCAGTTTGGAAAAAAAAATCATGCTTTCACATCTAATCAGTTGTTCTTGTTGTTGATGATGTAGTTGATGTTGATGTTGTTGATGTTGTTGTTGATGTTTCCCAGTGCTGGGATTCTAACCCAGGCCTGGGGTGCATGCTCAGCCTCCCTCTACCACTGAGTGATACTCCAGCCCTGGCTCATTTTACAGGTTAATGGTAGAGTCATTCATAGCCAGGGAAGCTAATAACAGTCAAGTAGTGGAATCTTTTCTGAGCTTGAATAACAGTATATGTGGAGGGAGAGAGAGAGAGTGTCCATCTCTAACTTTTTAGCTCCACCCAAGTAAAAATTTACTTTAATCTTTTAGTCACTTGGTTTAAAAATAATCCTATTTCAATGGTGATATACATATGTACTTTTTTCTTTCCTTTTGCTTCTATTTGGCAGACTTCAGTCTTATGTTGCAAACACAGAGTGTCTCACTAATCTGGTTTTTTATCTCGTGCAGGTTGTACTTGGGCTCCCAGGGGTACTGTGGACAATTTTTCACATTCTGATCTCAGTGAAATTTCTTCATGATCCAGTATTGTCATCAATTCTTCTTTTGACCCGGTGCCAGTCTCACTCCATAGTGAGAGGCACCAGAGGCATCCTGTCAGCATTGTGGAAACAAACCTAGGTGTGGGCAGGACAGAACGGTAGACCATGATTGAACCTGATCAACACAGCTTGGGGCAGATGGCTTTCCTTAGCGTTCTTTCACATCCCTTCTTCCATCTCTCTCTTAAGAATGAATCCTTTGTGGATTACTAAGTACCATGTTCTTGGTTGAGCCTGCTGCTTTTCCATTAAGCTTCTGTTTATTGCATGTTCACTGTGCCTTTGTGTGGGAGGCAGAGGGTGACATTAGGCTCTATGCCACTTCCTTGGTGTAAGCTGCCTTCCTTAAGTAACCAGAGGTGTTGAGCCGGCCTTGACCTTGCAAGGAATATGTTCTTTTCTGCAGCAAGTCATCCTTCTTTTCTCTCTGCATTTATGTTACAGTAATGACAAAGGTAAGAAAACTGGACATGGATCCACTATAATGCATTTCAGTGGTGTTTTCAGCCTCTTTCTGGGATGAGAGAAAGCTTCCCTTCAAGGAAAAAAAAATAGATTGAACAGTCTTGCACTGCTTACTTTCCATCTGTTTAACCACTTAGGTCATGTGCCGCAGTGTTGGAGAGCCGAGGCTCATACGCCTCAGCTGCAGTAATTCCTTCTCCAAGCACAGAGGAGCTTTCCCAAGACCAGGGGATGGAGCTTCTCTTGGTGCTGCCGACAGGGGTCGGGGGAGCTGGACATCATGCTCAAGTGGCTCACGTGATAACACACAGACCATCCAGAACCAGAGAAGTTGGGAAGCACCTCCATCTGGACACACCCACTTTGATCATTCAGGGGATCCTGCAGGTTATGGGTCTCAAGAAGCCATATGGACCAAGTGGTGTTTTCTGATCATAGAGCAAACTATAAGTCAGGTCAAAGTAGAGAGAGTCTTGAACAAGCCAGGTCCAGGGCAAGCTAGGCACCTTCTACAGGCTACTGGGGAGAAGATTCAGAGGGTCACACAGAAACAATAAAGCATGACATCTGCGACCACAGAAGAAACCCATCCTGTGCCCGTGCCTGCCCACATCCTGTGACACCCAGGACTGCAAAGGGGGTCATAGGTAAGTTTAAAAACTGGAGTGTTGGCACTTCTGGATCATGGCTATAATCTGATTATTTCAAAGGTCAAATTATTTGATTGTGTGTTTTTGGGTACTGGGGTTTCCAGGATGTTTGACCTCTGAACCACATCACCAGTACCCCCACGCTTTTTTTTTATATATAAATTTAGAGACAGGGTCTCACTAAGTCAGTTAGGGTCTCACTAAGTTGCTGGAGTTGGCTTTGAACTCATGATCCTCTTGTCTCAGCATCCCAAGCCACTGGGATCACAGGTTTGTGCCACCATACCTGTCTGTGTTTTTGGCTCTTTCCCTCATTTTACAGGGCTTCCAAATTAGCACTGAGTTCAGGATTTTGATATGAAGGGTGGTTAAGAGCCTGGGTGTATGCAGTGAAACATTCAGTAAATCCTAGCTTCGAGTATCAGTACAATGTCATTATGGATGTTACCTCATTTGTTTTCTTTTAACTGGAAAATTTTCAGGATGGATGCCTATTTTTCACAGGGAGGGATTCTTCTTTAATTGAAAATGTTCTAAACATTGACCCTTAAATTTTATTTAGAGCTTCATCCTATGCATAATGAAGCCTTTTCATTAGCCAAGCATGGTGGTGCGTGCTTCTAACACTAGCTGCTTAGGAGGCTGAGCCAGGAAGATTACAAGTTTGAGCCCACCTGAGCAGCTGAGGGAAAGGAGACCCTGTCTCAAATTAAAATTTAAAAAGGGCTTGGTGTGTCGCTCAATAGTAGACAAGTTGCCTAGCATGAGTGAGGCCCTGGGTTCAGTTCCCAGCACAGCAAAATTGAGATTCATTGATTTTTGTTATGTAGACACACTGTTTCTCTCGGCCAAATAAATTCTTTCTGCATCCTAGAGCAAGGCAGAGGTTGCTCACTGCGTAAAGACTAAGGGTTCAGGCCTAGAGCTCAGGCGAATGGGGTTGGAATTCATGTTTTACTACTTTGTAGTGGCTCTCTGACACTGGAGAGAGGCTCTGCCTGTTTCCTCCTCTGTAAAATGAGTTTAGTAATTAAGAGTTAGTGGGAGGATGAAAGAAAATCTGTGAAAAGTACTCAGAACAGCGCTTGGATAATGTATTCATAAGTAACTGAAAGATACTGCTGCTCTTTGTAAAGTGTTACCCGTTCCCTCAGTAAAATCAGAGAAAAAATGTATTTTCTTAACCTATTTAAAATCTGTGTAGTTGAAATGTAGGACTAGATTATAGGATACGGGAATATAATCTGGAACGTGAGCATCACGGGCATCACTTTCATTAGTAGGGACATTGTAACTATTTTGCCTTACAAATAGTTGTGTGTGGGTGTCAAATTTAGTAGCCTTCTGAGATAAATAAGGACATGACAGTAGTGATAGCTTTCCATCACTGCGACAAAATACTTGAGACAATCAGTTTAAAAGAGAAAAGATTTACTTGGACTCACAGCATTAATGTTTCAGCCCCTGGTCACTTGACTCCATTGTTTCTGGGCCTGTGTCACGGCAGGACATGGTGGGGAGGGCATGACAAAGCAAAGCTGCTCACGTCTTGTGCTCCAGGAAGCAGAAAGTGTGAGAAAAAGGGACAAAATATTCCCTTCAAAGACATGCCTCCAGTGACCTGCTTCCTCCACTGAGGTTCCATCTGTTAAAGTTTCTGCCTCCTCCCAGTAATTCCATCAGGAGAGACCAAACCTTCAGCATAGGAGCCATTAGAGAACATTCCAGATCCAAACTATAGCAAGCATTAACACATATTCTTAATTTGAGGCAGTTTGGGTGCCTGTGAGCCTCGAGGGGGACCAGTGCTCCTACCTGTCCTCAGCCATGTCCCCCCACCCGAGAGGCCACGTAAACAGGGATCCAGGTTGATGGTTGAAGCTTCGGAGGGCTTTCTTCATGTGAGGTGCTTCTGGGTTCCATTTGCGTTTTTTCTAAATGACTTTAAAAACACCACAGGTGGCAGAGGGGTCACTTGTAATAAAGTGCTCATGTGGCCAGATGTCTTCTCTAGACTTTTCAGTGGATTTTGCTTCTGTGGTGCTGGGGATGGAAGCCAGAGTCCCAGCCTGTGAGGCAAGTGATCTACCACTGAACTACCCAGCCCGGATTTCCATCCTAATTCTTAGTCAAATTAAAGTGCTTCTGTGGCCCTATTTTAAGGTTAAAAATAAAGATCTCACAAGTTTGTGCTGTCTCTAAGAATTCGAAGGAACATTTTGACCTATAAAATGAGGATAGTTCAAGTTTTCTGTGGAAATGTTACATTTGGACTTTAATGGGTGGGACCTCACTTGGAAAGGAAACACATCATTTCTCTCTCTTTTGACTTCTTTTTACAAATGAACAAATCTACCTGCCTCTCTTGGATTGAGTACAAGGAGGGGATCATATTCCCCCACTTTCTTTTTTTGGCTTGTTTTCTGTTTAACCTGTTATCATACAGTCATTAAAGAAAAAAGTGAACTATAATAAGTGAACTAGTCATAATCTGCCACTTGCAGATAACCACTATTAACATATTTTTATACATCCTTCTAGACTTTTAAATGTATGTGACTGTTTATTATTAAAAATGAGATAACTCCTTGTAGTTTTATAACTTTTAAAAATGAATCATTACTCATAACTTTCCAACCAATAAACAACAATATGTATTTTTAATATTGCATGTGTACGTATACATGAAGGTATGCATAATGTCCATTTTTAAGCTTTTAAAATTGTTAATTGCCTAGAAAACAGTCAAGAATTTTAGATGGGCGTATGTTTACATACGTGTGATTTGTTATGAGCACGTCAGTGGTGTGTTCTCTACGGCATGGGAAATTACTTGCTTGCTCATCTGTGTGTTTGTTTTCTTCCCTGCTGTTTGTAGAAGATGAACAAGTGTCTGCGGTTTGAGGCACAGGCTGTCGTGGACCCTGGGCGGTCCACCTGAAGGAGAGCACAAGAAGACCGGGGCCTTGGAACTCATCCTGAGGACGGTGGCCCCGTTTGCCCCCTTCCCTGCCTTAAAAGCAGCAGGGGCTTCTGCTCCCCTTCTTCCTTTCCCCTTTGCATGTGAGACACTGAAGAAATCACTGTGGCACTTTCAGGCTTCATTGCTTGAAGTGCACAGTGCAGCCATCTTCCAGCTCCGGCCGTTGCTGCCTGCCACGTCACACAGTGTCATCCAGATTCCAAGATCATCCCAACAAGGTGGTTCTCTATGGCTGCACTTCTCCATGCCTGGAAGGATTTTTAAAGATCTTCCTTTAGAGTTCAATCCAGTGTAGCACTTGGTCTCGTAGGGACACTGAGAACAGCTAGCCATTGAACTACTTGGGGCCTTTAACCCACCATGGGAGACAAAGAAAACAGTGAAACCCTCTGAGCACAGTGCCTGTCCACTTGTTTACAGTGTCTTTTTTTTTTTAAATGAATTTAAAGATGTGTTTAGAGAGTAAATGTTATATCATTTCATGATTCCAGTATTATTTTGAACCATAAGTAGGGTTGCCAGCCTGGGTTTCCAAAAAAAACAAAAATGAAAAAACCAAATATGCTGGACAGGGTGTGGCCACACCAAGAAGAAGGGAAGACCTGGGTTGTGATCCTGTCTTCCCATGTCCTTCCAGCCTCCCCCGCAATTGCCCTATCCTGGAAGTGTAAAATGTTAGCCAGTGGCTTCAACACCAAGGCACCCCATCCTCGCCTCCCCAGGGGCTGGGGGTCTTCTGTAAACCGTTTGCACATGGCCAGGGGAGGGAAGCAGGACTCCTGTGTCCTGTCTGAGCCTTATGGAGGAAGGGTAGTGTCTCTGAGGGTTGTCCTGCTCCATTGAAATGGATGGCAAACCCCATTTTTAAGTTATATTGTTTTGATTTTGTTCATTTAGAGTTTTAGGATATTTTTGTTTTCGTTTTTTAAAAGAAACATTTATAACTGGATTGCAATGCAGTGAAAGCAGCTTGGAATGTTGGAGCTACTGCCAGCTGTTCATACTGCTCTTTCAAGACAGCCGCCCTTTATCACATTGGCATTAGGAATAAACAAGGCTTTAAACAAACGATCAGAAACCTGGTTAGATTTCCCAGCCTTTGCAAGGTGGACGTCACCAGAGACTAACCCGCAAGTGGCTTCATGGATGCTGCCTAGAGAGAAGGTCTAAGTGTCACAACCATCTGCTCACAGCTGCTATTAACCCTATAATAACTGAAAATGACCCCCCTCTATTTTTGTGTTGTTTTTGCACAGATTCCGAAAAAGTGAAGGCTGCCAATCCAAGTAGTGCTCAGATGTGAGCAACTGCTGGTCTTGGATTTTTTTCCATTAAATTCAGCTGATCATATTGATCAGTAGATAAATGTAATAGCTTCCAATTTTAAAAGTCGAACTGCAGTGTTTTTTCACTGTATGAAACAATGTCAGTGCTTTATTTAATAATTCTCTTCTGAACCATGCCATTGTCTACTTGCTTGTATATTACATTGTCAATTTATTCATTTGTAATTTTACATGTAATATGCATTATTTGCCAGTCTTATTATATAGGCTATGGACCTCATGTGCATATAGAAAGTCAGAAATCTAGCTCTACCACAAGTTGCACAAATGTTATCTAAACATTGAGTAATTGTAGAACATAGGACTGCTAATGTCAGTTTGCTCCGTGATATTGCATGCAGAATGTGCAATTAACTGGTGATTTCCTCATAGTTTTGATACTACTTGTACCTGTATGTCTTTTAGAAAGACATTGGTGGAGTCTGTATTCCTTTTTTATTTTTAATACAATAATTGTACATATTGGTTATTTTTTTGTTGAAGATGGTAGAAATGTACTATGTTTATGATTCTACATGCAGTTTGTACAAGCTGGAAAATAAATACATATAACATAAAGCCTTGTGTATATTCTTAATGAATTTTGCATGCTTTTTATCATGGAAATAGCAGGTCTTCAGTCTCACTACCAAAGCTCATCCTCCAGAGACTTAGGAGGCTTAACCACTTACTCTGTAGAAACTACCTGATAGCCTGTTCCTTCTAAGACAGATTTCTGTTGATTCAAAGAAATCAATATCATTAATGTTAACACCAACATGAGCACATTCAGATTTGTCAGTTTCTTAAGGCTCAGTGAAAAATGAAGATGATATCACAATATATTTCCATAAAACATTGTTTTTCTCAATCTTTCCCCAATGAAAATCTGTACAGGACAAAATATTTTGATTCCCAGTATTTGTATTGAGAAGGACCTCAGAGAACAGAAAATGATGGTCAAGGTCATGATCACCAAGTTAAGAGCACAATTTAGCTATTGATTATGGACTTCTAACTAGAATATGATATTGTTTTGTCTATGAGGGTTTGTTTTCTGAGGCACTGGGGAGGGACAGCCTCACGCATGCTAGGCAAGGACTCTGCCACTGAGCTGTGTCCCCAGCCCTAAGTATCTCCAAATATTTACATATACTCTAAATAATTTCTCTTCCAGACCTGAAGGGGACTGATCAACTTTTCACAGAAGCCTTAAATTTCTGAGTGAATCGCTCATGAATGGCTGTAGGTGAGGTTTTCTCCTTCCCCACTTCCGGGACACCAGGAAGTCACTACTTTACACTCAACAATGACCAAGGTGGCATGTCTGCTGGAGCTCATGTTGCTGCTGCAGCAGATCCTGTGACTCGCCCACACACCCTCCTGCCTCTGGATGCTGGGGAGGCTTCCTTCTCTCTCAGTCCCCTCTGTCCACTGGATTAGGAAGACCCCACCCCAGCATGGCCTCTGCCAAACAAGGGAGCTGGGCTCCTGTGAGCTCTAGAATGATTTTCAAACCTGTCTTAAATGTGTTTTTGGAACAAAGTGGGAAAAAATACAGAGTCATAGTCTTTAGTGAGCATTTAAAATCTATTTCCACCATAAAATAGCTCTTTCTTCTCCTCTCCCTCCCCTCCTGTCTTTCCCTGCCCTCCATCACCACCCACCCTACCCCAGGAAATTAGGTTTTCTTAGTTGGTATTCTTCTATGATGATCCCCGCCTAACTGAAGAGTGGTTCTCAAAGTAGAAACATTTTTTTTATTGTAAACAAATGGGATACATGTTGTTTCTCTGTATGAACATGGAGTTAAGGCGTACCATTTGTGTAATCATAAATTTACATAGGGTAATGTTGTTTGATTCATTGTGTTATTTTTTCCCTTCCCTCCACCCCTCCCATTCCTCTTTTCCCTCTATACAGTCCTTCCTTCCTCCTTTCTTGCCCACCTCCCTAACCCTAACTCTAACCCTAACACTAACCCCTCCCACCCCCCATTATGTGTCATCATCCACTCAACAGCGAGATCATTCGGCCTTTGGTGTTTTGAGATTGGCTTATTTCACTTAGCATGATATTCTCCAATTTCATCCATTTGCCTGCAAATGCCTTCATTTTATCATTCTTTATGGCTGAGTAATATTCCATTGTATATATATACCACAGTTTCTTTATCCATTCATCAATTGAAGGGCATCTAGGTTGGTTCCACAGTCTGGCTATTGTGAATTGAGCAGCAATGAACATTGATGTGGCTGTATCTCTGTAGTATGCTGATTTTAAGTCCTTTGGGTATAGGCCAAGGAATGGGATAGCTGGGTCACATGGTGGTTCCATTCCAAGCTTTCTGAGGAATTTCCACAATGCTTTCCAGAGTGGCTGCACTAATTTGCAGCCCCACCAGCAATGTATGAGTGTACCTTTTTCCCCACATCCTCGCCAACACCTGTTGTTGCTTGTATTCTTGATAATCGCCATTCTAATTGGGGTGAGATGGAATCTTAGTGTAGTTTTGATTTGCATTTCTCTTATTACTAGAGATGTTGAACATTTTTCCATATGTTTGTTGATTGCTTGTAGATCTTCTTCTGTGAAGTGTCTGTTCATTTCCTTAGCCCATTTGTCGATTGGATTATTTGCATTCTTGGTGTTGAGTTTTTTGTGTTCTTTATAGATTCTGGAGATTAGTGCTCTATCTGAAGTATGCTTGGCAAAGATTTTCTCCCACTCTGCAGGCTCTTTTCTTCACATTGCTGACAGTTTCCTTTGCTGAGAGAAAGCTTTTTAGTTTGAATCTATTCCAGTTATTGATTCTTGCTTTTATTTCTTGTGCTATGGGAGTCCTGTTGAGGAAGTCTGGTCCTAAACCAACATGTTGAAGATCTGGACCTACTTTTTCTTCTATAAGATGCAGGGTCTCTGGTCTGATTCTGAGGTCCTTAATCCATTTTGAGTTTAGTTTCATGCACGGTGGGAGATATGGGTTTAGTTTCATTCTGTTGCATATGGATTTCCAATTCTCCCAGCACCATTTGTTGAAGAGGCTATCTTTTCTCCATTGCATATTTTTGGCCCCTTTATCTAGTATGAGAAAATTGTATTTATTTGGGTTTCTGTCCGTGTCCTCTATTCTGTACCATTGATCTGCCTGTCTATTTTGGTACCAATACCATGCCATTTTTGTTACTATTGCTTTGTAGTAGAGTTGAAGATCTGGTATTGTGATACCCCCTGCTTCACTCTTTCTGCTAAGGATTGCTTTAGCTATTCTGGGTTTCTTATTCTTCCAGATGAATTTCATTATTCCTTGCTGTATTTCTGTAAGGTACGTCATTGGGATTTTAATTGGAATTGCATTGAATCTGTATAGCACTTTTGGTAGTATGGCCATTTTGACAATAATAATTCTTCCTATCCAAGAACATGGGAGATCTTTCCATCTTCTAAGGTTTTCTTTAATTTCTTTTTTTAGTGTTCTGTAGTTCTCATTGTAGAGGTCTTTCACCTCTTTTGTGAGATTGATTCCAAAGTATTTTATTTTTCTAGAGGCTATTGTGAATGTGGTAGTTTTTCTAAATCCTCTTTCTGAAGATTCATCACTTATGTACAAAAATGCATTGGATTTATGAGCATTGATCTTGTAACCTGCTACATTACTGAATTCACTTATGAGTTCTAAAAGTTTTCTGGTGGAATTTCCTGGTTCCTCTAAATATATAATCATGTCATCAGCAAATAGGGATAGTTTGAGTTCTTCTTATTCTATTCATCTCGCTGATAAGCGGATGAGGACATATAATGGGGGGTGGAGGTGTTAGCATTAGGTTTAGGGTTAGGTTTAGGGTTAGGGATAAGGAATGTGGTAAGAATGAAGGAAAGATGGACTGTATAGAGGGAAGAGGGGTGGGAGGGGTGGGGGGGAAGGGAAAAAATAATGAATCAAACATCATTGCCCTATGTAAACGTATGATTACACAAATGGTATGCCTTGACTCCATGTACAAATAGAGAAACAACATGTATCCCATTTGTATACAATAATAATAAAAAAAATAAAAAATAATAAAATTTTTCTGGTAGAATTTACTGGTTCTTCTAAGTATATAATCATATCATCAGCAAACAAGGATAGTTTGAGTTCTTCTTTTTCTATTCGTATCTCTTTAATTTCTTTGGTTTGTCTAATTGCTCTGGCTAGAGTTTCAAGGACGATATTGAATAGAAGTAGTGAAAGAGGGCATCCCTGACTTGGTCCAGTGTTTAGGGGGAATGCTTTCAGTTTTTCACCATTTAGAATAATATTAGCCATGGGCTTAGTATAGATGGCCTTTACAATGTTAAAGAATGTTCCCACTATCCCTATTTTTTCTAATGTTTTGAGCATGAAGAGGTGCTGTATTTTATCAAATGTTTTTTCTGCATCTATTGAAATAATCATGTGATTCATGACTTTAAGTCTATTGATATGGTAAATTACATTTATTGATTTCCTGATGTTGAACCAACCTTGCATCCCTGGGATGAAACCCACTTGATCATGGTGCACTATCTTTTTAATATGTTTTTGTATGCGATTTGCTGAAATTTTGTTTAAAATTTTTGCGTCGATGTTCATTAAGGATATTGGTCTGAAATTTTCTTTCCTCGATGTGTCTCTGTCTGGTTTAGGTATCAGGATGATATTGACTTCATAGAATCGTTTGGGAGGGTTCCCTCCTCTTCTATTTCATGGAATACTTTGAGGAGTATTGGAATGAGCTCTTCTTTAAAGGTTTTGTAGAACTCGGCTGAGAACCCATCTGGTCCTGGACTTTTCTTTGTTGGTAGGCTTTTGATGACTTCTTCTATTTCATTACTTGAAATTGGTCTATTTAAATTGTGTATGTCCTCCTCGTTCAGTTTAGGCAATTCATATGTCTCTAGATACCTGTTGATGTCTTCGAAATTTTCTATTTTGTTGGAGTATAGATTTTCAAAATAGCTTCTAATTAAGTTTTGTATTTCAATTGTGTCTGTTGTGATATTTCCTTGTTCATTCCGAATTTTAGTGATTTGGGTTTTCTCTAGTCTTGTCTTTGTCAATGTGCCTAAAGGTTTATCAATTTTGTTTATTTTTCAAAGAACCAACTATTTATTTTGTCAATTTTTTGTATTGTTTCTTTTATTTCAATTACATTGATTTCGGCTCTGAGTTTAACTATTTCCTGTCTTCTACTATTTTGGTGTTGGTCTGTTCTTCTTTTTCTAGGACTTTGAGCTGTAGTGTTAGGTGGTTTATTTTTGAGTTTTACTTCTTTTATGGAATGCGCTCCATGAAATAAATTTTCCTCTAAGTACTGCTTTCATAGTGTCCCAGAGGTTTTGATATGATATTTATTTGTTCTCATTTACCTCTAAGAAATTTTTAATTTTCTTCCTAAAATCTTCTGTTATCCATTCATCATATAATAGCATACTGTTTAATCTCCAGGTGTTGGAGTAGTTTCTGTTCTTCACTCTTTCATTTATGTCTAATTTCAATCCATTATGATGTGATATAATACAAGGTAGTGTCTCTATCTTCTTGTATTTGCTAACATTAGCTTTGTGGCATAATATATGGTCTATTTTAGAGAAGGATCCATGTGCTGCTGAGAAGAAAGTTTATTCGCTCTTGGTTGGATGGTATATTCTATATATGTCTGTTAAGTCTAAATTATTGATTGTGTTATTTGAGATCTATGGTTTTTTTGTTCAATTTTTGTCAGTGGTGAGAGATTTGTGTTAAAATCGCCTAGTGTTATTGTGTTGTGGTCTATTTGATTTCTGGAATTGAGAAGGATTTGTTTGACATACATGGATGAGCCACTGTTTGGGGCATAGATGTTTATGATTGTTATGTCTTGCTGATTTATGCTTCCCTTAAGCAGTATGTAATGTCCTTCTTTATCCCTTCTGACCTAACTTTGGCTTGAAGTCCACATTATCTGAAATGAGGATTGATACTCCAGCTTTTTTGCTGAGTCCATGTGCATGGTATGTTTTTCCCCATCCTTTCACCTGTAGTCTATGGGTATCTCTTTCTATGAGATGAGTCTCTTGCAGGCAACATATTGTTGGATCTTTCTTTTTAATCCAATCTGCCAGTCTATGTCTTTTGATTGATGAGTTCAGGCCATTAACATTCAGGGTTATTATTGAGATATGATTTGTATTCCCAGTCATTTGATTCATTTTTTAATTTTATTTATTTATTTATTTTTGACATGACTTGGTTCCTCCTTTATTTAACAATTCCTTTAGGATAATTCCTCCCGTTGCTGATTTGCTTCTTTGTTTTCCATCTCTTCCTCATGGAATATTTTGCTGAGAATGTTCTGTAATGCTGGCTTTCTTTTGTAAATTCTTTTAGCTTTTTTTATCATGGAAGGATTTTATTTCCTCGTCAAATCTGAAGGTAAGTTTTGCTGGGTATAAGATTCTTGGTTGGCATACATTTTCTTTCAGGGCTTGAAAAATGTTTTTCAGGCCCTTCTAGTTTTTAGGTTCTGGATTGAAAAATCTGCTGATATTCGTATTGGTTTCCCTTGAATGCAATTTGGTTCTTTTCTCTCACAGCTTTAAAATTCTGTCTTTATTTTGTATGTTATGTATTTTCAGTATAATGTGCCTTGGTTTGGGTCTGTTGTTATTTTGTGTATTTGGAGACCTATAAGCCTCTTGAACTTGAGATTCCATTTCATTCTTCAGAGTTGGGAAATTTTCTGATATTATTTCATTGAATAGATTGTTCATTCCTTTGGTTTGTTTCTCTAAGCCTTCCTCAATCCCAATATTTCTTAAATTTGGCCTTTTCATTATATCCCATAGTTCTTGGAGATTCTGTTCATGATTTCTTACCATCTTCTCTGTTTGTTCAACTTTGTTTTCAAGATTAAATATTTTGTCTTCAATATCTGAGGTTCTGTCTTCCAGGTCAGGTGTTCTATCCTATTGGTTATGCTTTCTATGAAGTTCTTAATTTGGTTTACTGTTTCCTTCATTTCAAGGATTTCTGTTTGTTTTTTTTTTTTTTAGTATCTCTAACTCTTTGTTGAAATGATCTTTTGCTTCCTGTATTTGCTCTTTTAACTGTTGATTGGTGCGATCATTCAGTGCCTGCAGTTGCTCTTTCATCTCATTGTTTGCTTCCCTTATCATGTTAATTATGTACATTTTGAACTCCCTTTCTGTCATTTCTTCTGCCATGCTGTCATTGGATTTTATTGATGTAACATCTGGATTTGTTTGGGGCCTTTTCTTCCCTTGTTTTCTCATATTGCTCAGGAATCAGTGGGTCATCAAGATATTGCAGATTTCCTCTATTGACTTACAATGTCCCTGAAGATTTCTAGTATATCCCCTCTTATCCTTCAGTAGCCTGAAGTCTTGGAGGAGGTTGATAATGCGGTGCTCCACAAGGAAGCTGCCTCTCTAGGGGTGGTGGCCTTCAGGTGGGGTATATTCCCTGCTAGTGGGCAGAGGTGCCTCCACTTGTTGACCAATGGTCATCCAAAGGGGAACTAGGCTGTTGGCTGAGGCAAGGCCTGTTTGGGTCTGTGTCTCTGGTTTTACTGCCCTTGTGGGAAAACCTCATCCAACAGGAAAGACTCACCCGGTGGGGAGGTCTTGCTGGTCAGTTCCCCTCCTAGAGGTTCCCCTCAATCTACAACTACCGCCTGGGCTGGGCTGTCTTCCTCTGCAATGTTCCCAGGGACCAGACCTACCTCCTGGGCCTGGGAGCCTCACCCTTCACAGATGAGTCTCTTTAGGCTGCCTCTCCTCAGAGAATCTGCCCGCAGTCCTGGAAACTTTGTTCTGCCCCTCAGCTTTTCTCTGTGTGGCTCTTCCTCCAAGAAGCCACCTAGGTCCTGGGACCATGCTCTGCACCTAATTGCCTGGCTATGCGGCCCCTCTTCTGAGGGGCCCCGTACATCCGCTCCTGAGTCCCAGCAACCTGCCGCACACCTCTTCCTCTGGGCAGCCACCCGGTGTTCCAGTGCGGTCACTAGGAGTCCAAGCAACTCACTGCGCACCCCCTCCTCCCAATAACTGCCCATAGCCCTGGGCAGTCACTCTGAGTCCAAATGACCCACTGCGCTTCTCCTCCTCCTCCGGGCAGCCCCCCCGGTGTTCAGGAGCGGTCGCTCTGAGTCCAAACAGCTCGCTGCTCAGCTCCTCCTCTGGGCAGAGCCCCAGTGGTTGCTCCGAGTCCAAGCGCTGTGCTGAGCGGCCTCCTCTATGATGCGCCCAGTTGTCCGAGTTCACTGCTCCAGCGGGGGTAGGGGTGTCTCATTGGGCAACTCTACTTCACAAAGTTCCCTGCATTCCGGGACTACTGCCCCATCCTGGACGCCTCCCCAACAGGAGAGACTTACCCTGGTGGTTTTGAGTTTGTCCCAAGTCTCTCAATATCTCCTCTTCTTGAATCCTGAGTCCTGGAGCAACATGAAATGTATCCACCCTCTAGTCCACCATCTTGAAATCCTTCAAAGTAGAAACTTTTAAATGAACTTCTTTCCCTCCTCAAGTTTGTTATGAACCCTCCATTGCCAAACCCTTAGGCTTCTTTCAATCAAATAACTTTGGTTAAGTTCACGGGTGTGGTTTCTGGCTCAAGTTCTTTCCACATCACCCCCTTCACAAAAGCCTTAGCGAAGACTTGTTTCCACCCTCAAAACAAGGTAAGTTTTTTATCCCTCCCACTTAAAGAAAATGAATCCAGGTAACGGCCACAAGGATATTGGGATCAGACCTCAGAGAGTTCCTGGAGAGGGAGAACTTGACTCAGAAAAAATGGGGTCCCTGGCACACATGATGGGAAAGAATCTCAGCATGTGTCAGCGACACAGACAAAGGGTTTTTTTCTAAAAAGCAGAGGCACATTCAAGGGAGAATGGGGGCCATCTGCAGAGGAGGAGACTGCAGCCTCCTGGTGTGGGGTGTCCATATTTATAGAGGGGCTGCACCAGAACTGGAGCCAGAGTGAGGTTACACAATTCAGTGACAGGGTCTCCAGGGGACTGCCCTCACGTTCCCTGCTTCAGGCCAGGACATGGTCAAGGGTACGGTCAAGGGCGCAGGCCCAGGCTGGGTTGCTCACAGATACTTATTTGGCATTTCAAAGGCTCATGTCTGATTCTAGCATTCCAACAGCTCACCAGGGCTTAGTCTATCTTTCCCTTCTTGTATCTCCAAAGATCGATTTCAATTTTACAAGCCGACAGCATTCTGACTTTTGTTCTCTGTGAAGTTCTTGACAGGCAAACACTTCGGCCAATTTGTCTGATGTGGCATAAGGGCTATGAAGGAAGTAGATAATATGTGTGATTTTGTGTGAGCTCAGGTGAGGACGTTTGGTATAAATACAAAGGGAAGGGCTTGAGAAAATTGACTAAAAGGAAACAATAAATGCACAGAGTGAGTGCAATTTTACAACTTAAAAACTTTTAAATGTACTCTCCTCTTTAAGCTATGATACCAGGAAACCAGAAGACATTTGAAGAATATTCTTTCTTTAAAACATTGCAAATCATTTTTCTCACTCATTCCTTCATGGCAACAAACATTTCTGAAAATTAAATCAATTGTCCATGGGCATCCTTGAAAAAGATTATTTCTCTTTTGAGAACTGTTAAGATAGAAGTATGTGAGTGATTCAGATTTTTCAGTCCTGCTAACTTCTGTTGTTACAGAGTAAGCATGTGCTTTGGAGCCCAGGCAGCGGAAAGAGGTCCCCAGTTACTGGTTCTGAGATCACACTGGAAAGATTTCAGACATGTTCCTCAGAGTAGCAGGCATGAATTTTTTAGGAGAGATACAAAAAGAGAAAAGGGTACACTCTCAAGGAGACAGTGGGCCCTCGCAAAGAGGCAAGGGATAATGTGCCCCTCCTGCCCTCCAGTTTTATCAGGGGTTCCAAGGAAGAGTCTAGAGAGTTCCACTCAGGTTTACCTCCTGACTTTTGGTTGGCACCAGATTGTTTTAGACTTCCAAGTCCCCAGTGCATGGTAAAGATCTAAGGCAACTCTGGTCCCTTTGGCCTATGGACCATGGGAACCTGTTCCCACAGATTTTATGATTGGAGGCTTGGCTCCTAATTATTATCTCTCTCTGAATTCTGGAATCTGGTCTGTGTAAAGGTCACAAAAGTCCCCTCCTTCAGGGTAACTTGGGTTCTCTTTATTAGCACCATATGCTGAGGAACATAACACGTCTTATTGACTTTAGCCAGGCAGGGCTATAGGTAAATTGCTTTTGAAAGGAAGCATATGGGGGTCAGCCTGATAGGCCTGGTTTAAATAAAGCTGTTCATGGAGGCTGAGGTTGTAGTTCAGTGGTACAGCCTGTGTTTAACAAGCCTGAGGTCCTGGCTCCCAGTCTCAGCACCAAAAACAAACAAAAAACAAACGATGCGTGAGGGTCCAAAATCTCTCACAGAGAGCAGCTTGACTTTTATGCCTTTTTGTTTTAATTTTTTTGCCATGTGCAGGAGGTTTGCATGTATTGGGGGCTCCTTTTTTCTCTACTGGAGACAAAGCCTGCTTTCAGTGGTCAGAAGGGTCCTCTAGGTCAAGCTACCCTGCACCACAGCATGGCCTTTGGCTCCTCCTTATGTTGTCCATCATCCAGTAATTCCCCGCAGATGTTCTGTTACCATCCCCTGGTCCCAGCCAGGCTGGCGTTGCCAGAAATGTCTTCTTTCTATTACTAATGCAAAGCCTCAAAATCACCTCTTTAGAATTTGGAACCCTAGGGAAAGAGTTCAAGGACAAATGTGAGAGCAAACTTAAATTTCTTATTTTGCTTTCAAAAAGCACTACTGATGGTTTCAAGTCAAAGCCTCAGGACAACAGGGAACACACTGCCAGGTCATCTGCCAAAAGAGAGAGATCGGTGGCCATTACCCACAGAGCTCAATGAAGGAGCAGGAAGTGGTCCTTCACTGTGTGTCCAGTGGGTGTCCAGTGGGGGCGCATCCTGTGTGGGGGTGTGCACACCTGTAGGGATGCAGCCAACCTGAGGTGTACAGATCATGACTGCCCTTGAGTAGCCTGCTCTGCTTTCCCTGCCTCGTTTCCTAGTGTAACCAAACCATTATAACAGTATTGAGGGATGTGGTTGATGACCTTGATGTGAGCTTGAGATACACCAGGTACCTTCTGGCTTGGATGTAGTCACTTCATCCCGGTCATTATATAAGCCCCCTACTTCTTTTCCAGATGGTGAAGCTCTCTTGGTCCTGTTGCCACCCAGAGCCGTGATTCTGTCAATAAGTCCTCAGTGAAGTGTCCTCTGTGCAATCTTGGATATCCGCTGCTTCTTTCAGTCTCATGGCATCGTGTACCTGATCCTCATAATCCATTTTTCTATATTTCTAGAGGTTTAAGTTCATGACTGAGATGCAGTCTGGTATGGTTTCTCCTGAGGCCTCTCTCCATGACTTGCAGATGATTTATTTTTGCTGTGTCCTCAAACCATCTTTCCTCTGAGATGCATTTCTGGTGTCTTTCTCCTCTTCCTCTTTTCCTCCTCCTCATTCTTATTTTTTAAATTAATGCATTATAATTATACAAAAGAGTGAGATTCATTCTGCCACATCCAATATGCATGTTACATAATTTGATCAACCATTTCCCAATATATCCCCTTTCTCTCCTCTCCTCCCTCCCCCATGCACTTGACTCTGCTGACCTCCCTTCTGTTACTATTATTATTTATTATTTGCACATTATAATTTTATATAGAGTCAGGATTCACTGTGGTATACTCATACCCAGGCATAGTATAATTTGGTACATTTAGCTCCCCAATACTTTCCCATGTCCCTCCTTTCTCCCTCTTTCTTGATTCCCTTCATTTACTCTATTGGTATCCCTTCTATTTTTGTGATTCCCCACACATACCTTTTAAAAAATCTCTTTTTTCTCCCTAGCTTCACCCTTTGACTTTCTGGGTCTGGCACAATCTTCTCCAGTTCCATTAATTTACCAGTAAATGACATAATTTCATTCTTCATTATGGCTGAATAAAACCCCATTGTGTATACATACCATGGTTTCTTATCCATTTATCTGTGGTGGGTACCTAGGCTGGTTTCCTAACTTGGTTATAGTGAATTGTGCTCTTATAAACATTGGAATGCACATGTTCCTATAGTATGCTGATTTTAGTCCTTTGGGATAAATACCAAGGAGTGGGATAGCTGAGTCGTATGATGGTTCTACTCCTAATCTTTCAGGGAATCTTCATACTGCTTTCCAAAGTGTTTGTACCAATCTTTAGTCCCACCAACAATGTTTAAGTGTTCTTTTTCCCCACATCCTCGCCAGCAATTATTGTTGTTTTTATTCTTGATGATTGCCTTTCTAAATCTCAGGGTAGTTTTGATTTGCATTTCCCTCAGTGCTAAGGATGTTGAACATTTTTCATATATTTATTG
Organism: Sciurus carolinensis; assembly: GCF_902686445.1. Lineage (NCBI taxonomy): Eukaryota > Metazoa > Chordata > Mammalia > Rodentia > Sciuridae > Sciurus > Sciurus carolinensis. The sequence goes on from NC_062231.1 coordinate 3,647,430, forward strand.
GTCATTAGTATTTTTATAGACACAATATTTTTATTTTATTTATTTATTTTTATGTGGTACTGAGGATCAAACTCAGGACCTCACACATTCTAGGCAAGTGCTCTACCACTGAGCCACAACTCCAGGCCCTTGTTAGTACTTTTATTTTTTGACAAATATCTCCTTGGATCTTTCAGTCATTTCTTGATTGAATTACTTAGGGGATTAGTGTTAAGATTTTTGAGTTCTTTATATAATTCTGAATGTTAATCTTTTGTCAGAGAGTAACTGGAAAAGCATCCCCCCGGCTTCTGTAGGCTATCTTTCCAGTATCTGAATTGTTTGCCGTGCAGAAGCTTTTAAATTCAAGGACATACATTTATTTGATTCTTGGTTTTAATCCTTGAGATTTGGGAATCTTCTTAAGGAAGTCAGTGCCTGAGCCAGTATGTTGGAGAGGTGACCTATGTTTTCTTTCATTCCTTGCAGTATTTCTGGTCCAATTCCTAATTCTTTGTTCCCTTTCGATTTCATCTTTTGTGAGTGGTGAAAGTAAGGATACAGTTTCATTCTCCTACATATGGATATCCAGTTTTCCTAGCACCATTTATTAGGAAGGCTATATTTTCTCCAATGTTTTTGGCACCTTTATCAAAGATCAAATGACTATATCTATGTGGATTTGTTTTCAAGTTCCTTTCTTTTTCCTGCAAATGATATGATTTCCTTCTTCTTTATGGCTGAATAAAACTCCATTGTGAGTATATATCACAATTTCTTTATCCAGTCATCTACTGTTAGACACCTAGCCTGGTTCCATAGTTTGATTATTGTGAACTGTGATATAATAAACATGGGTATGCATGTATAGCTATAAAATGTTGACTTTAGTCCTTAGGATAAATAATGAGGAGGGGTATAACTGGGTCATTTGTTGGTTCCATTCCTAGTCTTTTGAGGAATTCTTTCTACTCTGTTCATTAGATGAATTATACTTATTTATTTGCATGTTTTGAAGCAATCTTGTTTCCCTGGGATGAAACCAGGTGTACAATCATCTAATGTGTTTTTGAATGCAGATTGCTAATATTTTATGGAGAATTTTTGCATCTACATTCATCAGGGACAATGATCTGTAATCTTCTTTCCTTGATGTGTGTCAGCATGATGCTGACTTCATAGAATGAATCGGAGATATTCCTTTACTTTCTATTTCATGGAACAATTTGAGGAGTATTAACATTATTTCTTCTTGAAAGGCTCGGTAGAATTCAGCTGAGAAACAATCTAGTCCAAGGATTTTCTTGGTTGGTTTTTATTACTGTTTCAATGTTGTTGTTTAGTGTTGGTATTTATGTTTTCTACATCCTCTTTGTTCAAACTGAGCAGGTCATATGTGTTGTTATGATTTGGATATGAGGAGTCTCCCAAAAGCTCATGTGGGAGACAATGCAAGAAGGTTTAAAGGAGAAATGATGGGGTGATGTGAACCTTAACCAAATCAGTGAATTAATCCCCTAATGAGATTAACTGAGTGGTAACTGAAGGTGGTATGTGTGGCTGGGGGAGGTGGGTCTTGGGGCATGGTTTGGAGTATGTCTTCTTCTTGCTCTCTGCTTCTTGGCATGCTGTCTTGAGCCGCTTCCCTTAACCACTGTTTTCCACCATGATGTTCAATCTCACCTCCAGCCCTGAGGAATTAAGCTGGCTGTCTATAGACTGATACATCTAAAACCATGAGCCCCCATGTTTTCCTCCTTAAAATTGTTGTGATCAGGTCCCTTGTCACAGCAGCAAAAACAATGACTAAAATATGTGTCTTAAATTTTGTCAATTTCTTCTAGATTTTCTACTTTATAAGAATACAAGTTTTCAAAATAGTACTTAAGGGTCCTCTGAATTTCAGAAATATCTGTTGCCATATTTCTTTTTTCTGTTTTTGGAGGGGGTACCAGGGATTAAACTCGGGGGCACTCAACCACCGAGCCACATCTCCAGCCCTATTTTGTATTTTATTTAGAGACAGGGTCTCACTGAGTTGCTTAGGGCCTCATGGTTGCTGAGGCTGACTTTGAACTTGCAATCCTCCTGCCTCAGCCTCCTGAGCTGCTGGAATCACAGGCATACGACACTGTGCCCAGCTCATACTTCCTTTTTCATCTCTAATTTTGTTGATTTGGGTCATGTCTTTTGGTTAATTTAGCTAAGGCTTCATCTATTTTTATCTGTTCAAAGAACCAGTTCTTTATTGCATTGATCATTTTTTTATTCTCTAGTTCATTAATATTATTTGATCTTAATTACTTTTTGTCCTCTAGTGGTTCGTTGTACTTGTACTACATATCTGATCATGGTCTTAACCCCCACCCACTACTGTTTATTGAGTGTTCAAGGTTATGCACCCTGCTTTCAAGGCCTGAAGTTGTTTTACTACATAATCTAATCTGTTGTGATATATTTAAGTAAAATTTTTATGTGGTTCTGGGAATTTAACCCAGTGCCTTACATATGCTAGACAAGCACTCTACCGCTGAGCCACGATCCCAACCCCAGTAATTTTTTATTTGATTTTTTGTGTCATTTCCAATATTTCTGAGTGGTTCCATTGCATAATCTCCATCTCATTATTGAAATGGTCTTTCACCTCCTGTGTTTGCTTCTTTTAAATATTTTTAAAGATGCTGATAGACCTTTATTTTATCCATTCATTTCTATGTGGTGCTGAGAATTGATCCCAGTGCCTCACACATGCTAGGCAAGTGCTCTACCACTGAGTCACAACCCAGACCCTGTGTTTGCTTTTAATATGTTTCTTAAATCTTCTTTCAGTTCCTTAAGCATTTTTTAATGTTAAAAATATTTATTTTCCAAAAGATCACACAAAAGTTGGGGAAAGGAAGGAAGAGGGTAACCTAGTCTACATCACAATCTGGGTTGAGGAAGGATAAACAGCTGCCTAAAGAAACTGGTAGCTGAGCCAACTGGAGAGAACAAGGTAGCTAGTGGCCACCAGCCTGGGTCAGCCACATCAGGGTACCACTGAAAGGCCCAGGGGCCACAGAGCTGCTGGCCCTTCTCTTTCCCCCTCTTCAGGAAGGGAGAAACAGAAGCTCACTCTTTAGACATGTTCTTGATGGTCTTGTGCTCCTTCATGGTCTTCTCTCAATTGCTACCATTGAATTCCTCAGTGACCACACTCCACACAGTGCCCTAATCCAGGCAGTGTGGGGCCATTCCAAAGTCACCAGGGTTGGAGTGGGGCGTGCACACCACATCTCTCACAGAAGGTGCACTGGGCTTTGTGTTTATCGAATGTGTAAGTTGTTATGCTTCAAATGATGTGGTCTTAAGTTTTATGTTTTAAAAGGCTCTTTACCTGACAACATGAATATATCTAATATACAGAGAATCAGTAAGGGTAAGACTCATAGATACAGATGTGTCCTTATTATCTAAGTATAATAACTATGTTTAAAGTTTAAAACTATATTTAAATTTTATATTAAAACTTGTGAAAGACTTAAGTTCTCAGATGTGTACATAACAGTTGTTTATTTAACCGGTTACAAAACAATTATTTAAAAGACTTTAAGAGAGCAATAGATCCTAACACCTTTAACTTAGTTTTCCTAGGAAAACCTAACAAATGCAAGAAATTATCTTCATAGATAAGAGCAGACCAATATTTTAAAGAGTCCTTGTTTTTAAAGATAGAGAATGTTCATAAGGTTCACTTTACGAAAAAAAATACCTGAATAACTTTGTGCTGAATAAAACAACTTTACAACAACTTTTTAGAAGCACCTTCTACAAATTTTTGGCAACTTACTAACACATTCTACAACTTCTTTAAATCCTTAGCTTTGTCCTCTCTTTCATCTTGGACTTTAGCATAATAACATTACTCTAAAATCCCTTCTAATTTTCCATACTAAAATATATTTCCATACCTATAGCTTTCTTATGTTTTTTTGTAGTATCAGATCCTTTTTTTATATTTGCATCCTAAAGCAATCCTTATAAAATTTTTGAATTTAACTGATCATTTCTTCATAATGAGGTGAGACACTTTTTTTCCAGTACTGAAATACAGCTGGAACTTGTGTGCTCTTTGCATTTAGGATAACACCTGTTAGAAGTTTAACTCCTAGTAACCTTGCTTTTAGTGAAGGTCCAGGAACAAAGCAGTCTTAAACTGTTTTCATATTTATCAACAGCTTACAAAAACACATTTGTGAAGATTAATACCTTTATGTTAAAACTTACTTGTGCACTTTCAACTTAGGTTACCCGTGACAAACTTTTTATCAGACATACCTAGGTAATACTTTATGTCAGTTTTTACTGCTAAAGGAAAAACTTGAAAAGCAAAGGACATTGTGCTTTAAATATTTTACAGATGTCAATGTTCTCTTGATTGGCTGGCTACTTCAAAAACTTGTGGGTTTGTAATCTTAAAGACATCTTTCCTCATTCTATTTAACCAAGTGAAGTCAAGAGAACTGAAAGGCATTAGAATTAATTCCTTTTATTAAAAAAAATTCTGAGTGCTCATTTACTTAAATCATAATTTGGTAACATGTAAGATATAGACACATCTACACATGGAGACACAGCATACAATACACAGAGGTGCACAGGTATACATACAAACAGACATGGTTTTTGTATCTTTTCATTGGATTTTCATTTCCTACAGGTAGAAGGCAAATGAACTATCAGATTTAACCCATGAGGAATTAAAGTAGAGCCTGTCACAGAAGAATTTTTCCTGGAGACTTCTTGTATACCCCAAACTCCCTGAGTGTTAAATGAGTCCAAATAAAACATTATTTTATTCTCTTTGGTTTCTTTTTCCCTTTTGTCCTATAGTAACTTTCAGTATTCGACCACAAGGCCCAGCGGGAATTTGGGTATCTTATGCACTGCTGACACCTCTTTCTCTAGACTAGAGGTTTTGTTTAGAAGCTGAACCCCCCTTTCTGGAGATTTCTTGCACTCATGTCTTGGTCACACTCACATAACCTCTGGGATTTCCTGACCATCAAGGCAGTACTTCTCTCTGAAGTACAGATTTTTCTACCTTGATCTATGCATTAAGTTACCTGGAGGTACCTGGTCCCTTCTTCATTTGGGCCCTTTCCCTCTATTCTGCACCCACTTTTGATTTGGGGTCCGACTGGCCTCAGGAATTACAGGTTTCCTCCCCACTCTAAGGCCACTGCAGGAAGAGATCAGTTCTGTCTCTGAGGAGGGAGTCTCCTCGACCTCCTGGGGGACGCATGTTTACTCATATCAGGTGCCAGTGTTGTTGGAAATAAGGACCCAGGGAAGGCAGCCATGACCTTTGAGAGTGGCAGAGGCTGCAGCTGTGCTGATCTGGTGGTGCCTGGTACTTGCTGTCCCAGGAGCTGCTTAAGGACTTCTCCTCACTCTGGGTGAGCCAGGTGCACACCAGAGCACAGGATGGGATGGGCAACCCACCATGTGCACTGTGAGCTCTCAGATGAGGCCTTAGGCTTCAGCAGGCTCTGTGAGCACCAGGGAAGGGCAAGTTCTACGATTAGGTGGTTTACTAGGGCATGGAGGACATGCACTTCGAGTACTGTTGCCAGCACTGGCTTGAGGACCACATATATATCTGACATATTCATAGTCCTGTAAACTTGTTTTTTTTTTTTTTGGTACTTTTCTATATGTATGTTATCATAAAATTATTTTAAAAAATCAGCTATTCTTGTATTCTGCTCTGGTTTCTCAGAATTTTTTTTATTTCAATTGTGTGAGCGTGTGTGCTCCTTATTATCTTAGGGGGGACCATAAAAAGAAATGGCATCTGAAATCAAAATAGTGCATGCCACCTGATCTCTGCTAGCAGGGCACCAAGAAACATGCCACGCTTTCTAGATGAGTTTCCTACAAATACAACCTATTACGGTGGGGGAAATATTGGACTGATTAAAGTCATGTTTCTTGTATTTCATGATTTTTCTTGTTTCCATGAAGTAACCATGAACTCTACATCCTTAGAAGCATTTTAGTGCACTGTGTTGGATTTTTAAGCATAAGTACCATGTTATAAAGCAAAGTTCAGATTAAACTGAAACTTTACCCCATTTAAGGGCAAAGACCTTTTCCTGCTAACCCAAAGCATCCAACATGCCACCCTATTTCCATGAATCTGACTATTTAGATGCACTCTTTAAATGGAACCATGCAGCCTCCATTTTTCTGCAGTTAATGCCATTATACCCCACAGATTCATCCACGCTGTGGGAAATGGTGGGATTTCGCTCTTTCCAATGCTCATTAACAATTCCACAGTTTCGTTAACTATTCATCCATCTGTGGCATCAGGTACCCTCACATCTTGGCTGCTGTGCGTAAGGCTGCCACCAACCAGGGAGCACCAACGTCTCCTAGTGATGCTGACTTCCCCTCAATTGCCTGCTTTCCTGAGGGTGTGCCTATTCCACATGGTAGCTCTGACTCTTGTCCTTGGAGCAACACCCATACTGGTTTCAGTACTGGGGAGAATGAACCATTTTACGCTCCCAACAGTGCATATCTTCAAATGTAACGGTCACCTTTCTTTACACACCATAGCCATCCTGACCGCTGCGACAGGATATGTCATGGTGGTTTTGACTTTTATTTCCTTGAGAATTAATTGGTGGTGAGCATATTTTTTTGCTTGTCGGCCATATATGTGTTTTTCCTTGGATGGGATATCTCGTCAAGTCTTGTGCTATATTTAATGAGGTTATTTGTTTTTACATTTTTTAATTTTTAATTTTCAATTAAATTCTAGACTGTTTTCACCAATGTTGAAATTTACCTATTTCCTGTTATATGATTAGAAAATGTATCCTCCATCCCGTGGGTTGTGTGTTAATATTTTCCCCACCCGTACGTAATGATTTAGTTTCATGTCATCCCATTTGTGTATCACTGACTTTGTTGCCTGCCCTTTTTTATAATATTTAGGAAATCATTTCTATTTCAATATCATGAAGGTTTCCAAATATTTTCTCTAGCAAGTTTACAGTCTCAAGTCTCACATATAAATCTTCAATCCATCTTGAGTTTGATATTTGTGTATGACTATAGGATAAGTTTCCAGGTTCATACTTATGTATGTCAATATTTGTTGAAAAGACTGTCCTTACTCCAGTGGCTATATTTGGCAGTTCTTTTAAAGATGTCTTTATAACATTGTATGTGGACATGTATCTGAGCATGCTCTTCTGTTCCACTAGTTTACACACTTACTATTCTTTTTCTGTGTGTGCATGTGTGTGTGTGTGTGTGTGTGTGTGTGTGTGTGTGAAGTATTGGTGATGAAACCAAAGGTCAGGGCATGCCATCAAGGACTACATCTTCAAGATCCATCCGCAGCCCTACCAAAGTATTTTAGTTATTATAGCTTTATAATATATTTTAAAGTCAGAGTGTGGTTCCATTAGCTTTGTTCTTTATCAAGATTGCTTTAGTCATTCAGGGTCTTTTATATTTGCATATGGATTTTAGTTCTCTTATTACTCATTTCTCTAAAATATATCACTGGTATTTGGATAGGAATTTCATCTGATCTGTACATAAATTCGATTGTATGGACATTTCAATATTGATTCTTCACATCCATGAACATGGTGCTTATTTCTACTTATTCATGTCGGCTTTGATTTCTTTCATTATTATACTTTTCAGGGTACAAGTCTTTCCCTTCCCTCATCAAGTTCATCCCTCGGTATTTTGCTCTTTATACTGGATTTTTTTAGGAATGTTTTTCTGAATTTTCTTTTCATGTATTTTGTTGCATTTGTAAAGAACCAAAGCAGAATTCTTAGGATGTTGACTTTGTATTCTGCTGAATTCATGTAATATATATAAAAGGACCTTATTGGGAAGTCATTAATGTTTGTACATGTCTAAACATGTCACCCACAAAGACAATGTTACTTTTCTCCAATTTGTATGTCTTATTCTTTTCTTGCCCTATCACTCTAGCAAGAAATTCCAATGCTGTGTTCACCAGAAGTTGTGAGATTGGGCGTGTTTGCCTCATTCCTGACCATACATAAAATCATTTCAATTTTTCTCCACTGAATATGCTGTTGATTGTGTGTTTTCAACATATGGCCTTTTCATGTTTGGGTTAATTTCTTTTCTATCTTGTTTGTTGAGATTTTTTTCATGGAAGTGTTTTACATTTTGTCAAATGCTTCCATTGCCTCTCTTGGGATAGTTATGTATTTTCTGTTCTTCATGAACTTGATGTTGAGTGTCACTATAATTGATCTGCACATGCTAAACCTTCATGTATCCCAAGGAAAAATCCCAGGCGTTGATGATGTATGATACTTTCAGTATCTTGAGTTCAGTATGCATCTATTTTTCTTAAGTGTTTTCCATCTATGCTCATCAGGGGGATTGACCTGTAGTATTCATTGCTTGCTGTTTGCTTCCTACTGTTGGTGTCTGAGTATGTTGACTTTATAACACATGTTTGAAAAGGTTTTCTTTTCCATTGGAGGAGATTATGATGGTTTGGTGTTAATGGTTTAATAATTTTGTAGCCTTTCATCATGAAGTATTTTGGCCCTTGATTCCTTTTCTTATGTGGGGACTGGAGATGTTTTGCGCTACTAGTTCAATTTTCTCGATCATTATTGTTCAGTTAAAATATTTTTTTTTCTCATTTCTCAGTATCCTGCAGTTGTAGGTGTCTAGGGATCTATCTGTTTCTATCTGGTTACAGTTCTCTTTAGGGGAAATTTTTCCCAGTACTCTTTTATTGTTCCTGTTTTTCCATGGTGATATCAGTTTTAATGATTCCTTTTTGACTTTCTCTGTCTTCCTTTTTTGTTCTCTTAATCATTCTGCATGGAAGACTCTCGATTATTTTTTCCTTATCAAAAACATTATGTTGACTTGGTTGATTTTTATTAGTGATCAAAGTGCTTTTCATTTATTTATTCTCTTCTCTTCATTATTGCCCTTGTTCTGGTGATTTGGGGTGTGATGTGATGTGGTTTCTCTGTCTCATTAAATGGTCAGGTTAGGTATCTTATTTGCAAATGTTTTATTTTTGTACATTGAAATGTATGGTTCTCTAACTCTTCATACACATCTTGATGTGTCCCCAAATATCTAGTATGTTGTACATTTATTCTTGTTTTTCTCAATAAATGTTCTGATTTAAAGTTTGATTTCTTCTTTGCATCATTGTTTCAAAGGTGTTGTTCAATTTCCACATATTTGTGATTTAGTTTTCTTTAATTTTATTTTCATTCTATTGTGCTTGTAAATGGGTATGATATCAGTGTTCCTAAGATTGAGGAGGCTTGTTTGTGACCTGGTATGTCTTGTGAGCACTGCTCTGAGCACATCAGAAGAGTGTATTCTGCTGTTGAGATTGGTGTTTTGCAGGTCTCTTAGGACCTTTTGTCTTAGTAGTGTTCACACTTGCACCTTGATGTGAAGGATAAAATTGTTTTCCTGTTATTATCTTGCTGTTCATTTACCTTGAGTTTGGTCAATGTTTTATTTATTTTGGTGAATGTCCTTATGTCAAATATTTGTACCTGTGACACCTCCTAGGTAGATTGATGCTCTTGTCAGTATGTGATGGTGTTCTTCATTTTTGACCATTGGTGTCCTAAAGTTCAAGGTATTTATTTATTCAGATTCCTGTGCTTGACTGCTTTTCTTTTGCAAGGTTCAACATTTTCCTGTACTGTTAGCTTGTGTAATTTCTTACACCTACAGTGTTTTTATTGTGCAGAGTTTATCTTGGTATTTTGTTCTGTGTGTGTATTCAGCCACCCTATATCAATTGATTGGAGAGATCCATTTATTCATACTTAATAGCATTTGATAATGAGATAAATGGCCATTTTGTTCATTGGTTTGGGTTCTGTAATTCTTTGGGCCATTTTCTCTTCTTTCCTGTCTTTCTTTAATCTTTTTAAAGTTTTAATACTTCTATACTTCACTCCCATAACTTCTTACATTCTCTAGAGACATGTTATTTGAGAGTATTTTATATTTGAAGCATTTTTCTAATTTAAATAGAATATATTTTAAGTGAATAGGTTTAGAACACTGATACCATGATTAGGTATCTAATATCTGACTGAGTGTTTGCATTTGATGTTTTGACATCATATACATTTTATCCAGGAAGCTACATCAGAGTTATCTACTCCATTGCTTAAATTCTTTCAAGTTCTGAGCAGTACAAATTGTTACTTTACAGAATCCATGTCAAGAACATCTTTCTTGGAGGAGACTGAGAATAAAATTTAAACTTTTCAGAACCACTATTTAAATCATTGGGACCAACTAGCTGTAATGATTTAAAGCACACCAAATTATACTGTGGCATATTTAGAAACTTCTCACTTACTTTTTAATTTCAGAAAGAATATTTTCCATAACTGCACTAAAATAATTGAAAATACTTTAATTGTGAGAAAAATATATATGACATAAACCTTGTTACCATTCTTTCAGCATGCCATCAATTGACATTAAATCTATCCCACTATTGTGGAACATTTAATGCCATCCATTTTAAGTACTTTTTCTTCCTGAATAGAAATTCTGCATGTACCAAATGAAAGTTCCCCAGTACCCAATGACATTGGTCTCTGGAAGGCCATTCTATTTTTTCTGTTCTATCAATTTTCGTACTCCAACTTGCACCTTCTTTAAATTTATTTATAGAATATCTGTTTTTTGTGACTGACTCAATTCACTGAGAAGAATACATTGAGGACTCGCCTATGTTCCATCATGTGCCAGAATTTTCTTCCATTTTAAGAGTTCATAATATTCCATTGTCTGTTGAAGCCATGTATTGTTTATATATTGTTAAAGTAGTAGGTGTTGAGATATGTCTACCTTTGAATATCCAAAAACATGTTTTTGTGAGCAATGGTGTGGAAATGACTTGACAGCCTAAATGTAGTGGGTGTGCTTGTGTGAGGGTGTGTGTGTGTGAGTGTGTGTGTGTGTGTGTGTGTGTCTATGCTGGATCATGTGATATTTTATGGTGGAAAATGTTATACATCTAGTTTGTAAAACTACAGATAGCTGAGAAAATGCAATTATTACATTGAAAAATAGTTTAGAATAATACAGGTCATGAGAAGTGACATCCACTTCACAGGGTCCCTCGAGGACCCGATGAGAAAAATGAATTCCTGGTAACATCTCTGAGAGACATGTGGTTTAATTTTGTTTTTGCCATGCACATATATCCAGGTACATGGGTTTAACAGAAGATGAGTGACTTTGCATTGCATTTCAACCAAAGAGCATATAGACATAGCAAAGATAAATAATTTCAAATCAAACACATTTTCTCATTTAACAGAACTTACCATCAATGGCTAATATGCATTGTCCTTCCCCACATATATCTCAAAATTGTAATTATACGTTTTTCAGTGGCAAGGAACACCAAAGGACTGAATGAGGCGTAGCTATGGACCACAAGAATCTGGATACAGTAGAATATTGGATCATGATTCACTATAATTCTTGCATAAGTGATAATGATGTCCAAAATGGACATGACCACAAAGCAACTCAAGAGCAGCAGGATTGTCTGTGTGGCCCTCAGTTCTGGGGATGATATTGGAGACAGGCTGATTCTGTGAAGGTGCTGGGACAGCCTCCTATGCCTGCACAAGAGAGCCACCATGTATCCATTTGAGATGGTCATTATTCCTATAAAGGTAACTTCCCTGAATGTGAACAGGATGACAAAGATGTCCCGGAGGAAGAAGCTCATGGGCAAAAGAGAGAAGGATTCTGTGATATATAGGAAGTTGTCTGAGGTCAAATTGTGAGTAGTAATAATGGAGATTAAGAGGTGGCTACGAAAATATGAATTGACACACAGGAAAAGAAGGAAAATCAGTTTCTGATGTGAGGATTTATCTTTGAACTTGGCCAAACAGGAGCTTCTGGGGCTGAGGGTGATGACCTGGAGGACACTAAGCAGACAGGTAGTACAGGTGGAGAAGTCTCTCATTAACCTGTACAGGTAGATAAGCAATTTACATGTCAGGTCATCCCATCTTCCACCCTGTGGTGTAAAAATATCTGCAGCTATGATGCCATTGATTACCAGCATTACCAGGTGGATTAGGGCCAGGAGACCAATGGGCAGGTCAGTGGGCTTCGTCTTCTGCCCAGTAATACACAAGGAGATGTGAAAGAGAAGAAGAACGATGTTGGCCAAGATCCCAATTCCAATTCCAACATACACAGTGTTTCTTATGTGAGTATTACTGTATGACTTGTTGGTTTTGCTCATCTTATGGGGAAAGAATAATAAGGTGACCACCTTAGGAAAAAACAAGAAACTGTATTTTTGCAATTATGACTTCTTTCATTAATTCAATGAACACCACTTCCGTCCATAAAATAAAAATGATGCATCCAGATATATCTTTATTTCACATGAAAACACAGTTCTGGTGTTGTGCATAATGGTGCCTAAATTTCCAGTGACTTGAGAGGCTGAGGCAGGAGGATCAAACAGTTGAAGAGAGTGAGAGACCTAAATGAGACTCTGCCTCAAAATATACAGTGAAAAGAACTGGGTGTAACATGGTTCTGGTTCACTTAACCAAGAAACATTCTCCAGCACAAAATCCCCAAACAAACAAAACTTGAGTTTTGTTTCTCACCCTCCAGGACCCATCCCTGTGCCCTCCTTTTCCCAGCATCTCCCAATCTTGTTTGGAATATATGTGCCATTGGGGCCTCTACAATGATGTACAGAGTGGTAGTTTAATTTTCTTGCACATTAAGAAATGCCAACTGGGCACATCAACACACTCATGTAAAGCCAGTGGCTGACAGAGAATTGAACTTTGGAGGCCAGCCTCAGCAACTTATTGAGGCCCCATCTGAAAATGAAAAATGAAATGGGCTGGTGATGTGGTGGGTTATGCACCCCTGGATTCAGTACCTGGTAACCAAAACAAAATCCAAAACAATAAAGCATGGCCATGTATTTTAGAACATGCTTCCTTCTGATTACCTCATGTCTGAGATTTTCTGGAGCAAGAAAGAGTCTTACTTGGTTTTCATGTGCCAGACATTTTTTATCAGGTAGATAATAGCAGGCCTACAGTTTTGGGTGAATTTGATTCGGGTTGATTGCAGGAAACTGGAAATGAGGTCCTCCCAAGCAAAGAGTGTCCATACATTAGATTTGCATGAAGCTGTTTCCTGTTGGCACCATGTTCATACTGATTTATTTACTGCCAGACCAAATATTTGTAACATATAAAGAAGGAAATGTTGATGTGAAGTCTGAAGTCGGAATGGTTAATTTTATGTATATGAACTGCCAATTATACCAGCATCAGCTTTAGCACTCTCTGATGCTGAGGACCATTCATATCAGCTATCAATATAGTCATGTATATTCTGGAGGTATTGTGTGTGAAAATAAGAAAGTATGCAAACCAACCTAGAAAGTCCTTGTAGCACATAATGAATCATCTCTAAATGTTGGCTTCTACTTTTATTATCATACAATTCTTCATGCATGAGACTTGAGATAATCAATTCAGTCCTTTTAATAACAGATCAACTCTGTTGCTACCTGAAACAAGAGGACAGATATTAGAAAATAAACCGCTGGGTATAGTGGCACCTGCCTCTAATAACAGCAGCTCAGGAGGCTGAGGCATGATGATTGCAAGTTCAAATCCAGCCTCCAGGTCTTAGTGAGGTCGTACACAACTCAGCAAAACCCTTTCTATAATTAAAATGTTAAAAATGGTTGGGGATGTGGCCCAGTGGTTAAGCACCTGTGGGTTCAATCTCTGGTACAAAAAAAAAAAAAAAAAAGAAAAGAAAAAAATTTCCAACATAGTAGAATGTTGGCATAAACCCTATAAGAAAACTGTGATTATATTTAGGTCTGCCCTTGGAATTTTCTGATGTACCTGTACATGTCACACTTCCTTAATCCTCCAGCAAGGATAACTAACCTCTTTTAGAATATTCCTGGTCTGTCCTCCTCACTTTTCTCTATCCTCCTTGCTTTCCACTCTCTCTAGCATGCACCCTTTCTTTTCTTTTCTATTTTACTCTCATTTTCTCTCTTACCCTGCAGGGAGACACTCTGTTTGCTTAATAAATTCCCTTATGTGGAAAAAAAAGAATATTCCTGAAATAATACCAAGCATATAGTTCATTTTTTTCCTTCTCAGTGCTTTATAATCAGAATAGCAAATAGAACTGCAATTGAAATAGCTAGGTTTTGTTACATTTTAAGGTTTTAGTTAAAGGACAAGTGTCCAGCACAAGCTTGAAAGATGGTCTCTAAGATTTTATCTGTATTGGAAGTTAAATGTGACATTCCTCCAGAATCAAGGGGTCCAAGCCTGAATTTTATGCTGAAAACTTTGGTGAATGTCCATTGGGACAATATTTCTTGGAATGTATGTGGCATTTAATTAAATATCATTGATATGAACTACATAGTATTCTAAAATCTTTCCAGTTGCAAGATAAAGCAGAATTATCATGTGAAAATTAAGCATATAAGGAAAATTTATTTTATGGCAGGGTTCTAATAATATAAGATTCTAAGGGAAATAAACAATGTTAATCACTCACAAGCACTGCATACCATGTAAGATTTTGGACCTGACGCATGTATTTAGTTAAAACAGAAGTGTGGATTTTCTAAAATGAAATTTTATAGCATTATTACTAAAAGGTAACTGTAATAATATTAAAAGACCATGTATTTGAAATGGTAATAAATTCCTGGTTGTATAAATTTTTCTGAAATAGACCCATTGATTTGTAAAGTTATTTATGTAAAATAAGGCCTTGTTATCCTATTCTCAGTCTCAGTAAAGAGAAGTCAGTAAGAAAAATGATGATCAAGAATAAAAAGTTGGGGCTGGGGATATAGCTCAGTTGGTAAAGTGTTTGCCTCACAAGCACAAGGCCCTGTGTTCAATCCCCAGCACCACAAAAATAAGTAAATAAATAAATAGTTGAGGTTTTAAAAAGTAATGATCAAGTAATGCAACAATTTTCTCCATTCACTCATCCAATACATTTGAGTAGGTCCCACAGTAATCCCAGGAACACATAGCAAAATACCAAAGTTACATTCATTTTTGAACTTTGTGGTTCACAGATAATGGTAACATGAGACCTATATGCACTGATAATGGCATAAGCCTGTTTTTTATCTGTAAGATAAACTGTTTAGTGATAAAGTTTTCAAAGAATAAACAATTTTTATACTTTGGTACCAGGGAATGAACTCAGGGGGGCATAAACCCTGAGTCACATCCCAATTCTTTGTGTTTATTATTTTCAGACTTGGTATTCCTAAATTGTTAGGGCCTCACATATTGCTGACACTGGTTTCAAACTTGCCCCACCCTCCTGAGTTTCTGAGTCAAACAACAAATTTAAATAGATGCATATTATCATTGAATACCATTTAAAGTAGTTGTAGAACTGTCTTTGCTAATGTGATTACTGTGAAATGCAATTTTGTGTTAATTTAGTCTAAATCATTTTGAAAACTTGAAGTGTCATCAATTTCTATTGTGTGCATGTACAAATATTAAGCAACAAATTTCATGGCTATGAAGAATTATAATGAATCCATAAAAATTAAAATGAAAAATCATTTAATAAAGTCAAAAGACAGTGAACAAATAAATAAGAATATAAATGTGAGCTGTAGAAATATGTAGTACTTCAGAGCTCTTCAAGGAGTACATTTAATAACCTGTAAATCAGGACACTCAATGGAATTAGTTGCAGTGTTACTTAGAAACTGCCGTTCTGTCACCCTAAAAATTTAAGACAGTCAGGAGTGTACAGATGCCATGAATTTGCAGAAATACTTAGGAAATCATAGCTCCAGTGGAGCTTTCAAAATCACTGGAAAATATTTTTTTCCTGGAGGTGAAATTTCACCATAGCAATAGGAAAAATGAACCTCCTTTCTTGAGTGCAGATCAGGGAAATTGGCATGATTTCCCACCATCATTAGCACCAACCTATCTTCAACAAGGACAGGCAGGCTAGACCAGAGTATGCATTTCCCTAGCTAACATGCTGATTTCTGAATCATACACAGTGGTATCAACTAGATGGACTTGTCAAACATGTGACTTGAATTAACCTCAATGTTATGTAAAAACTATTTTAATGAAATATATATGTAGCTATTTGGGGGCTATTGAATTATTTTAGAAAAATATGCTCTGGTGAATATGCTCCCTTTATAATAACAGGAACTTCTCTAGAATGTCTACTTTTACATTGCCTCACTAGGCTCTCACCTGCTAGCACAGCACTGTCCAGGACACCAGGGAACGGGATTGAAGCTCTCTGCTATCCACAGATTCTATAGGATACCCTCCATATGTCCAGTTAGGAGTGCGTGTGCTCAGATGGTATTTGGACAGCCTATTTGTACAATGCAGCATACATATTTCACACACAGAATATGAAACAGGCAGTCTTCAGAGCGATTTGGCATTGGGTATGTAAGGTCTTCAATTAGAGGTAAAACAATAATGTTCTCAAATAGGTCAGACTGGGAAGGGGAAGAAAAAGAAAAGAAAGATTAAGTGGGAAGATTAGGAAGACCAAACACACATGGATTGGAGAATGTCAAAGAAAAATCTGAGGTTGCACTTGTGTTGATAGGGAAGCTGGGATGCCCTCAGTAGAAGGAAAACCCAACTAAGATTCCTTTCTCATATGCTTCAGGGTCTAATCAGATTAGACAATGTGTCATTCTGCAGTTTCCATATTTTTGAACAATCCTGGGAAACATGACATCATCATGTCACCACACCCAACAGATTTTTTTTTATGTTAACTTTTAATGGACATATTTGGACTTAGACTGGAAGTAAAGCATTATAAATCAACACATCTTTATATTATATCTTTACATTAGAGGTAATAACATTTTCCTTTCTTCACATTCAGAATTCCTAAGTGTGACAAGTCTCAAAACTTTTCCCCTGTAGTTATTGGTTATATTCTCATATTATGTGGTGTGGACTCCAGTGACCAGGTTGAGCTACAGAACCTGAGACCTGTTCACCCCAGCCCTGCAGCTGTGTGCAGGTCACCCCACCCCTCACTCTCCTTCCACTGCCCCTCCCCAGTCTTTGGGTTGCTCCACTTCTATGCAGTCAATGTTTCCAGCTTCCACACATGAGTGAGGACTCGCTGTATTGAATTAAAAGGAAAATTCTACACACCATTAGGAAAAAAGTTCATCTTTTCTCAAATGTGGTGAACAGCCAAAATTATATTTTATTTATTTGCTCATTTATAATATTTGGTCTGCTCCCAGGACAAACCCAGGAAGGACCCCACAAATATTTTACATAAGGGCACCTCTGTGACATATTTGATGTGTCACACATGATCATAGGTACACAGCCCTGTTATTCTCTGATGTTCTTGGACATAAAGATGACATACATCTCATCATGTACCTATTTTATTTCAGTTAATATATATACTGATGAAGTTTTAAAGAATAACATTCTGCCTATTTATCTATATCTATCCATATATAATCATTTAATTATAACAATTTAAAATGAAAATTTAAAATGATACCTGTGAAATTGTGCTCTTTTATGCCAATCCTGGAAAATTAAGACATTGCTTCCATTGTGTTTGATTCATTTTAATTTTGGGCCATACGAACATGTAGCATTATAAACTTATAGGAACATGTTTTAATTGCCTTTAAATCAGAGAATTAGACAAAATCATTTTCAGTCATGCTTTAAAATATCCTGTGATGCAAACATAAGTATATGGAGAAGGCAGAAGTGAGAGGAAACCATGAATTTTCAGTAACATTCAGAAATTATCAACTTCTCAGGGAATCAATTCAGTGTTGCTTTAAAATGACCAGAAATCCTTATTTTACTGAAGGTGAAATGGCACAGTAGCAGCAAGAGAAAACGAATATCCATTCTCCAGAGCACAGGAGAGAGAGAGCAGACACTGCTAAC
The DNA here is from genome assembly GCF_902686445.1 of Sciurus carolinensis. NCBI lineage: Eukaryota > Metazoa > Chordata > Mammalia > Rodentia > Sciuridae > Sciurus > Sciurus carolinensis. The sequence continues at coordinate 3,665,471 of NC_062231.1, forward strand.
TACATAAACTATGTAGAACAGGGAGAGATCACATATTTCTGGAGTTATCCAGCTGTATTCAATTATTTTTTGGTAGCGGGTTTGTACCCAGGGGGGCTTAATTACTGAGTCGCATCCCCAGTCCCCACCACCTCTTTTATAATTTAGAGACAGGGTCATGCTACATTTCTTAGGGCCTTCCTACATTGCTGAGGCTGGCTTCAAAATTGCAATCCTCCTGTCTCAATTGCTCATGCCCCTTTGGATTATAGTATGGGCCATCATGCCCATCTTCTGTCCCAATTTTAGATTACATACTAATATATCAGTAAACCATACCTCAAACACACATACTTTATTCACTTCAATATTATAAAATACATAATTATTTTAAAGAACAGCATATCACTATATCTGTGTTAATATCACCTTTATAGTAGGTAGCATTCTGTTGAATAGGAGCCCTTTATGAAGCAAGCTAAAATAAATTCTCTGGCATGTCCCCTCACAGCCATGACTCCTATCATTCACAGCTGTCTAGTGCAGAAGAATCTAGAGGCTCAGTGACAAGACGAAAACTCCCTGCCCTTCCTATAGGTGATCAAGGTGTCTCCTCCACTATGGCTCTTAGTGATGTGATGGTATTGGACAACATACTGTTCCCAGCAAAACCAATAATGTTTTATAAACTAGAGAAACCAAACTCCTCAGAAATACTGGACCTTCCACAGAGAGGGCCATCAACCACAGGGACATTAACATGGGCCAGGCATTGTGGGGCTCATCTATATTCCAGCAGTTTGGGAGGCTGAGTTGAGAGAATTGCATTTTTGAGACCAGCATCCACAACTTAGCAAGGTCCTAAGTATCTTACCAAAACCTGTGTCTGAATAAAATATTAAAAGGGCTAGGAATGTGGTTCAGTTATTGAGCACCCCTGGGTTCAATCCTTGAGAGCATATTAATAATAATGATGATAATAATAACAATAAAACATCATAAAAACAGCAGCAGCAGAAGCAGAAAAGAAATGTACTTTGTTTTGTGATTGACATGTATTTAAATACCACCAATGCTCCTATTGCCTTCTGTATGCTAAAGTAAAGCTGGACTAGTAAGTTCTGGGTGGTCGGACTGGTCCTGCTTCTTGTGGGTTTGACTGAGGGGAAATCAGGCAGGAAGCTGTACTCTGCAGCACAGTTCTAGCTGGGAAACTGTGAACAGCACTAGGGAGAAACAGCTTGCATACCAGGGAGGGCACAACCACTACCAACCAGGTGCTGGGCTGTGTGTACAGCCACTGTGAAGTGAACAAGCTACAGGAATATGGAGGAGAAAACCCTGTAGAATATTTGGGTAAATAAATGCCACTTATTCCTAGAATATCTGTCTGATAATAACTCATTGTTTCTGTAAATTGGAAAGGTTTAGGTAAAGTTCAGGGATCACACTTGCAACTAGACAATAGCAATATTTTAAAATCTGTCTTAAGATTCAGTAGAACAAACATTGCTTTTTTAAAAAACAGCAAGAAACTCCAAAGGAGTTTAGTTTCCCAGACACTAAACTATCATTGCTGGGAAACCCAAACATACCTTCAGGATAAACTCTTTCCCTGATGAACTCAATAAAGACATGATTCAAGTCCAGTTTGCTTAAAGAAGAAGAAAAAATATAGGTTTATCTCTTTTTTCTGTAAATGCATTTGCATGAAAATTTGTACTTAAAAATAATCATGAGCATAGAGAAGAGCACAAAGTTTATCTTCTCTGAATATTCTTACAAACAAAATGGCTTTTCGGACACATCCATTATAAGGGACATGGGAAGGAGAATTTTTAAATGCATAATAAAATAGACCAGATTAATTGACACATATATTCTTCCTATGCAGTTATTAAAATTGTATTTCTGTTTCTTTTTATGAAGGAAAAGGAAACCACCATCAGGTTCACTTGTCCATTCATGTGAAGGTGACCCAAGACCATTGCTCTCTCAAAAAATTTGCTGCTGGACACAGCACACACTATGGATGGCTCCATTCATTTTTTAATTTGTGAGATTAAATATAGGACAAGAAAGATTTCATGAGAAAATGCAATAGATGCTTGTGGTAATGTGAGGTTACCCTCATTACATTCTGTATTATATAAAATTACTTTTAAATGCCTCGGTGTTTAGAAGTCACACATCAATATTAATTCCATTTGTTCAAGAAGATGAGATAAGTAAAGCTGAGTATATTTAATAAAAACCAGACAGGCAAACTTCTTCCCTGATATTTTGTACAGGAATAAATATATGAAACCTGAGAGAGCACAGGTAGCATATGCAACATGAATACTGCTATAGCTTTCAGATGATAATTAAATAGCAACCTAAAATAGTAGACATTTCCAAAGGAAAAAACCTGAGTAAGTGTCTATGTCTCAAAATTAAAAGATGACATTCTAGGAAGATTTCCTTCAATGCATTTTACAGAATACAGTTGTCTGGTTGAATATACTGGAAAGAGCTGGATGTCTGTTCTAAAGCTACCAAAAACCTCACTTAGAGACCCAATGTGCCCCTTCCACCCTCATCCTAGAAGCCCCAGGTACTAACTCTCTATATCTGTGGAACAGAGAAGCACTTACCTGGATGGATGAGGGGACCTTGGTGCACCAGAGAATAAGCTGCAGAGTTTTAAGGAAAGAGTGTTGTGAGCTCATCTCTCTACAACTTGTAATTTTAGTGTCTCTAGAAAGGTGACAAGATCCCTCTGGGGTGCCCAGATCTATGGAATCCCCAATGGTACATTTCACTGGCCCCTTGATTTGATTCTGTTCTGGGTAATAGCCATCTGGGGAGAATGGTGCTCAAAATTTTCTATGAGTTCCCTTGACAAAAATAAGTGTCCCAATCATATTAACAACCTCGACTTCTGTCACTTTGTTTCAAATTTCAAATTAGTTCATACCCATTCCTCATCTTATGATTCCTGAATTCTAGAGTGATTGATTCCTAGTGTCCCTGTGGCTCTGAAGATGTTCTCCCTACAATGTCTGATTGGCACCCTCTGCCCTCCTCCATTCTCATGTGAATCACCTGGTTTCCTGTTGCTACTGCTCATGTGCACCATGATTTCCATACTGAAGATTTAGGGATTCACACTCTATAGCTCCTGAAAGTCCAGGTGATAGAAAATAGAGAAACAAAGACAGAGTTGGAGGCTGTGGGTTAAGGTAATAGCAGGCAGATGGAAAATACTTGAAGGTGAGACAGAGTCTGCTTTAGACTCCACTCTGTAGGGAATGTGAATGAACATCCCTCATCCTCATGAATGGAGATAGAAAAAGGTTCACACTTCCTCTGAAAGGAACAATGATAAATGTTTACTTGTTTCCTAAGTCATTGATACACAATTTTATAAAGATTCATGAGACATGGGATAACACGGAAGCCTTTTGACCTACAAGTCTAAAGTTGACATGATCATTTTAAATAGATCCAGTGGTGTTCCATTTATTGGAATTTGAAGGTAATAACCTAAACTGACTGTAACCAATATATTAATGCTGATATAGTAGAGGAAAAGATTAGTTACTCCCTGAGAGAAACAGATAATTAAATTCAAATGAAAAAATCAAGAATGAATATATAATATCACCAATGTAAAATTTCACAAAGATGGGGCTGGGTAGAATTAAAAACAGCAGAAGTGAGCTTCAGGGAACTTCAAAACAAATTTATATCCATCCAAAGTCATGGAGAGATGGCAAAAATAAAGATTTAGGAACAGTAATGTAACTTGGTGGTAAAGCCCATGTTTAGCATGATGAGAACCTAGGTTAAATACCCAACACAAAAAAAAATATATAAAAGTTATTAACAAATGATGTGATCTGAGGTATGTAAGCAAACATTCTAACTCATGTATAATTAGAACCCAGGAAAGGAAAAATAGGGGAAGATATTCAATGAAAATTATTGTCTAAGTTTTTTGAAACCAAATGAGACATCAAATGAAAATTTCAATTAACCCTAAGAGAAAACATGAACAAATGACAGCTATTCACCTTATTGCAAAAGTGCTGTTGCAGTTTAGATATGAGTCCCCCAAAAGCCCAAGTGTGAGAAAATACAAGGAGGATTAGAGGTGAAAAAACCGGATAATGAGAACCTTCCTTCACCCAATCAGCAAATTAATTCACTGATAGGGGTTAACTGTGTGGTATCTGTGTGTGGGTAGGGTGTGGCTGGAGAAGGTGGCTCACTAAGGACTGGCCTTTGGAGATGTTATTTGTCACGGTTCTCTCATTTGGAGTTTTCTCTCTCTGCTTCACGGTGGGCATGTGTTGAGCCTCTTTCCTCCTCCACACTCTACCTCCATGATGTCCTGCCTCTTTCAGGCATTTCTGCTCTAAACCTCTTTACATTGTCCCACATGTGAGCATAAACCACAATACTATTTAAATTCTGGTATTTGTTTTTTCTGTGTATTTCTAGTTCTCTGGAGAATGCCATTAGTGTTTTGATGGAGATTGCATTAAATGCGTATATAGCTTTTTGACTATATTTATTTTGATTAGCCAAGAACATGGGGGAAAAGATTCTTTTTCTGAAATTCTCTTCAATTGTTTTCTTCAGTATTGTATAGTTTTCAGAGTAGACACCTGTGTGACTACAGCACACAAGCTTCCTCTCCTGCCTAGTGTCCCCTAGCAAAGAGGTCCTTTGATTCCATTCTCACCACGCATGCGCATGGGGACAGTGCTCAGCTCAGTGGCTGTGGGCACGAATCTCACTGTTTCTTAAGAGAACTTTCAAACCATCCACTTCTTCTTGTCTGGCCCCCCTTCACCTGCCTGTTCCTTTCACACTAAAGAGGTGCATGATGTCCGCCATTTTGGAGCCTTTGATTGCTTTGATAAAAAGTCACATTTGTTTCTTGAACTTTTCTTACCCTTGTTTAGAAAAATATTGAATGTGCTGGATTACTTACTTTTCATCTATTTACTTTTCTTTTCAAAATTGCCCTGCTCTTGATCCCCCTTCTATCCTGAACAAAATTAAATGGTACCTAAGAAAATAGGAGACAACCTGTGTTTGTGGATTAGAAGCTGAGGAAGGTGGCACTCCCCAAATTGTCATACAGATTCAGTGCCATCCCTGTGCGCCACTCACAAGTCGGGCCTTGCCCAGTCTGGTGATCCAGGGCTCCCCTGGGGAAGGCGTGTCAGGGTAGGAAGGACTGGAACTTGCGCATCAAGCCTGGGAAGGCAGCTGCTCACTCATCCCACTGCTAGAGTCCCATGGAGTCCCCTGACACATGAGCAACCCTGTGTGTGAATTTGGGGGGACAAGTGGGAAGCAAGAAAGTTTGGGGAGACAATCCATCACAGATGTGCAACAGAATCCCATGGCAGGTCCAGGAGACTGCTAAGACACATGGGAATTCAAGGGAGAGGCAGATATGAAATATTGCCAAGGGTACAGCGGCAAAAGACTCAGCCTCTTGCTGTGTGATCTTAGTAAACTGATGAGGTCCCTGAGCCTTGGTTTCCTCATCTGTGTGATGATGGCAATAAAGTGTCCCCCTGGTCTCCAGACAGTCATATAGGAAAAGCATTTAGTAGTCAGCGTATGTCAGGCGCTCCAGCCCAGGGTAGCTACTGGTTTTGATGATCATGACGTGTTTTGGAATTCAGTCCTGGAGGGTCAGAAGGAATCTTAAAGATCAACCAGGCCAGTGAGTCTCAAACTTCCGTGTGCACAAGTGACCTGCACACAGATACAGATGCCAGATCCCAGTTCAGGGCTCTCAGAGGGAGCTTCCTGCAGAAGCCACCCATGCGCCATCCAAGATAGGCTTCATGGGCTTCAAAGGACTTAGTTCTCCTGCAGGGTCCCAGTCTTCCCCCAGTGCCCAGAGCTACTCTATGCCATGCCCACTGAGCAGTGGCCAACAGTGCCCATACCTCTCAGGGAGTGCTGCCCCCTTCTTCCCAGAGGAGCCTCTTGCATGTGGAAATGACCGTGGCTGGTACACAGTTCTCCATAGCAATGGAGAATTGGTAGATTGAGACCAGAGGGGGCAGAGAGGGAAAGGCAGGTCCTCACTCTTCTCTTGGCCTTGATTTCTTTAGCTCAGAAATGGGGACAGTTTTGCCAGCACTGAGCCTTTGTCTTGAGAAAGGTGGCTGCAGGCCCTTAGAATTCCAGAAAGATACACTAGAAGCTTGACGAATGAGCATTTAAAACTGGTTTTCAGCTTAATATGAATCCAACATTTTAAAAGAAAGCATTTAACCAGGGACCTGTTGAATTTAGAAGAGTGTAAGAGAATACAGGCAGTTTTAAGATAGCATATATTTAAGCAATGGTAACATGGAAGGTGCTTAAAGCTCCACTGTGTGCTAGGGGCGCAGCCACAAGCCATTTTCCTCTTCAAGGAGTCTCCCTGACCCCCAGAGTAAAGAACCAAATCCCTGTTGATTTTGCAGGATCTGGTGTCCTCTTTACTGAGCCTATGAATGGACCTTCATATAAAGAGGATTTTCCAGGGACCCTGAGGTTGAGGCCATTATATGACCATTTTACACTAAATACCTACTGTGTGTGTGTGTGTGTGTGTGTGTGTGTATGTGTACATACTTATTTTGCAGTTTTCTGGCATCTGAATCCCCAGGAGACGGTCATGTTAACATCCACAGGGCTCCCCACTCCCCCAGTTCTGGTGGCAGCCCATCTGGGGTGTTACCCGAGCATGTGTATTTCCAACAAGTGTCCAAGATAATGGCCTTCCTTAGAGAATCCATGGGAGGCAGTAGTGAGATCAAGTGGGTCACTGGTCAACTTGCTCTGCAATCCCAGGTAAGCACTTTGCTCTATCTATCTTCCATACTCCCAACTGGTAGGATGAGAAGTTTGGACACCTCTAATGCCTCATCCCAGAGCAAGGATCATACCTCAGTCCTCTATGCCACAAAAAGTCTGGACCTGGGTGCTTCCTTGTGAAACCTCAAGTGCACCCTGGAAGCACCCCAGCAGGGGACCACAGCATTAGGCTTTGCTCCCTGCTTTGGGGATGCAAACTGGCAGCAGAAGAAAGGCAGACTCCCAATTTCATCTCCCATCTCTATTGGGTGACCCTGGGTGCCTCCTTTCCCAGTCGATTATGGTGTGGGAGGGTCACTGACAAGACAGTCAAAAACATTGTTGTCTGCCTGTGAGGCTTAGCAAGTGGAGCTGGGTGGAGCCAAAGTGATGGGCGGAAGCGAGTGGGGCGGGGCCTCGGGGAGCAAGTGTGGAGGCCAAAGAATGGGCGGAGCTGGCTGGTGGAACCAAACTCCAGACTGAGTGGAGCCCAACCCCTAGGAGGAGTGGGTGGGGCGGGGCCTAGGGAAGCAAGTAGGACCCGTCTAATGGGCGGAGCTGGAGGGGCGTAGCCAGTGGGGCTGGTAGGCGGAGCCAAACTCCAGACTGAGTGGAGCCCAACCCCTAGGAGGAGCGGGTGGGGCGGAGCCAGCGGAGTACGTGCTGTCCAACCCCTAAGAGTAGCAGGCAGGGTGAGGCGGGGCTAGCTGAAGCAAGTTGGAGGTGAGCCTCAACCGGGTCTCCCAGTTGAGCTCAGCGAGGGAATGAGGAGCTGACTGGGGAGCTGAGGCCGGGTGGTTTTGTCCTCAGCAGGGAAGGGAGCCACAAGAAGTGCATATGTCTGCGAATCCTGTCAGAAGTCGCTGTGGACCCAGCGGGGAGCAGTGCCCTTGGGCTCTAGGGGCAGAAAAGTGACCTTCAAGGCTGCTCCGTTGGGGCCTCAAGTTTCCCACCTCCACAAAGAGGCCATGGGCGGAGGCTGAGGACGCTGCGGGCAGCCTTCCTGAGTCCTTTCCTGTGGACTTTCCGTGTGTTTAGGTGGGTTGGAGTCCGTAGGCTTTGTGGGAGGGGTCCTGGGGAATGTCACCTTAGAGACATTGGTTTTTGGGAGCAACCATTGTCCCCACGTGTTCACAGAGGCTTTTCCTGGTGCCTGCTGTGTAGATGGTGAGACCTGGAGGACCAAGAGGGTAAGCTTGGGGTGGAACTGTCCCTTGCTGGTCTGGATCCCACAGTCCACCACACTCATCTATGTGCAGGGGCTCCTGGCACGTGGGAAGTGAGAAAATCATAGATGGGGAGATGGCCTTGACCCTGCAGAGGATGTCACACTTCATAGGTGAATTTTCTAGAATACAACCTATAAGGGTGGGGAAGATATTGGAATAATTAAAGTCATGTTTTGTTAAGTAACTATTTTTTGGTGGTTGTTTTCATATTCAGTAATGTTTTCATATTTTTTGGTGGTTGTTTTCATATACCCAGAAGTACTTAACCACAGAGCAACATCCCCAGCCCTTTTTTTATATTTTATTTTAAGATAGGGACTCACTGAGTGGCTGAAGCTGGATTTGAACTCGTGATCCTCCTGTGTCAACTTCCTGAACTGCTGGAATTACAGGCATGTGCCACTGTCCCTGGCTTACCTGATCTTTTAAAATTTAAATTTGTGGTCCTCTGATGTACTGTGTTCACAGTCAATCACTTTTTAATATTAGGCCTCTGTTTTTCCAGATAAATTTAAGATTGTCATTGGGCAAAAGAATATGAGTCTTGTTCGCTTTCTTCAGAAACCCAGGCCCAAAAGATATCTGGGAGCTAAGATTTACTTTTAGGAGTGTCTCCTGCAGATTTTGGTTTCATCCATGTCTCAGTCCCACTTTCTTCATTTGTAAAATGGTGCTCCTGATCTCTACTTCCTGGGGTTGTGAGAATTCAGAGGTTGTGTAAACAGGCTTTGAAAGCTGTGCTAATGGGGACAGGAGAGCAGGGCTCTTGTTAGACCACATAGCATAATGGGGTGCTCTGGAACAGGTTCACATTTCTCCACAGGAACCCAAAACTGCACGTGAGTTCATGACTTGTGAGTTGAGCTTGATCATGTTGCAACCCCACTTGCGTTTTTCTGCAGACGTCTTAGAGCATGTGACAGCTGGGCTGTGTCAGCTGTGTGGGTCAAGGTCAAACCCACAGAGGCACCTGTGCACCTATCCACACACAGCCTGGGTCTCTACCAAACCAAAGGCATCAGTACCTTGAGCACAAAAGATCATTTTAGCCCTTTCCCCTTGCACATTTCAGACCTCTGGTTTACTTATGCCTTCCCTTGCTCTGGGTGTTCTTGGTGACCTCCTGCTGTGCTCTTCATACCCACTCTGAGCAAGTCTTCTCATCTTGAGCTCTTTCCATTTGTGGCCCAGCTCCTTCTCAGCTAAGCCCACTTTTCTATTTGACCCATGATGTCATGACCTGTTGTGCTCTGTCTCTTCTGCTAGGTCTGAACACACACAAAGGAAAGAACCCAGAATGTGGACCACCTGATACCCTGGATGAGTCCATCTACAGCAGGTGAGCTTGCAAGTGTAGCACAGGTCCTTATAGGAAGTGGTCACTCTGTGGAGTAATGGCCATACTGTGGCACTGCTGAAGGCCCAAGAACACAAGTCATCCACCTGGTACCTGCTGTGTGTGACTGATGGGTTCAGGTAAGTGTTTGATGACTGATGTGTGGGTGTCCTTCAGCAAGAAGTGGAGGAAAATGCAGGGATTGTCTTTTAATTTTATTGTAATTTTATTTTAATATGTGCATGAAACATATTTCTTTTTTTATTTTTAATTTTTATTTAGCCTTTAATTTTTTACAGACTGCATTTTGATTCATTGTACACAAATGGGGTACATAATTTTGTTTTATGGTTGTGCACAATGCAGATTCATACCATTCATGTAATCATACATGTACATAGGGTAATGATATCTGTTTCATTCTACCATTTTTCATATCCCCCTCCCTCTCATTTTCTTCTACATATTCTAAAGTTCCCCCATTGTTCTCCAATTGCCCACCCCTACCCCCATTATATATCATCCTCCACTTATCAGGGAAAACATTCGGTCTTTGGTTTTTTGGACTTGGTTTATTTCACTTAGCATGATATTCTCCAATTCCATCCATTTATTTGCAAATGCCATAATATTACTCTTCTTTATGGCTGAATAGTATTCCATTGTGTATATATACCAGAGTTTCTTTATCCATTCATCTGTTAAGGGCACCTAGGTTGGTTCCACAGTCTAGCTATTGTGAACTGAGCTGCTATAAACATTGATGTGGCTGTGTTACTGTGATTCACTGATTTTAGGTCCTTTGGGTATAAACTGAGGAGTGGAATAACTGGGTAAAAAGGCGGGTCCATTCCAATTTTTCTTGGGATTCTCCACACTGCTTTCCAGTGTGACTGCACCAATTTGCAACTTCACCAGCAATGGAAAAGTGTGTCTTTTTCCCCACACCCACGCCAACATCTATTATTGTTTGTGTTCTTGATAAAAGCCATTCTAATTGGAGTAAGATGAAATCTTGAGTTGTTTTAATTTGCATTTCTCTAATTACTAGAGATGTTGAACATGCTTTCATATATTTAATTGCCTGTGTGTCTTCTTCTGTAAAGTGTCCGTCCAGGTGCTTGGCCCATTTATTGATTGATTTCTTTGTATTTTTGTTGTAAAGTTTTATAAGTTCTTTGTAAATTTTGGAGATAATTGCTGTATCTGAAGTGCATGTGGAAAAGATTTTCTCCCACTCTGTAGGCTCTCTCTTCACATTCTTGATTGTATCCTTTGCTGGAAACACATATTTCTTAACCTCTTGTTAAAAAAAAAAATCATTGTTGAAACTCACTTTGTAAGACCCAGCCAGTCCAAGGACCTTCACAGATAGTTCTGATCTTTTCATTGTATCAGTCTCTGCATGTGATGTGTAGTGGTTTACTACTAGAACGCATGCTAGTTGCAGGGAAGAAAAGCTTCTACATATCTCTTGCTTAACATAAAAAAGTTCATCTTTCATGATCTGTGCCATCTGATGTGATCTGTAGGGGAATCTGCACAGTTGCCCAGGAAGGTGTCTAGCTTCCAAACACAAAGAACATGTGCTGTCAAATCTTCATCTACTGCCTGGAGCGTGGGGCAATAAAACTGAGTGAGACATTTATATGAAGAATGTCATTGGCATTTTAATTTTAATAGGAATTGCATTGAATCTGTATAGCACTTTTGGTAGTATGGCCATTTTGACAATATTAAATCTGCCTATCCAAGAACATGGGAGTTCTTTCCCTCTGATAAGGTCTTTTTCAATTTTTTCCTTTAGTGTTTAGTACTTTTCATTGAAGAGAACTTCTACCCCTTTTGTTAGATTGATTCCCCAGTATTTTGTTTTTATGACATTTGATGGTAAATGGATGAATCTGGAGACTACCATGCTGAGTGAAATAAGACATCCCCCCAAACAATGGTTGATTGTTTTCTGTGATATGTTGATGCTAACACAAATAACTTTCCTCTTTGCATATATGAATGCATCACAGTAAAACTCCACATCATATGCAAACACAACACTGGGATTCTAATTAACATAAGACATTAACATTTGTATAAATATGTCAAAATAGACTCTACCATCATGGATAACTAAAAAGAATAAATGAAATAAGTATGAAGTATGAATAAGCTATAAACATTCAAACATTTGCATACTTACAGATTCAAAATTAAAGGAAAAAAGGAGGAAGACATAGAAGAAATAATGAACTAAGTATTTTTCAAGCCTAATGAAAGTATGTTAACTAAAACCTGGAATGAATCCTACATCAAAACATTGTCATAATACACAGAAATATAAGTGGCACTTTGCATTTAAACTTCCAGAAAGAAGAAGGAGGTCTTAAAATTGGTGCACGCCCTCCAAAACAAACAGCAAGCAGGGACACAAGATAATTTCTTTGGTAAGGGAGACCCTGGAACCCAGAAGCCAGCATGTAGTAGGGTTCTCTAGGGGAAGAAAATCAACAGGAAGTATGATTACAGAAAGGAGATTTATTAGATTGGCTTACACAATCCAAAGCTGGATAGTCCACAATGGCTGTCTGCTGCTGGAGAGCTAGAAAAACCAGCAGCTGTGCAGTTCAAGAGGCAGAAGCCCCACAACAAGAAGGATCAACAGTGCTACCCTAGTCCTAGTCTGAGACTAAGGCTTCTGGAAGCTGCCTGGAGAATCACTGGCAGAGTCTGCTTTGGGAAGAGTGAAGAAGAAAAAGTCTGATATCCTCAGATGATTAAATCAGCAATCAACAACCCATTCAAGCAGAGCTGAGCTTCCATCTGCATCTGCTTCCTTGTACTTCCAACTTTTATTTCATTCAAGCCACTGTCCTGCTGGTCAGTTCTGTCAGTACTTAGGGAGAGTCTCAACTTCTGTTCACTATTCAACATGCCAATCATTCCTAGACCCACCCTCATGGACACACCCAGAAAGCTCTTAATCATCTGCATCTCTTAATCCAATCAAGTTGACAATTCAAATTAACTTTTACATAGCAAGACCTTATCTTAAAAGTGGAAACAAAAACAAGCTTTTACTCCTCTAAATTTATATATGCAGACCAAATAATTTCTTAAAATAGAGTTAAAAATGACCTTTTTCAAGTCTGACACGTGAAAGCATTAATCCATAGTGCATATGCAAATAGAATATGCACAACAGAAGTTGTCCAGGATTCAGGTAAATGAGAAGTGATAGGAACATGGACCTATGGATAGAAATGAAGAGACAAAAGACTGATAAATATCTAGAAGAATTCAAGACAATATATTTGAACTGGGTGGCAAAGAATGGCAGCAGAATATGTCCATGCATCCCTTCTGCTCATGATCCCATTTCTTATTGGACTTCACTTCCAAAACACATGTACAGTGACAAAATGAGGAAGAATTTCACCCTGGCAATGACAGGCATCAAAGGAAGCACAGGGCTGTTCTGAGCATGGATCCATGTATGAGTGTAAAGTTTGCAAACCATGAAGCTAGTCTTCATTTGTTCATCATCTCTTCCTTCCTTCCCTCCTTGAAGGAACCATGTACACTACTATATTATAAAACTTTTCAGTGCACAGTAGAATACTGTTAATAATAAGCACAATGTTACACAAATAATCTCAGGTAAAACTGAAACTTGCCCATTTAAAGGCAATGATCTCTTTCTACTAAACCGACCCCCTGGCAACAAATATGTCACTCTGTTTCCATGAATTTGACTGTTTAGACCCATGAGCATCTGTCTTTCTGTGATTGGCTAACTTCACTTTTCATAATGTTCTCCAGATAAATTCATGTTATTGCAAATGGCAGGATTTCCCTATTTTAAAGGCTCAGTAAGATGCCACAGTTTCTCTTATCACTCATCTTTCAGTTGCACCATGTAATTTTACATCTTGGCTGCTGTGGGTAAGGCTGGCACGAACATGGGGGCACCAACATCTCCTAGTGATACTGACTTCCACTCACTTGCATAGGTTCCCACAGAGCATGGCTGGAACTCATGGTAGATCTACCTCAGGTTCTTTGGGACATCCCCATACTCATTTAGGTACTATGGAAAATGATCCATTTTACACTCCCAACAGCAAATGTCTTCAACAGTAATGGCTATATTTCTTTTCATATCATAGCCATCCTTACTGCTGTTACAGAATATCTCATGGTGGTTTTGACTTGTATTTCCTTGCAAATTAATTGATGTTGAATGTGTGTTCATTGCTTGTTTAACTTATATGTGTTTTTCCTGGGATGGGATATCTCTTCAAATCTTATGATATTTTTAATGACATGGTTTTTCTTTTACTAAATTCTAAGAGGTTTTAACAAATGTTGAAAATTAACTTCTTTGTGGACAAGTGATTTGAAAATGTGTTCTCCATTGTGTAGGTTGTATGTTAAAAGTTGATGTTTTACCTTTCTGTACAGAAGCTTTTTAGTTTCACATCATCCCATGTATATAACTGACTTGGTTGCCTGTCCTTTTGGTGTATTACCCAAGAAATCATTTTCTATTCCAATGTCATGAAAGTTTCCAACTGTCTTCTATAGCTACTTTACAGATTCAGGTCTCACATGTAAGTCTTCAATCCATCTTGATTTTTTATTTGTGTATGGCTGTAGGATAAGGGTCCTGTTCCATTCTTTTGCATGTGAATATTTGTTGAGGAAACTACATTGACTGTATTTGCCAGTGATTGTAAAGATGTCTTAATGATATTGAATTTGAACTTTTTTCTGGGCACCCTGTTCTTTTCCATTGGTTTATTTCCACTGGTTTTACTATTATGCCAGTACCATAATTGTGCGTGTGTGTGTGTGTGTGTGTGTGTGTGTGTGTGTGTGTGAATTTTTGAAGTATTGGTGATGTAACCCAGGGCTCGTGCATGCTGGGTATGGACTACATCCCTATGATCTATCCCCACCCCCACCTCAGTGTGTACATTACTATAAATTTATAATAATATATTTTAAAATCAGAGTGTGTTTTCATTAGGTTTTTCCTTTGTCAAGACTGCTTTAGCTGTTCAGGGTCTTTTATGTTTGCATGTGGCTTTAACTTTCTTATTTCCTATTTCTGAAAAATAAGTCATTGGGATTTAGATAGGGATTGCATCTGATTTGTACATAATTTTTTTCTCAGGAAAGGGTTTTCCATTTTGCCAAGTGTTTCCTTTGTATCCCTGGGAATGTTGTGTGTCCTGTATTGTATCCCATAGATAAATTCCAGGCCTTAATGATCTATGATGCTTTCAGAATCTTGAATGCAATATGTTCTCATTTTTCCCAAGCATTTTTGATCTGTGTTCATCAAGTGGATTTTAGTTTTTTGTTTTTTTGTTTTTTTGTTTTTTTTTTTTTTTGCTTGTAGTATGTTTCCTGGTGTTGGTGTACGATAATGTCAACTCAATAACATGAGTTTGGAATTGTTTCTTTTACCAATTTTGGAGGAGATAAAGATGGATTGGTGTTAATTGTTTAGTAGTTTTGTAGCCTTCAGTCATGAAGTGATGTGGTCCTGGGCCCCTGTTTTGGAGACTGGAAATGTTTTGTGTTACTGGTTCAATCTTCTCAATCATTATTGTACTGTTCAAGTTTTTATTTTGTCAATTCTCAGTGTTCTGAGGTTGTATGTGACCATGGATTTCTCTGTTTCTCTCTGATTATGGTTTGGTTGGTGTGTTGACAGCAATCTTCAATGATTCCTATTATCCCCATGGTATCAGTTGTAATGTTTTCTCATTGATTTCTCATTTTCTTTTCTTCCCTTTTGTTTTTTCACTTAGCCATTCTGCATGGAAGATTGTCAATTCTGTTTGCCTTATGAAAAATCAATATTTTGGTTTGGTTGACTCTTACCCATGATCAAAATGCCCTTCATTTATTTCTACTGTGACCTAAATTATTGCCCTTGTTCTGATGATTTGTGGTTTGATTTGATGTTCTTTCTCTAGTTTGTTAAAGGGTCAAATTAGGTAGCTTACTTGCAGATGATTTCTACTATGTTTTGTAACATGAGAATGTATTATTCTACAACTCATCACACTCCTCTTGATGTGTCCCCAAAACTAGTGTGTTGTAATCTAATTCTTGTTTTTCTCAAGAAATTTTCTGATTTCACTTCTGAATTCTTCTTTGCATGATTGGTTAGAAGGTGTTTAATTTCACATATTTATGATTTACAATTTTCCATCTTTTAATTTTATTTTCATTCTATTTTGCTTTTAAATATACTTGATTTGATAAATGTGTTGTAAAGATTGAGGAGCCTTATTTGTGACCTCTCCTCACTGAGTACTGCCCTAAACACATCACAATAGTATATTCTGCTATTGGGTGGGTGTTTGTTGCTAAATATTGCAAAATATGAAGTCAGTTGGTTTGAATTTAATGATATGATCTTTCATGTAATTCAAGTGCAACCTTGGGAAACCCATGAACCTGATATCTAGGCTCAGTCTTTCCATAAAGTGAAGACAGTTCCATGATTATAGCCTTTGATTGACACAGATTTGGACTGAGACTTGGAGTAAAATATTGTAAATCATTACGTGCTTACATTGTTTGATGATCATAATAGGGGAATCACTTTTTCATTTCCTCAAATTTTATCATTTTAAAGTGGTAGGTATCTCACATCTCTTCTCCTCTATGTATGTGGTTGTATGTCCTTACTTAGTGTAGATCCTCGTGACCATATTGAACTATAGAGCATGAGAACTGCTAACCACAGCCCTGCAGCTGTGCACAGGTGCCCCTCACCCCACCCCTCCCTGCTCCTTCCACTACCCCTTCCCAGCCTCTGCTAAGGTGCAGTTCTATGTGGTCAATGATTTTAGCTTCCATACATGAGGGAGAACAAGTGTATTTGTGTAAAAAGACAATTCTAAACATCATTACACAAAAGTTCATGTTTTCCCACATGATGATGCCAAATGACAAATTTATTCTTTCACTCACCCAGCTATTTGGGTTGGCTCCCATGACAAGCCCAGGAAAGGCACTTGAAAGATTTTATATGAAGCACCTTTGTTTCATATTTTATGCTTCAGTCATGATCACAGGCACACAGCCCAGTTATTCCCTGGCATCTCTGTACATAAATATGACATGCATCTGTTGTCATGCACCTGCTTCTTTGAAGGAAAATATATGTTATGGGACACAACTGAAGAACAGACCGATCACCACTGAGAAGTCCAAATCTGAGAGTCTTTCTTAAGCTGGCTGGCTGACTGTCTCACACAATGCCCCAAAATGATTATTGGGAGAACAGCCCTGACCACAGGGGTTTTTGTACCATAAATCAGTACATCAGTCATAAGTGTCTGTTGCTGTGATTCAAAATTACAAGCTAACATCATGGGATCTGAAATCATTACTAAAGGGGGGAAGTGGGTCAAAATGTCCTTACTTAGGTACAAACTAAAGAATGGTTACTAACATCTAAACAATCACTGTTGACATCACTGTTAACATGGTACACTGCTTAAGAAACTAGGAATCAAAATGAGGAGAATTTTCCATTATACAAGAATTGCCATTTTGTGGTTTTATATTGCCCCATGAGTCACGCCAAGCAACTGTTGATGGGTACAGAGGTGAGGTGTTCCCATGGGAGAAGCATTTCCTGCATAACATGGGGTCTCAAGGTAAAATGGAGTCTGTTTAGTCATTGCCCATGTAGCCTGGCCTACAACAGTTCCATGGAGCCAAATCTGTCAAGCCATCACATATATACGGATGAAGCTTTAAAATAAGTTTATATATATATATATATATATATATTATCTTTTTATTTATTTTTATTGTAAACAAATGGTATACATCTTGTTTCTCTGTACTTGAAGTAGAGGCATACCATTTGTGTAATCATTGTATTATCTTTTATATATAACATTATAAAATAAAAATTAAAAGGATACTTCTAAAATTCTGTTTTCTTATGTGATTTTTTGGTGACATGGAGACTTTGCTTTAATTGTGTTTGTTTTAAAACTTGAACTATTCAAGCATTGTAAAACAGTATTGTAAAACTTTCAGTAACTTTATAATCATCTATAAGTCAAAGCACCAGATGAAATCATTTTCACTGTTACTACAAAGAATGCAGTCGTGCAAATCCAAATGTCTTGTAAAACTAGGAATGAGAAGAAGTCACAAATTTGCATCAGTATGTAGAAATTAAGACATCTGTTTATTGTTGCTTTAAAATGACTGGAAAGAATAACTTTTCTAAAGGTGAAATTCCACATGAGTAGCAAGAAAAATGAATCTCCTTTCTTCAGAATGTAGAGGAGATTGAGTAAATACTACTAACTACAAAAAATAACTGTCAAACTAGGAAAGATTTCATATTTCTGGAGTTTTCCAGGTGTGTTAATTCTTTTCTTTTTCTTTTTCTTTTTTTTTTAGTACCAGGAATTGTGACCCAGAGCACAGGTTCTTTCTGTGTTACTTAGGGGCCTTGCTCATTTAATGAGGCTGACATTGAACTCACAATCCTCCTGCCTCAGCCTCTTGTGCCCTTGGGATTACATTCCTGTGCCACTACACTTTGACCTGTGTTCAAATCTTAAATCACATACTAATGTGTAAGTAAAACACATGTCAAATATATGCCTTATTCACCTAGATATTATGTAATATGTAAATATTTTAAAGAAGAGTATATAGCCATATCTGTGTAACTATCTCATTTATATTAGAAAGCATTCTGGTGAATAGAATCCCTTCCTAAAAACAAGTTAAAAGAAATTGTCTAACATACCCACTCCCAGCCTTGACTTCTCCCAGTCACATCTGCCTAGCACAGAAGAGTCTTAGAGGCTTGGGGACAAGATAAGAACTCCCTGCACTCAGCTGACTGATCAAGGGACCTCCTCATCTATGGCTACTTGTGCTGCAAGAGTATCTGGATAATACAGTACTCCAAGAAAAACAATCAGGTTTTATAAACTACAGACAGAAAACTACCCTCAAAACCACTTCCATAGAGACCTTCCATAGAGAGAGACATAAATCACTGTACCTGGGCTGTACATTGTGGTACAGGCCTGTAATTTTAACAGCATGTTAGGCTGAGGCCATATTCATGGCCAGACTTAGCAACTTAGTGAGTCCCTAACCAAATTAGTGAAATCTTATCTCTAAATAAAATAAAAAGAGTACTAGGGATGTAACTCAGTGGTTAAACACCGCTGGGTTCAATCTCTGATGTAATAACAATAAAAATAATAATAAGAGAATATCATGGTCTGGTTTGTCTTTTCCATATAGTTCAACTGAACACTGCCCCTGTCTCCTTCTGCATGCTAAGGTACAATGGACAAATGTGATCTGTGTTGTGGGACTGTTTCTGTTTTATGTGGGTTTGGGACTCAGAGAAAATTGGGCAGCAAGCTCTGCTTTGCAGCATAGTTGTAGTTGGGAAACTATGAAGAGCACTAAGGAGAAGTAGCTTGCACATCAGGGACTGTTTGCAGAGCCCATGTGAAAGTTGTGAGCTACAGAATACAGAGGAAAAAACCCTGGAGACTATCTGGCCAAATGAATGGCAGCTATTCCTGGAAAATGAGGCTGACAATAATACTTTGTTTCTGTAAATTGGAAGAATTTAAGAACAGCTCAGCATTCACAATTGCAGCTAGACACTAACAACCTTTTAAAGTTTGTCTTCAGAAATATTAGAAGAAAAAGTATTCTTCTAACAATGAAGTATCAGAAGCCTCCAAAGGAGTTTCATCACGGATACTAAGCTGTCATTACTGGGAAACCCAAACATACCTACAGGAGAATATGTTCTCCTGATGAGTTCACTAATGACAAGTGAAGTTCAATTCACTTTAGGAAGAAGAACAGGAAATAAGTTTACATTTTCTTTGTAAATGCATGTTCATGAATAGATGTACTGATAAAATGAACTCCGAGCATACAGACCAGGACAGGATGAAGTTCAACCTCTCTAAATATTCTTCCTACCAAAATGTCTTTCATACACATTCATTATTAGGGAAATAGAAAGGAGAATTTTAATAAAAAGTTGATGAGGAAATTTATTACTTCCCTCACTATTTTTATGGAAGTAAATTACATATAAAGCAGGAGATAGCACATAAAGCATATATATTGTAACTTGTGTTGTAAATTTCTGATTAAAAGTAAATAGAAACCTGAGATAATTGACATTTTATGGAAAACAGTTACTAATATTTTATGCCTCAAAATTAAAGGATGACATGTCCTATGAAGATTTCCTTCACTGCACTTTATGGAGGAGAGTTGCCTGGTGTAGTATAGTGGTTAGAGATGAATTTCTCTTCTAAAACTACAAAAAAAAAAAACTCATTAAAAGATCCAATTTGCCATTTCAAACTCCTCCTACATGCCCCGTGTCCTCACTCACTGCATCTGGGTCAGAGATTCACTGGTCTGGATGGATGAGGGGTACTTGGTGCATCTGAGAATAACCTGCTGAGCTTTAAGGAAAGAGTGCTGTGAGCTCATCTCTCTACAGTCTGTAATTTTAGTGTTTCTAGTAAGGTGACATGATCCCAGTGGGGAGCACAGAACTATGGAGTCCCCAGTGGAATATTTCACTTGCCCCTTGATTGGATTCTGTCCTTGATAACAGTCATCTGGGGAGAGTGGTGCTCAAAGTTTCCTATGATTTCCCTTGACAAAAATTGTGTGTCCCAATCATGTAGACAACCCAACTTCTCACTTTGTTTCAAAGTTTAAATTAACCCATATCCATTCCACATGTTGTGATGCCTGGGTTCTGGGGTGAGAGATTCCTAGTGTCTCCTGTGGCTCTGAAGTTACTCTCTCTATAATGTCTGAAGGGTGCCTTCTTCCCTACTCCATTCTCAGTGTGATCACCTGGATTCCTGGCACACTTTGATTTCCATACTGAAGATTCTGGAATTCAAGTTGTGAATACATTAATGTGCACTTGAAACCAAATAGAAAAACTGGCAGAGCTGGAGGTTGGGTTGAGGTGATGGCAGAAGAGGGAACACGCTTGAAGCTGAGGCAGAGTCTGAGTTGGGCTCCACTCTGCTGGAACCCTGAGTAGTCATCCCTCATCTTCATGAGTGGAGATTAAAACAGGCCCATATTTGCTTTGATAGGAACCATAAGGAATATTTATTTGTACCCTAACTAATTATATACAAAATTTTATAAATGTTCAAAAGACCTGGGACAAAAATGAAATCCCATGACCTACAAGCCTAAAATAAACATGATTATTTTAAGTAGACCCAGTGATCGTTCACTATTAGAATGTAATACTCTAAAACAATGGTAATCAATATAGTAGTAGTTAATAGTGATATAATAGAAGAAAAGATTAGTTATTTCTGAGAGAAATGGATAATTAAAATCAAATGAATACTCAAGAACTATAAATGGAGTATTTAAAATGTAAAATTTCTCATGAATGGGGGTGGGAAGCATTGGAAATTATAGAAGTGAGTATCATGAAACTGGAAAAACTGGTTAATAATCATCCAAAGTTATTGAGAGAGAGAGCTAAAATAAAGATTTATGGCTGGGGATGTTGCTTAGTGGAAAAGGTCATGCTTAACATGGTGAGGACCTAGCATTCAATCCCCAGCATGTAAAATGTGTATAAATTTATTTAGAACAAGAGGTTATCTGTCTCAAGTACGTGAGTACACATTCTAACTTTATGTATAATTAGAACTTGGAGAAGAAAAGGAAATAAAGGTAAACATTAAGAAAAAATTATTGCCTAACTTTTTTGAAATGTAATGAGACACATCAAATAAAAATCTCAATGAATCCTAAGAGAAAACACAAGCACATGACAGTTAGACACATTGCAGGGAAAGTGCTGAATATAGTTCAGACATGAGGTGTTCCCCAAAAGCCCCTGTGTGAGACAATGCAAGAAGGATGAGAGATGAAATAATTGGGTTATAAGATGTTGAGGGCCATCTTGGACAAGATGGTGCCTGGCAGTGAGCCAAAGGGCGCTGGCTGCAAAAATGAGGAAGTACCTAAAAAGGCTGCTTACTGTTACTAGTTCCTTGGAGACTTATGATGTGTTAACGCCAGGCTCAAGGATTGGCTATCTAAAATCATGCCGTGCATGGACAGCTCATGATTTATAAAGTGTTATGCTGGCATTCCCATGCATGCTCTCCTGCATGAGAAAAAAACTTTCCTATAATTGGCTGATAAGCTAGGAGCGGGGGAGAGGAGAGGAGAGGAGGGAGAGAGAAGGAGAGAGAAATAAGAAGAAAGCAGGAGACACAGAAACAGGGAGGATGCAATAAATCTCGTCAAACTAAAGATTAGTGGTGTCTCCTTTCTCTGTGCTGGTTCCGCTGGATGGAACAATAAGAGCCTTAACTCAGTTAGTGAATTAATTCACTCATAGGGATTAACTGGGTAGTAACTGTGGGTAGGTAGGGTGAAGCTGAAAGAGGTGGGTCACTAAGGGCCTGCCTTTAGAAATTTTTTTTGTCATGGTGAGGAGTTCCAGTCTACTTCATGGTGGGCATGTGCTGAGCCAGTTTCCTCCACACACGCTTCTGCCATGATGTCCTGCCTCACCCCATGGCATCTCTGCTCCACAGCAATTTGTATTGTCTCGTACATGAGTGTAAGCTACAACAGTAGTTAAATTCCTTCATTACTTTTTTCTGTTTTTGTTAGTTCTATGGAGAATGTCTCAAGTATTTTGACAGAGGTTGCATTGAATTTGCCTGTGGCTTTTTGACTGTATTAAATCTGCTTATTCAAGGACATGGGAGGTCTTTCCATACTATAAGGTTTTTTAAATTTTTTTTTCTTCAGTATCCTATAGTTTTCATGTAGAGATCTTTCATCTCCTTTGTTGGATAAATACCAACTATATTTTCAGGGTACTGAGGAGTGGGTCATTTTTCGGATTTCTTTCTCAGTTGAATCACTGCTGTAGAATAGAAAAGTTATTGATTTGTGAGTATTAATCTTGTATCCTGCTACTTTGCTAAATCATTAATCAGCTACAGAAATCTTTTGGTGGAGGTTTTGGAAGGCTTCTGGATAAAGAATCATGTCATCAGCAAACACTGATTGACTTCTCTTCCAATTGGTATCCCCTAATTTCCTTCTTATGACTGATTGCCCTGGCTAGAGTATGGAGAACTATATTGAATAGAAGTGATGAGAGGGGAGATCCTTGTCTTGTTCTTGATTTCAGGTGAAATGCTTTCTGTTTTGCTTCATTCAGTATGATGTTGGCTATGGGTTTGTCATATAAATCTTTTACAATGTTTAGTTCCTTCTATCCCTAGATTCCCTTGTGTTTTACCACAATTTTTTGCTGTATTTTATCAAAGACCTTCTCAGTATCTACTAAGGTGATAATTCCTGTTCTTAATTCTATTTAAGTGGTGATTTACATTTATTGATTTGTGTATGTTGAACTAGACTTGTGTCCCTGGGGTTGAGCCTATTTGATCATGGTGTATTCTCTTCTTAAGTTGTTTTTGAATGAGTTTTATAATATTTATAATATTTTATTAAGAATTTTTACATCTATGTTTATCAGGGATTTTGATTTGTGGTTTTCCTTCCTAGAGGGTTCTTTGATTTTCATACCAGGGTTATACTGGATTTATAGAAAGTGTTTGGGAGCCTTACTTCCTTTCAAATTGATGGAATAATTTGGGGAAGACTGGTGTTATTTCTTCTTTAGAGGTCTGGTAGAACTTGGTATGCTTTTAAGTGCAGCTTCATTTAACTACTTGATATTGATCTGTTTAGACTTTCTATATTTTCCTGGGTCAATTTGGGTAATTTGTATATATCTCGATATCAGTGAACATCCTCTAGATTTTGCAGTTTATTTGAGTATAAATTTTCTAAATATTTTCTGATGACTCTCATGATATCAGCAAAATGTGAGGTAATACCTTGTTTTTCATCTCTGATTTTGCTCATTTGGGCCTTCATTCTCTTTATTTTGGTCACCTTAGCTACAAGTTTATCAATTTTATTTTTTAATCCTTTTTGGTAGACCTGAAAGACCAGTATATTTTCATATAGGGTACATACCTGGAATATAATTTATTGTAATTAGGATTTCATTTTTGTGGTCGAACATGATGTGGCATTTCGCTGGTCATGTATTCATATATGAACATAGAAAAGTTTTCTCTAATTTATTCTATTGCCTTTCCTATCCCTATTCCCTCTCCCTTGAGTTCATTTCCCTTTGTGTAATGCAGTGAACTTCTATTCCTCTCTTCCTCACCTAATGTGTGTGCTAGAATCCATATACCAGAGAGAATATTCAGCCTTTCATTTGGGGGATTGGCTTATTTACTTAGTATGACAGTCTCCAGTTTCATCCATTGACCGTCAAATGCCATAATTTCATTCTTTATTAATATTCCATTGTGTAGACACACCACATTTTTTCAATTCATTCATCTGTTTCAGGACACCTAGCTATTGTGAATTAAACTGATATAATCATTGATGTGGCTGCATTACTGCAACAAGCTCATTTTAAGTCCTTTGGGTAGATACTGAGGAGTGGAATATCTGATTCAAATGGTGGTTCCATTGTAAGTTTATTGAGGAAACTCTATGCTGTTTTCCAAAGTGGTTGCACAATCTGCAGTCCCACTAGCAATGTATGAGTGAAACTCTCCCCCCATCCTTGCCAATATTTATTATTACCTGTATTCTTTTTTTTATTTTGATTCATTGTACACAAGTGGAATACAACTATCATTTCTCTGGTTGTACACAAAGTAGTAATACCATTTGCATAATCATACATGTATATAGGGTAGTAATGTTGTGTCATTCTATTATCTTTCCTTCCCCCACCTGTCCCCACCCCTCATTTTCCTCTACACAATCCATCCTTCTTCCATTCTTCCCTTACCTTCTCCCCACCCTCATTATGTATCATCATCCACTTGTTAGAGAAATCATTTGCCCTTTGGTTTTTTGGGATTGGCTTATTTCACTTAGCATTGGTCTTTTGGATTGGCTCATTTTGCTTAGCATGATATTTTCCAGTTCCATCTATTTACCTGCAAATATCATAATTTTATTCTTATTTAATATTCCATTATGTATATATACTATAATTTCTTTACCCATTCATCTATTAAAGGGCACCTAGGTTGGTTCCACACTCTAGGTATTGTGAATTGAGCTGCTGTAAGCATTGATGTAGCTGTGTCCCTGTAGTATCCTGATTTTAAGTCCTTTATGTATAAACCAAGGAGTAGGATAGCTGGGTCAAATGGTGGGTCCATTCCAAGTTTTCTAATCTCCATACTGCTTTCCAGAGTGGATGCATGAATTTGCAACCCCACCAGCAACGTGTGAGTGTGCCTTTTCCCCCACATCCTTGCCAACACCTATTGTTGCTTGTATTCTTGATAATCGCCATTCTAATTGGGGTGAGATGAAATCTTAGGAAAGTTTTGATTTGAATTTCTCTTATAACCAGACATGTTCAAATTTTTTCATGTATCTGTTGATTTCTGTAGATTTCTTCTGTGAAGTGTCTGCTCATTTCCTTAGCCCATTGGTTGATTGGATTATTTGTATTCTTCGTGTAAAGTTTTTTGAGTTCTTTAAAAATTCTGGAGATGAGTGCTGTATCGGAAGTGTGTGTGTGGCAACGATTTTCTCCCACTCTGTAGGCTCTCTCTTCACCTTATTGATTATTTTCTTTGCCAAGAAAAAACCTTTCTAGTTTGAATTGGTCCCATTTATTGACTCCTTCCTTTATTTCTTGTGCTTTGGGAGTCATGTTAAGGAAGTCTGGTCCTAAACCGACATGGTAAAGATTTGGACCTACTTTTTCTTTTATTAGGTGCACAGTCTCTGGCCCAATTCCTAGATCCTTGATCCACTTTGATTTGAGTTTTGTACAGGGTGAGAGATAGGGGTTTACTTTCATTTTGCTGCATATGGATTTACAGTTTTCCCAGCACCATTTGTTGAAGAGATTATCTTTTCTCCATTGTATGTTGTTGGCACCTTTGTCTAGTATGAGATGATTGTATTTATGTGAGTTTTTCTCTGTGCCCCCTACTTCTTTTCCAGATTGTGAAGCTCTCTTGGTCCTGTTGCCACCCAGAGCCATGATTCTGTCAATAAGTCCTCAGTGAAGTGCACTCTGTGCAATCCTGGATATCTGCTGCTTCTTTCAGTCCCACGGCATCTTGTACCTGATCCTCATAATCCATTTTTCTATATTTCTAGAGGTTTAAGTTCATGACTGAGATGCAGCCTGGTATGGTTTCTCCTGAGGCCTCTCTCTGTGACTTGCAGATTATTTATTTTTGCTGTGTCCTCAAACCATCTTTCCTCTGAGATGCATTTCTGGTGTCTTTCTCCTCTTCCTCCTCTTCCTCTTTTCCTCCTCCTCATTCTTATTTTTTTTAATTAATGCATTATAATTATACAAAAGAGTGAAATTCATTCTGCCACATTCCAACATGTACATTACATAATTTGATCAACCATTTTCTAATATATCCCCTTTCTCTCCTCTCCTCCCTCCCCCACGTAATCGACTCTGCTGACCTCCCTTCTGTTACTATTATTATTTACGATTTGTGCATTATAATTATATACAGAGTCAGGATTCACTGTGGTATACTCATACCCAGGCATAGTATAATTTGGTACATTTAGCTCCCCAATACTTTCCCATGTCCCTCCTTTCTCCCTCTTTCTTGATCCCCTTCCTTTACTCTGTCAGTATCCCTTCTATTTTTGTGATTCCCCACACATACCTTTTTAAAAATCTCTTTTTTCTTTTTTTTCTCCCTAGCTTCACCCTTTGACTTTCTGGGTCTGGCACAATCTTCTCCAGATCCATTAATTTACCAGCAAATGACATAATTTCATTCTTCATTATGACTGAATAAAACCCCATTGTGCATACACACCATGGTTTCTTATCCATTTATCTGTGGTGGGTACCTAGACTGGTTTCCTAACTTGGTTATAGTGAATTATGCTCTTATAAACATTGGGATGCACATGTTCCTATAGTATGCTGATTTTAGTCCTTTGGGATAAATACCAAGGAGTGGGATAGCTGAGTCGTATGAAGGTTCCACTCCTAATCTTTCAGGGAATCTTCATACTGCTTTCCAAAGTGGTTGTACCAATCTTCAGTCCCACTAACAATGTTTAAGTGTTCTTTTTCCCCAAATCCTCAGCAGCAATTATTGTTGTTTTTTATTCTTGATGATTGCCTTTCTAAATCTCAGGGTAGTTTTGATTTGCATTTCCCTCATTGCTAAGGATGTTGAACATTTTTTCATTTTTTCATATTTATTGGTCATTAGTATTTTTATAGACACAATAATTTTATTTTCTTTATTTTTATGTGGTGCTGAGGATCAAACCCAGGGCCTCACACATTCTAGGCAACTACTCTACCACTGAGCCACAACTCCAGTACCTCATTAGTACTTTTTTTTGTTTTTTGAGAAATATCTCCTTGGATCTTTCAGTCATTTCTTGATTGGATTACTTAGGGGGTTAGTGTTAAAATTTTTGAGTTCCTTATATAATTCTGAAAGTTAATCTTTTGTCAGAGAGTAACTGGAAAAGATTTTCTCCCTTCTCTAGGCTCTCCTTCCAGTATCTGAATTGTTTGCTGTGCACAAGCTTTTAAATTCAAGGACATCCATTTATTTGATTCTTGGTTTTAATCCTTGAGATTTGGGGATCTTCTTAAGGAAGTCAGTGCCTGTGCCAGTATATTGGAGAGATAACCTAGGTTTTCTTTCAGTCCTTGCAGTATTTCTAGTCCAATTCTTAGTTCTTTGTTCCCTTTTGATTTCATCTTTTGTGAGTGGTGAAAGTAAGGATACTGTTTCATTCTTCTACATATGGATATCCAGTTTTCCTAGCACCATTTATTTTAAAGGGTATATTTTCTCAAATATGTTTTGGCACCTTCATCAAGGATCAAATGACTATATCTATGTGGATTTGTTTTCAAGTTCCTTTCATTTTTCTGCAAATGACATGATTTCCTTCTTCTTTATGGCTGAATAAAACTCCATAGTGCATATATATCACATTTTCTTTATCCAGTCATCTACTGTTAGACACCTAGCCTGGTTCCATAGTTTGATTATTGTGAACTGTGATACAATAAACATGGGTATGCATGTATAACTATAAAATGCTGACTTTAGTTCCTTACTATAAGTAATGAAGAGGGGTATAACTGGATCATTTGATGGTTCCATTCCTAGTCTTTTGAGGAATTCTTTCTATTCTGTTCATGAGATGAATTATACTTATTTATTTGCATATGTTGAGGCAAACTTACTTCCCTGGGATGAAACCAGGTGTACAATCATCTAATGTGTTTTTGAATACACATTGCTAATACTTTATTGAGAATTTTTGCATCTACGTTCATCAGGGACAATGATCTGTAATCTTCTTTCCTTGATGTGTATCAGCATGATGCTGACTTCATAGAATGAATGGGAGATATTCCTTTCCTTTCTATTTCATGGAACAATTTGAGGAGGATTAACAACACATATGACCTGCTCAGTTTGAACAAAGAGTATGTAGGAAACATAAATAGACCAACACTAAATAACAACATTGAAACAGTAATAAAAACCCTTCCAACCAAGAAAATCCTAGGACTAGATTGTTTCTCAGCTGAAATCTACCAAGCTTTTCAAGAAGAAATAATGTTAATCCTCCTCTTTATTTCATTGCTCACTGAGTTGAAAGTTTTGGCTTAAGATGTTCCAATTTTCCTTTTTTTGAAGATTGGTGTGGGAGGTTGTGCTGTGGATGGGGTGGTGAAGACACTAACTGGGCGGGTTGACCCAGCAGCAAAGTGGTGTGTGGGGCAAGCTGGGCTACAACCAGGAGGAGGTGGGCTAGGTCAACCAATGTAATGGCTTGTGTTGCAGGCTTAGCTGTCCTAGTCCAGTGGGCAGGTGGCAAAGCAGTGAGCTGGGTGGGTCTAGTGGCATGGTGGCTGACTGGGTGAGGTAGATCTGGTTGTGAAGTAGGGATCCAGCCAGTTTTGCTGTGACTGGGTGGTAAAGTGGCTGTTTATGTTTAGCAGACCTGGCTGACCTGGGCAGGTGGATCAGGGTTGGGTGATGGGCATTGCTGGCCAGTGCCAAATCTGAGGGGTGGGCTAGGAATGCCAGGCAGTAACGTGGTGGCTTGGAAAGCTGGGCTGAGTCAGCAATAGAGCTGCAGGCCTAGTCAGCCGAGTGTTGTCAGGATGTTGGGACAGTGGTTTAGCATACTGGGGATTGGGGGGCCAAGGGTCTCTGGGAGTGTGGGACTGTTTTTGGACCTGGCATTCACCATGGACCAAGGGAACTGGTGGGTGATGGACCAGTTGGGTGCCAGAGACAGGTGATTGCTGGGGACCTGGTTGTTGTCAGAAACTGGACAGATGTCAGATCTTGTGTGCTCCAAGGACCCAGGGAGCTGGGAGGACTCTGGAGATTAGGCATTTCAGGAATCACTGTGGGATGGCCCAAGATGGACACAGGAACAAAGATGGCACTGGACTGGCAGTCCCAGGGGCCAGTCAGTTGAGCAAGTAGAGAGCAACATGACTTCACATAAATTTTTCAATGTCCTTACCTGCTCTAGCTGGCCTTGTTTACCCCATGCAAACCACAGGACTCACAGGATTGGGAGAGTTGTGTTCTCTCTAGTTTCTTCAAATTGTGTTCTCCTGGGCAAAATGCTCTCAGCTTCTGAGTTTTCATAGGTTTGTTAGGCTCAGTGAAGTCTTTGCTACGCTCAGGTGTTTTGTGGACCTTACTCTGAACTCATTTCCATGGGCTCTGCAACCTGTAGTCCCAAGATGGCTCCTAGATTGGCTCACCATGGATGATTGATAAACCTGGTGTGACTTCTTTTTACATCTGTTTAGAGAGTCAAAGTGTCTTTGATTCAGCGAGGGTACTCTGCCCTTCCAGTCTTAAAAGTCTTCACTCTAAGCCTCATACAGAAGCAGTATTGCCAATTCTTGAGTTCTGGGTAGCAGAGCTAGGAGAAATGCTACCTCATTCTAATCTGCAATCTTTCCCCATCAATCTTCTTTATCTTTTCAAATAACCAATTTTTTCTTGTGTTGATTTCTTCTTGTTTTTGAAGCACTTGGAACACTCCCAGGTCCTCATGCATGCTACTCAAATGCTGTACCACAGAGCTCCATCCCCAGCCCCTACTGCTTCATAGTTTCAGTGTTTCTTTTGGGAAAAGTACCAGGAAGTACCAAAAACTTCATTTTGCTGACATGATTTAGGTGATATTTACAAACCTTGGTAGTAGAGAGCTGGTTGAGGGAAAACCAGACTTGGCTAAATTTTCTCATAGGTCTGCCTCTCTGATGCTGGGAAAAGATATACCTTTGCTGGTAACTGTGGGCTACCACTGAATATATCTTCCTGCTTGATGCTCAATCTGTCTTATTAGCAACTACAAACAAATTATGCTACATTCCTAGTTAAGAAACATGAGGAAAGACCTGGGTGGAAGATCCCCCATGTCAGGGCCAGGTGAGCCAGACACTGTGGATACATGCACTGTGTACAACATTCTTTATTAGGCCAATAAACTCATTGTTCTATATTTAACCTAACTATGTCTTTAAAAATGAATTGCCTGAGTGTGTGACTCTTCTCCTGAAAAGCTTCTTTGTATAGATGGAAACATTAGTCACAGTTCTAGTTCCTTCCTAGTCAATTTAATAAAGTATGAATAGTTGAGAGTTGTTTAAATCACCTAATATCATGGCTTCCATAGACTGTTTAGATTTGAAGCCTGAGGCTTCTCTACTTCCAGAGAGCCCTCTGGTCACATCACATTAGATTATGAAGATTAATTTCTCTCTCTCTCTCTCTCTCTCTCTCTCTCTCTCTCTCTATCTCCCTCTCTCTTTTCTGTTCTGGGGATTCACTCAGAATGTGAATTTTCCTGATTCTTAGGTGAGATGCTGTTCCATCTCAGGAGTCTGTGCTCATCAAATAGGAGGGACTGTACATTTATGATGCATTTAGTGAGCTAGAAATTCCTCTAGAATGAAAATATGTTGTCCTTAAGCGAGTGCTCTTTGATTCTTTTGCTCATGGCCAGAATGGATATTTTAATATGTTTCTTAACCTGAAACAGAAGTGCATTCATGAAGCTGAGTTTGGAAATCCTAGAAGACAGAATATTCTAAATGATATGTTCAGTGTGAGAGTGGACCAGGGATGATAGTTTCACATTTTAGGGAGAGGACCTCAGAGTCACTGGGAACCCATGCAAGATGTCATAACCACTCATCCCAGAGTAGAAACATTACCACATATTAAATAGTTTTGAACTAATTGGAACATAGGTTTAAAAAATGAGTGTATGGGTATAGTGTATGTGACTGGGAGACTTCAGATCCCTCACACAGATGTGTTCAGGGAACTGAGAGAAAAGTTTTAAGTTCAACTCTCCCCAGGTTGCTACTACCCAGCAGAGAATAAAGTAAAAGTAAGAGACAGGTGACAGGTTCCACTGGGGAAGCCACTGTTCTGTGTCCTCCAGTGGGACCTTGTCACCCCCTTACAGGTGTTAAAATTGAAGGCCTAGAGAGAGGTGAGTTAAAGATGTCCTTTTCTTAAAACTATGCAGGATCAGCTCAGGTCCCCTGAGTCCCCCTACAACCTGCCTAGGTGTACCTTCCTGTTCCTCAGATGCAGCATCAGTGTGTGAGTAGGCTTCTGAAATTTTGATGAATAATCAAAATAGCAAACATATGTCTTAGGTTTCCAGTAACTCTATATGACTTATCCAGGTATATCCATGCTCAACCACTCAGAGTATTTTTACTGTAAAATGCAAAGGGAAATTTTCTTCTTTACTGGATTTAGCCCTTTATTTTGGTGACTCATGAAAAGTAGATTTTTTTATAAGAAATTGTTATTTCAAGTAAATCATTTTTGCTTTCCATCTATTTCTCAAATTGTAATTAGTTGCTATATCAGTTCTCAAAGTACATAGTATTATGTTGTCTGGTTATTTTGTACTTCAGCATTACTAATTCATATTTATATTTACCTAGGCCAAGATAAGTTCTAATTCCAGAATTTTATTATGCATTCTTATTTTTCCTTCTCTTGTCTCAACAAGTCAATTTAAAATATTATTTAAGCATTTTGTTTCATGCCTGAGATAATGAGAAACAATTATATACACTGAAACACTTTACAATTTATCAGAAGGAAATTATATAGGGTCTTTCAATCATTTCTTATAAGGAAAGTTTAGCCTCACATTACTCAAAAATATCAACCAGCACTTTCTTATGTAGATGTGTTTGTCTCAGTTTTCATCTCACAAAACTAAGCCAGTGGTGTCAAGTCTTGAACAAGTGCTGTAGGTGCTAGAATTCAAGCTGGAGCAGTGACCAGGGGCTGCATTTGCTTTCAAATCACAACCATGTGATGAGAGCCGCTCCTTCCTGGCTTCCAAAGGACCAGTGGTGTAATCTCTCCAATATGTCAAGGATAAAAATGACATTAGTGGAGAATTGATAGTAATTTTTTGGGGTACGATAACAACAAACTAAATATGCCCTTTATGTATATCACTAAAAGAAGACAGAAATCACAGTATTTATACCATATGTGTGACAGTGTCCATGCTGCACCTAAGAAAGCAGATCTGTCTTTCTCCCTCCCTCCAGTGTTTGTCTCTCCAGGACACAGACACAGGTGGTAGAAGCCCAAGATGGTTTTTGGGTCTGCTGAGAGCTGTCCTCCATAACCACTGCCGTCCTTGCCACTGGCTAGGGTGCACTGACTTTGATATTGTTCACTAGTGTCTGGCCCAATGGTTGAGAGCATTTATCTCAGGGTTGTCTGTGATTTCGACAATGGCAGAATGCACAATGTTTAAGTGAAGGCTTCCTTGGTCAGGGAAGGAAAGGGAGTCTGCACTGAGTTAGCCTTTTCTTGAAGGTACCTCACACTGTCCACTCTAAGGGAGCCTGGTGATGATTTTTTTTAAAGAAACTGACTTCCATACACACTTTTTTCTCCACTTATGTTTTATCTTCTGACATGCCCACTTAGACTTTCCTTTTGCCTCCCCATTGTGACCTTCCTGAGTGTGACCTATTTCTGAACTTCTTTTCACATCATTATTTTCTTGAGTAATTTTTGTCATCATATTCAGAGTCTCCAGGCTGAGGACAACTTATTTCCCCCAGCATTTAGGTCATGATCTGGGCTTGGCATATTATGGCACCTTGGTGCTGCTTCAGCATCCTCTCTCCCAAGAGCTCCATTCTGGAAGGGGGGTCCTGGATCATCCTGATGATGGACAGGCCTTCTCTTCTCCATCTCCTGGACTGAGTAGTGTTTGGCAGGTGTTGGTGGGGTGAGACACAACTGGGAAAGGATGGGCTAAGAGGATTCCTGTTAACTCAAACTCATGAAACGTTCACATTTTCAGGTTGTTTTCTAATAAAACAGATAAATTAGCACAGAAGTAGGTACATAAATTTATTTATAATACAACTACATGTAAAATGCATGGAAGTGGACTATATGCTTCACTAATACACATCTGTGATCTGCACAGCACTCAGACAGGCAACTCCTATCTTCCCTACCATCTCCTGGTGCCCCAGTGGGGTTAATGCATGTGGGGGACTCCTGAGAACATCCATTTCTGATACTTTCATTGATCAGAACTATGGGGAAAGGAGATAAGCTTTTCCAGTTATAACTAGAACATTGCTCGTATACAAAAAAAAATGTAATGTGTTGCTTATTTTCATGTTATGCTTGCCTGAGAAGACTCTTCCCTTCCTGCATTTTCAAGTCCATGGCACCTTCCTGCTCCATCCTTTCCTCCCACGATGATGCAGAAAGAATTGCAGTTCCTTCTGCAAAACTGGAAACTAGAGTCCTGTGGCCTCAGACAGTGGATAAGTCAGACTCTTTCTCCAGGTTTTAGGTCCTCTGTGTTTTATTTTCTTAAACTGAATTAAAGTGAATTCAAGAAAAACCCATATTTCATAGAAGTAACACTATGGATGGGAAGCATAATTATTTTATTTTGCATGATTTTATAGGGCAAGTTCAAATATTATATATCCAGCCTATGTTCTTTTAAAGCAATTTCAGTATCAAAACATCAGTATATCTTATAACATTTGAAATCAGCATATAGAAATATGCCTATTCTGTTTATTGCCACTGAGAAGTCAGAGAAACCATGTAGTACTGTGCCTACTAATAACAATCTGATTCTTAAAATGTGGAGGCTACTAGACCATTATATTAGCATTTTTTTTCTCCTATTTCTCTTGGGCACACCAAGGGAGCAAATCTCTTTTTGTTGGCAGTGTGAGTACAGAAATTTCTTTACTAAAATTAATTTTTCTAATATGACTATGTAATTTCCACTTCAGATGGTGGCAGTTACCAAATATTTCAATGCAATTATTTTACTAGGCTTGAGATACTTCACTCTTCGTCATTGGTGTTCACCCTTTGTAACTGATGTTATAAAACTATGATTTTCTTGGTTTCTGTGAAAATAATTTTTAACCTCACCAACTTGTTTTTCAGATGGTAAAATTGTGGGAATATGTTACTAACCTCATTTTTAAATGTTTCATACTTCATAGCTGTGCAGCCCAAATTAAAACAAAATAAAATAAATAGCTTCATTCTGTAGGGAGATATTCCATGAGGTTGTAATCATCAAATTGTCTAGTATAAATTCTCCTCTCTGTCTTTTGGAGAAGCATCATTCCTTACTAAAAGAAAATAGGAAAGTTGACTGTCTTATAAAAACATCTCTCAGAGCGATGGTTGATTCTTGCCTCCTATTTAAAAAACTAAAAATTATGATCCCCCAAAGTACTTAAATTGTGTGGAATATAGTGACTCATGGCAGTAATCCCAGTGACTTGGAAGGCTGATGAAGGGGGATCACATGTTCAAAGGCAGCCTCAGCAAATCAGCAAGAACCTAAGCAAATCAGTGAGACCCTGTCTCTAAATAAAATGCCAAAATGTGACCTGGGGACATGCTGAGTGGTTACCTGCTCCTGGATTCAATTCCTGGAACAAAAAATATTGTTATTACTTTCTGCCCTTTTTCTGTATACCTAATAATGGACATAAAATGTATTTTGAAATATAATCCTGTAATAATTGAGGGTTTCTCTCACTTCCATGTTTTTACTGGCATAATCATATATATATATATATATATCTCCTGCATCTAGACAAGTGCACCTAGGTGACCTTTTAAAGTCCTGTACTTCTGCTACTACACCGTGCTTAGGAGGAACCATGTAGTCACCATAATAGTCAACATTTCTATGGAGAACATTATGTGCCAGCAATGCTTGTGTGTTTGTAATATTTACTTAAATATTCTACATTCATCATATCTCTAGGACGTAGAAAACATGACTCTATTTAAAGCTGCAAAACAGAGGCAACACAGATATGATTGTTAGTGGTCTCACTTACATGATGGGCAGGCCATGAATTTAAACTCAAGCAGTCTAACTGGATATGCTAAAACTTGTAATTCCAGCTGCTCCAGAGGCTGAGGAAGGATGATCATCAGTTTACAGCCAGGTCCAGCAACTTAGCAAAGCCCTAAGCAACTCAGTAAGATCCTGTCCTGAAATCAGATAAGGACTGCGATGTGGCTCCATTGCTGAGCAACTGTGGATTCAATTCCCACTGCTGAAATAAATACATAAATGGATAAATTCAAGCATCTGACTTCAGAACCCACATTTATCAATATTTTGCCTGCAATCTTGTGATGAACAATCAAGAATAGAGAACAGCGAAAGTCTAGAACTGCACATGGCCAACCTGTGGACACTCTTTTCTTAAGAGTTCTATTTGGATATTCATTCAATCTGCCTCATTTGAATTTACATAACATGCTACATACTCAGGTGTTTATCAGGTTACTGCATACACAAATACAAATTCATCGTCATCCTATCCTTGAAAAATAATAAAGAGAGTTAAAAAGAAGATGTTGTATTGAATATTGAAAGAGATTGAAAAGGATTCATTAAAAGGTATCCACCTATATTGATTTGGGCATTCTTGGCGGGAGGGAATGTTGAATCTGGTGATAATTGTGATGAAGAGAGTTTATCTTCCTTTTCTCCTCAAAGAATATGTACTACCTTTCACCAGAAAAAGATGAACAAGAGCAAAATACTTTACATTTTTATTGCTGTAAAAAATGTCTTTTCCTCCCAAATTGTCATTGGGATCACAGCCAACGTCTTCCTGCTTCTCTTTCACATCCTAACATACCTTCTCCAGTGCAGTCCCAAGACCACTGATCTGACCATCTCTCACCTGGCCCTCATTCATCTGCTGATGCTGTTAATCAGGGCATTCCTGGACACAGACATTTTTGGGGTTCAGGATATTTGGAATGACATCACATGTAAAGTAGTTGTCTACTTGTACAGGCTGATGAGGAGCCTGTCTGTTAGCACCACCTGCCTGCTGAGTGTCCTTCAGGCCATCACCCTTAGCCCCAGAAGCTCCTTTCTGGCAAAGTTCAAGCTGACATCTCCACAGCAGAGTCTGTGTTGCTTTCTCATTTCCTGGGTGTTCAACATGTTCATTAATGTTCATATTTTAGTCTCCATGAAAGGCCCCACAAATGCGACATCAGGTTTTGCCTTTGCTTTTGAATCCTGCTCTATTTCCCCTACAGGTCACTACTTCAAGACCTTCTTTTCCTTTAAAGGAATAATTCCAGATATTTTCCATATAGGGCTCATGGCCCTTTCGAGTGTGTACATGGTGACCCTCTGCAGGCATAAGAGGCAGTGCCAGCACCTTCACAGCACCAGCCGGTCTCCAAGGGCATCCCCAGAGCTGAGGGCCACCAGGACCATCTTGCTGCTCATGGGTTTCTTTGTGGTCATGTACTTCATGTTCTGCATTATCTCCACCTCTGCTGAAGGGATGCTGAAGAAGGATTCTGCCTGCCTTGTAGTCCAGATGCTGGTGGGCAATGGCTATGCCACCATCAGTGCTTTGATGCTAATCGGCAGTGAAAAAGAGATAACCAAGTTCTTCCAATCCACATTGGGAAAGGAGAGTAAATGCTTATGCTGTGCTGGGTACACCCTCCATTTTGCATCTTACATTGTTTATTTGTGAGTTTCCAAAATCGTGTTGATGTTGAAAAAACATGTGAAGCTGATGGAGGCTTAACTTTGAATATTTGAAGATGGTAAATCACACCAGGTACAGTTGTACATACCTGTAATCCCAATGGCTCATGAGATTGAGGTTGGGGATCACAATTCGAAGACTAGCCTCAGCAACTGAGACTGCAAACAACTTAGCAAGACCCTGTCTCAAAATAAAGTATAAAAATGACTGGTATATTTTTCAGTATTTAAGTGCCTTGGGGCTCAATCCATGTTGCCCACACCCCCAAAAAAGATGCTGAATTACAGATGGACTCTTTTGATACTAGTCATGACTAAAGCAGAAATCTTTCACTGTCCATGAGTTTACAAAGTGTTTTCACCCTCAGCTGGAAACAAGGATATTGATAGAATTATTCTCTTTATTCATAGCAAGGCCAAAATCTTGTGTAAGTACAACTGTTTATGTGCTGACAATAATTAGTGTTGTGATTCATTTATTTTATTACAGCAGGAAACAGAATAATGAAATTTCCTCCATGTTAACTCCAGGAACTTTTCCAGTCATAATTGTACCTTTTATTCTCCATGTATTTCTTTTCAACTGCATTTTTGCATTGTGATATTTGTCAATATTATTTTAATTTAATCTGAATGATAAGCCCATAGTGAGGGTAGGAAATGCAGCAACAGTGAATCAGTTTTCAAAGTACAGGAGAGAGCTCATATGTCTTGGAAACAGATGATCTAAATCATGTGCTATTCTCCCATTGGTCTAGTGTCCTTGAACTCATGGGCTCCTTCAGTCTCAGTTGTAAAATGCAGAGAGTATCTGTTTTGAGGTCATGATGTTGGTGAGAATTGACAGTAGTGTTCTCTTTGGCAGCATGTATTCTGACATTGGCAGGGTGCAGAGGGGATTAGCATGGCTCCTGCATAAGGGTGGTATGAAAATTTACACAGCATGCTACAATGTAAAATAAATGTAACCACTAGTATCTGTTGTATGCATATTATATGTACATATTAACTCTTTATTTTGATAATGCTGTGAAGGTAGTAATATTACCATCCCCACTTAATAGTGGAGGCAACTAAAACTGAGATAAATTAAGCAAGTGAATTCCAGAGGAAATATATGGAGAAAGTCAGGATTTGAACACTGAGAGCCATGCTGTAGATCCTGGGCTTCCAGCATATAGCCAATGATCTGTATTGCCGCTAGAAAAAAGATCATCATTTTGAACTGGCACATAGGAGTCAGCAAATGCTACGGACGACCAGGGACTGAACTGCCAACCAGTCCTGTAGCCTTGCAGCTCACTTTTTCATATATGTTAATCACCTTCTTTTGTAAAGTGTCTGTCCAGTTCCATAGCCCATGTATTCATTGGGTTCTTTGTGTTTTGGGTGTAAAGTATTGTAAGTTCTTTATAAATTTTGGAGATTTGTGCTCTCTCTGACATGTGTGTATAAAAGATTTTCTCCCAATCTGTAGGCTCTTTTTTCACATTATTGATTGCATCTTTTGCTGAGAAAAAACATTTTAGTGTCAATGTATTCCAGTTATTGGTTCCTGCTTTTATTTCTTGTGCTTTGGGAGTCATGTTAAGCAACTCTGGTCCTAAGCCAGCATGAGAAGATTTGGACCCACATAAGATGCAAGGTCTCTGGTCTAATTCCTAGGTTCTTGATCCATTTTGATTTGAGTTTTTTGCAGGATGAGAGATAGGAGTTTAGTTTCATTTTGCTGCAAATGGATTTCCAGTTTTCCCAACACCATTTGTTGAAGAGGCTATCTCTTCTCCATTGTATGTTTTTGGCACCCTTGTTTAGTATGAGTTAACTGTATTTATGTGGGTTTGTCTCTGTTTTGTCTATTCTTTTCTGTCTATTTTGGTGCCAATACCATGTTGTTTTTGTTACTATTGCTCTATAGTATAGTTGAAGGTCTGCTAATTGCCATGGTCCAGCCCTAGCAGCAGTCAGGGATCCTAGGTGGATGGAGGTGTAGAAAAAGCAGACAGAGACACCAAGTGTCCTGAAGCTGAATCTCTATATTTTTCCAGAGGTCTTTTTATTTGGTTAGTACAAGGAAATAATAAGTAAAAAAAAAATCTTCAAAAGTACAATTTATGAACTTTCCCAAGGAACGCATTCTTTCTACATGATAGCTGAGATCAAAACAACCTTCTTCCCAACAAGATTGAGGGCACATGCTCTGTTCAATCTTAAATTCCCAAAATGAAACTCTATTTTGATCTTTAAAGCACTAGACATAAGAAAAATACAAATTATATTTATGGTTAACCTGTATATTTGTATTATGTAGGTAAAGTATCATAAAATTTAATCATAAACACTAAGAAATCTATGAAGGTCAAATACCACATCTATGCTCAGAGGAATACACTCTTATTAACCTATACTTGTGATTTTTAGAGAAATTTTTATACTAAGGAAATCACAGGCTCTTCACCAATTTGAGCAAATTATAATTATGTATTATTTTATATATTAATATTAAACTTTATTATATGTTATTTTGTGTCCAAATACAGTGAAACCTCCCCAGTATTTGTTATAATCTGAATCTAAAGATGTATTGATTATTAGTATTAAAAATAATTTTATTTCTATTTCCTTCCTGATGTCTTCTGTTATCATTACATTATGCAATATTATATAATTTAGACTCCAGGTGTAAGAGTAATTTTTGTTTGTTATTTTATCATTGATTTCTATTGCATTCAATTGTGATCTCATAAAATGCATGGTAGTGTATCTATTTTTTTTATTAATGGCTGCTTTGTGGCAAAGAAGAAGGTCTATTTAGAGAAGAATCCATAAGCTGCTGAGATAAAAGCGTATTTGCTTAATAATGGATGAAATGCTCTATATATGTCCATTAAGTCTAAATCATTCATTGTATTATTTAATTCTATAGTTTCTTTGATTTTTGTTTGGAGTATCTATCCATTGGTGAGAGCATTGTGTTAAAGTCACCCAGGATTATTGTGTTATGTTCTATTTTTTTCCCTGGAATTGAGAAGAATTCTTTTGTCATACACAGATGGGTCATTGTTTTGGGCATAAATACTAACAATGCTTATGTCTTGCTGGTTTATGTTTCCCTTAAGTGGTATGAGATGTCATTCTTTATCCCTTCTGACTAACATAGGCTTGGAGTCCACTTTATCTAATATGAGGATGGAGACCACTACTTTATTACTGAGTCTGAGTACATGGTATATTTTCCCCCATTCTTTCACCTTTAGTTTGTGGATATCTTTTTCTACAAGATGGCTCTCTTGAAGGCAGTATAGTGTTGGGTCTTTCTTTTAATACAATCTGCCAGTCTATGTCTTTTGAATAATGAGTTCAGGCCATTAGCCTTCAATAATTTTTGAGATATGATTTGTATTCCTGTTCATTTTGGCTAATTTTTGGTTTCAACTTTTATTAAAGTTATTATGGTTTCTTCTTTGATTGACTTTACTTTAGGATAGTTCCTCCCTTTGCTGACTTGCATTGTCCCTTGTCACTTCCTTTTCATGGGATATTTTTCTGAGAATATTCTGTAGTGCAGACTTTCTATTTGTAAAATCTTTTAGCTAGTGTTTTTCATGGAAAGATTTTAGTTCATCATCAAATCTGAAGGTTAGTATTGCTAGGTTTAAGATTCTTGGTTAACATTCATATTCCCTCAGGGATTGAAATATATTGTTCCAGACCCTTCTTGCTTTTAGAGTTTGGGCTGAGAAATGTGCTGATATCTGTGTCAGTTTCCCTGATATGTAATCTGATGCTTTTCTCTCACAGTTTTTAAAATCCTATCTTTATTTTGTATGTTAGGTATTTTCATTAAAATGTGCCTTGGTGTAGATCTGTTGTAATTTTGTACAGTTGGTGTTCTGTAAGCCTCTTGTATTTGATTATCCATGTTATTCTCCAGGATTGGGAAATTTCTGATATTATTTTATTGAACTGGTTGTTCAATCCTTTGGTTTGTATCTCTGTGCCTTCCCCAATTCCAATAATATTAAATTTGGTCTTTTCATGATATCCCATAATTCTTGGAGGTTCAGTTCCTGATTTCTTACCAACTTCTCTGTTTGGTCAACTTTATTTTCAATATTAAATATTATGTCTTCATAGTCTGAGATTTTTGTCTTCCATGTGATCTATTCTGTAGGTGATGCTTTCTATTGAGTTTTTAATTTGGTTATTGTTTCCTTCATTTCAAGTATTTCTTTATTTTTAGAATCTCTATCTCTTTATTGAAATGCTCTGTTGCTTCATGTATTTGCTCTTTTACTGCTTAATGGAGTGATAATTCATTGCCTGCATTTATTCTCTTATCTCATTCTTTGCTTCATGGATCATTTTAATTATGTACATTCTAAACTTCTTTTCTGATATTTTTACTGCCATGCTGTTATTAAATTCTATTAAAATTGCATCTTGTTTCATTAGGGACACTTTCTTCCCCTGTTTTTTTTTTTTTTATGTTGTTTGTGTATCTTCCCTTCTAGCAGTGAGAATCTGAGGTATTGTAGTTTCCCCCCATAGGCTTATTTTGACCCTGCAAGTTTTCAATTTGTCTCCTTTGAGAGGGAAATCAATATTAGCCGCACCCAATACAAACAGTATATAGCCCTCAACCAGATAGCCCCTATGAATACATTAACAGTATTGTAATAAACCAATAGGATGAATTCAATTATTATCTACAGTATAGACAATTGGCTTGAAATGAGCTCTACAAATTCTAATAGTGGACAAAGAGGATGGGGAGGGGTGTAGGATATAACTGTTAATAGGAATATAATGGAAGAGTGACAGTGGGATAAAAAGACGTATGTTGTTTGCATGAGAAAAGGGTGAAAGAGACTCTGAGGAAAGAGGTAAATAAAAGGAAAATAGAGTGAGATAAAATGAAGAAATAAAAGTCAAATATTAAAAAAATCTACAGTATAAGAGATATTCACCACTCAAATCCCCCAGTCCTAAGTATCCTGATGCAAGAGAGTTACCTGAAAAGGAGCTTCCAGTCTCCAGCAGGTTTCCCAGGATTAGAGCTGCCCCATCCAAATATGGTGGCTTCCCATATGGGGATAATCCAAGATGGATGCACCAACCTCAGACAGGTTGTGGAGCTGCAGCATGGGCTCTGGGTCCACATAGGGTGCGATTGGCTGGGGTCCAAAAGCAGCCAAACACAATGCAACAATACTCAGTCCTAATAAAGAATGAAACCACGGAATTTGCTAATAACTGGGTGAAAATGGAGATTATCAAGATAAGAAAAATAAGCCAATCTCCAATAACATAGGCTAAAGATTTTATCTGATAAGTGGATGTTAACACACAATTAAAGGAGGGTGGGAAGAATAGAAGTTTATGGGTTTGTAGAAAGGGAAATGAAGGGAAGGCAGTGAGCATAGGAATAGGAAAGAGAGTAGAATGAATTTGACCTAATTTTTCTATGTTCACATATGAACATATGAACAGTGAAAGCCCGCATTATGTTTAACCACAAGAATTGGAACCTATCTAGAATAATTTATACTGTAGATATGTATAATATGTCAAAATAGACTACTCTGATATGTATACCTAAACAACAAATAAAAATATAAGCGTGATAAACCATTGACCAAGTGGCACAGAGGAAAGAGAACGAAGACCTAAATTCACAAAATCAGATGAAAACAAGCTATTACCACAGAGGTTTCTGATATCCAGAGGGTCATCAGATAATATTTGGAAAATTTATGCTTCCTGAGAATTTAAAATTCAACACTCTCTGGCCAGATCAAAGATGAAGGTCTGGTTACAGGTGTTCTGGGATCTGAGTAGGAGAAGAGGTCTGAGGCTTCAGTAGTGTTTGTTCATTTAATTGTGTTGCTATAGCACCCAAGCCTCCTGCATAGTGCCCTGTAGTAAAGCAATCCTTTGTGTCCATTCTCACAACAGAATGCTTTTCAGATATTTGTGAGCATGAGGATGGTGCTCTGCAGAGTGGTGGTGGGCAGGAATATCACTGTCTCTTAAGTGAACTTTCAAACAGTCCACTTCCTCTTGGCTGAACCCATACACCTGTCATTTCCTTTCCTCCTTTTAGAGTTGCATGGTGTCAGCCATTTTTGAGTCTTTGATTACTTTCATAAAAAGTTACATTTGTTTCTTGAATCTCCTTATACTTGCTTAGAAAAATAATGTGCTTGAATATTTGCTTACTTCTATTTACTTTTCTTCCAAACTTATTCTTCTTTTGATTGACTCCTATTCTGAACAAAAATAAAGATATCTAAGAAAATGGGAAGACAACGTGTGTTTGTGGATTAAAGGTAAAGAAGTCAACACTACCCAAAATGCTGTACAGATTGAGTGCCATCCCTGTGTTCCATGCAGGAGGTGAGCCTCACCCAGTCTGGTAATGCAGTGGTCCTGTGGGAAGGGGTGCCAGGGTGAGAAGGGCTGAAGCATCCTGAGCAGGAGAGCTGGAACATGCACACCAAGCCTGGGAAAGCAGCACCTCACTCTTCCCACAGCTAGAGCCCCATCAACTTCCCTGCTACATGAGCAACCCTTTCATGAATTTGAGAACGTGAGTGTGGAGCAAGAAGGTGTGGAGAGAGTCCATCCACAGATGTGCAACAGAATCCCAAGGCAGGTCCAGGAAGCTCCCAAGACACATGGGCAGCCAGAAATAAAGGCAGTTATGAAATAGTTTCAAGGTCACAGTGGCAAAAGATTCAGCCTATTGCACAGTGGCAAATGATTCAGCCTCTTGCTGGGTGATCTCAGGAAAATGAAGAGGCTCCCTAAGCCTCAGTTTGTTCATCTGTGTGGGAATGGAAATAAAGTTTCCTCCTAGACTTCAGGCAGTCATAGAGGTAAAGCATTTAGAAGTCAGGACACATCATGCAGTTTTGGAAATCAGACCTGGAGGGTCCGAAGAAATCTTGAAGTTCATCCAGGCCAGTGTGTCTCAAACTTTTGTGTGCCCCATGAGTTGGGCACAGATACAGATGCTAGGTCCTCTGTAGAGCTCTAAGTTTGGGCTTCCTGCAGAAGTTCCCCAGGTGCCACCCAAGGTAGGCTTCATGGGACCACAGACATAGGGGTTTGGTTGGGACATGGTCTTCCCCTAGTGCCCAGATTTCCATACCATCCCCAATGAGTAGTGGCCAACAGTGTCCATACCTCTCACAAAGTCCTTCTCTCTTCTTCCCTGAGGAACCCCTTGCATGTGGAGGTGACTATGGTTGTGACATAGTTCTCCATACCAATGGA
This sequence comes from Sciurus carolinensis, assembly GCF_902686445.1. Lineage (NCBI taxonomy): Eukaryota > Metazoa > Chordata > Mammalia > Rodentia > Sciuridae > Sciurus > Sciurus carolinensis. The sequence goes on from NC_062231.1 coordinate 3,709,418, forward strand.
GAATTGGTAGAAGGAGTAGGATGGAGCTGAGAAGTGAAAGAGAGGTCCACAGTGTTCTGCGGGCTTTTATTTCTCCAACTCAGAATTGGGACCACTTGTGATAGCACTGAGTCTGTGTCTTGAGAAAAGTGGTCTGCAGGACCTTAGGATCCCAAAGAGATACACAGAAGGTTCAAGAATGAGAGTTTAAAAGTGTTTTCAGCTTAACATGATTCCAACATTTTAAAAGAAAGTATTTAAATGGAGACCTGTTGAATTTAGAAAGACATAAGCAAATACAGGCAGTTTTAAGATAGCATATATTTAATCAGTGTATCTTAAAAGTTATTTTAATCACCACTGTGTGCTAGGGGAGCAGAAACAAGCCACTTTTTTCTTCATTGAGCCTCTCTGACCCCCATAAATGAGAAAAAAAATTCCCATTTGATTTTGCAGGATCTGCTCTGCTCTATTGTGAGTTCATCAATGGGCCTCCAGATGGAGAGGATTTTCCAGTGAACTTGTGGTTGAAACCATTGTATGGCCATTTTACACTGAATAACTACTCAGTGTGTGTGTGTGTGTGTGTGTGTGTGTGTGTGTGTACATTCTTATTTGGGGTTTGTTGTCTGAATCCCCAGGAGAAGGCCTTGTTAACATCCAAAGGGCTCCCCACACCCCTTTACAGATGCAGCCCATCTGACCTTTTACCTGAGCATGTGTATTTCCAACAAGTGTCCAGAAGATGGAAATGGCCTTCTTAGAGAGTTATGGGAGGCAGTGATACCGCTATTTACTGGTGATGAGTTCTGATCACTCTAATGTTGAAGTTTGAACACTAGAGAAGCATGCCTAGGCAAGCATATTAAGCAGGTTTTATTTAAAAGTAGTAATAATACAGACTTCTCCCAGGAGGACGGGGGCCATGGCAGATGTTCTACAATCCCAAGAAGTGAGTGCACCCTACATCTTTTATAGGTTAAGGTCTCTTTTGTTCTCCAGTTTTCTCCCCCCTTATCTCTCCTTCCTGACTATGTGACTAGGCCTGATTTTGCAGGTGAGATGTAAAAAGTGAGAAGGGATGGAGCAGGGGGAGGGCCAAAGTGATTCAGCCAGGCAAGGGCCCAGGGAGCATTAATTAGCAGCTCCTTGCCTGCAGTCCTTGATAAGGGCAGGTGAATTTGGTAATCTATGGGCTGTGGAGATCCTTGACATTCCAACCTCCCAGGGGCAGTCTCCAACTTCCAGAGGGAGATGACTTTCATCACCTCCATTTCCTCAATTTGACCCAGTCCCCTATTTCTACACTAACTGCCTGTCCCCAATTCTGGCTTCAGCAGTAGTGAGATCAAGTGAGTAACTGGTCTGGGTAAGCACTTTTGGTTATCTGGCTTCCATATTCATCCCCGGTGGATTTAGAAGTTTGGACACCTCTAATGCCCCATCCCAGAGAAAGGATCATGCCTCAGTCCTGGTATGCCATAAAAAGTCTAGACCCTTGTACTTCCTGTGTGAAACCTCAAGTGCACCCTGGAATTACCCTAGTCTTTGCTCCCTGCTTTGGGGATGCAAACTGGCCACAGAACAAAAGAGACTCCCCATTTTATCTTCCATCTCTACCTTGTGGCCCTTAGCAGGGGACTCCTTTCCAAGTTCATTCTGGTGTGGGAGGGTCACTGACAAGTCAGTGAGAAGCATTGTTGTTCCCCTGTCAGACTTAGCAAGCTGATTAGGATAAAGTTGAAGTGATGGGCGGAGAAACCCTGCAGATGCCAGTCCTTAGGAGCAGCGGGCAGGGCGGGCCTAGGTGAGAAAGTGGAGCTCAGCGAATGGGCGGAGGTGGCTGCAGGGAGTTGAGCTGGGTTGAGTGGAGACCCGTGAATGGGCGGGGCTGACAGGACACAGCAGTGCAGGATTGAGTGGAGCCCAACCCCACAGGCAGTGGGTTGGGCGGGGCTAGCAGAAGCACATTGGCGGTAACCCTATCCTGGGTTCCTCAGGCAAATTCAGTGCAGGTACCCAGAGCCACGCTGGAGAGCTGAGGGCGTTGGGTTTGCATACTCAGGAGGGGAAGGAATTCAAGAGAGGTGCTTATGTCTGGAAATTTTGTCAGAAGTCACTGTGGAACTAGTGGGGAGCAGGGTCCTTGGGCTCCCAAATCCTGAAATGTGACCTCAGAGTCTGCTCCCTTGGGGCCTCAGTTCCCCCACTTACACAAGGAGGCCAGGGAGGGAGGCTGAGCACAGGGCGCAGCCTTTCTGAGAGGCCCATCCTCTCACGGGATGCAGTGGACTTTACCTGTGTTCAGGTGAGTTGGTTTCCTTGGGGTTTCTGGGAGGGGTCCTGGGGAATGTCACTTTAGAGACTTTGTGTTTTGGGAGAGACCCTTGTCCTGGCGTGTTCACAGAGAGTTCTCCTGGTGACTGCTGTGGGCACGGTGAGATCTGGAGGTCCAGAGTGTAAGCGTGAGGTGCGACTGTCCCTGGTTGGAGCCTGATCCAGATCCCACAGTCCACCTCACTCACCCACAGGAGCAGGGGCTTCCTGGCACCTGGGTTGAGAGAGAGAGAAGCATAGATGGGTGGTGGCATTGACCCTGCCGGCAGTGACCTTGGGGGATTCACTGCATCTGTAAAGCAGGAAATGGAGAGAGGCCTGCCTCTCAGACTTCGTGAATCTCCAAAAGATGGCTTAGAATTGGACAGGGTACGGACCTAGGGTTTTGACAGTGTTTTGATGAAGACTTATATGTGAAAAAACACTCTCCTTTTTTTTTTTAAGTAAAAACTATTTTGTAGCAAGTTCTGTTCTAAACAGTCAGGACATGGACAAAAACAAGTTAGCCAGGTGTTCCTGCTGTCCTTCTGCAGGTGGCTGCTATTTCATTGGTCTGGCCCAAGATTTCAGGCATTAAAACAGCACTGGACACTAGATGGTGCCAGAACTTACAGGTACTAAAAGGCAATAGGTCCTTTAGGCCGCTGATCTTAGGATGCCATCCTTGGCTATGTTTCCACTGCTGAATTATTCAGAAGCACACCTCTCATTATGTCACTGAGCTGCCCTAAACCCTATCCTTCCTGTGAGATAAAGGCCTCCTTCAGGAACTGGCCCTTGCCTACTTCTTCAATTGCATCCCTATGAATCTCCAAAACTTTCAAAACACCTTTCAACTCACCCATCCTGGGAGTCCTTATGATCAGTGTGATTTATTTTCCTTGTTGAAAACAATGAGCTTTTTACGAGACAATAGATGTCACCAGAACTGTACTTAGAACTTTCCCTGAAGCCTGCCATCCTTGGGCTAGCTGTTCCCTGGCTTGATTACTGGAAAGCCCTTTAGTGTTTGTCTTAAGAACAGCAGCTATATTTAGTATAACTCACTGAATTTTATGCACAGAATTTATTTCTTGTGATATAAAAGGGAAGGTTACTGCACCCTCTACCCAGAGTCCATCATGTACTTGGAGAGAAAACCACACAGTGAGATTCCCAAGTGAGAGAAGGGTCAAAATTCAGCCGTGACTTCTTCCTATAAGTGTCATTACAGGATGCTTCTGCATTCTTTGCCAATTTGGGGGGTAGGCCCTTGTCTTTGTTGGGCTCTGATTTTCATAATTCAAGAAATAGAATTCAATCACAAGGCTTCCCCATTTTTAGTCTACCAAAGATAATATTACATAAAAATCAACTATTTTGCTGTTCTGCTCTGGTTTCTCAGAAAATTATCATTCATTTCAATTGTGTGAGCCTGAGTGCTTCTTGCTCTTACAAGGGATTATGAAGGAAAATTGCATCCAGAATCAAAATAGTGACTGTCAGCTGGTCTCTCCTAGCAGGGCACAAGGAGCATGCCACACTTCATAAATGGGTTTTCTACAAATACAACCCATTAGAGTGGGGAAAATATTGGAATGATTGAAGTCATATTTCTTTTTTTTTTCAAGGGCCACCCTCTACAGTTTATTCTCTTGATTTCATAGATGTACCTTCCACTACAGTAGTTATGTATTGCATGTATTATTTGATTTACTTTCCAAAAACCTTTTTGTTAACAGTAACCACAGCAACCATTGTCAGGACCTCTGTCCAGGAGGAATTGGCTTGAAGTGACTAGCTCACTTCACAAAGACAACAAGTACTCTTTGATTCTAAAACTTTTCACTCCCTATTGACTTGGACCAAATGAAAGCTCTGTGTATGGCTCTCACAGGTTACAGTGTCCAAACACTTTGCTTTGTCATAAAAACTGAAGTTTAGGCCCTCTCTTTCATCAGTTTTGAGTTGTATTTCTTTGACATCACTCTTTTTTGTTGTTCTTTTGGTATCTGGTTTTGAACCCAGGAGTGCTTAACCACTGAGGAACATCCCCAGCCATTTTTAAATATTTTATTTTGAGACAGGTTCTCACTGAGTGACTGAGGCTTGGTTTGAACTCATGAGCCTCCTGTCTCAGCCTCCTGAGCTGCTGGGATTACATGCATGTGCCACTGCAGCTGGCTGACCTAGTCTTTTAAAATTTAAATTTGTGGCCATGTGACGTATTGTACTCACATTAAAACACTTGTTTATATTAAACCTCTGTTTTTCCAGAATTTAAGATTGTCATGTGGCAAATGAATATGAATTTTATTGCCTTTTTCCAGGAACTACAGACCCCAAAGAAATCTGTTGGACTTAAGAGTTCTATTTAGTACCCCTAAAAAAGGAACTCTTAGGTACCCCAGATTTCTCCTGTGGGATTTTGTCTTTCCATATCTCTGCCTCAGTTTTTTTCATTTGTAAATGGTGCTCATGATTTCTGCTTCATGGTTTTGTAAGAATTCAAACCAGTCTCGTGTAAAAAGTCTTTGAACACTCTGCTGCGACAGGAGAGATAGGGCCCCTGTTATAACACATGACACATTGGGGTGCTATGGAAAAGTTGCATGTTTCTCCTGGTGGACCCAAAGCTGCATCTGAGATCATGGCTTGTGAATTGAGCTTGATGGTACTTCAGCCTCCAATGTTCTTCTCCAGGCATTCTGGGGCATGTTCTGCCCTAGTCTGTATCCGCTGTGTGGGTCAAGGTCAAATTCATAGAGGAGCTGACAGATTGCCTGCCCTGCCCAACCCTGTGTTGCTACCAAACCAAACACATCAGTGCCTTCAGAGCAAAATGTCATTTCAGCCCTTGGTTACCTTGCATGTTTGGGACCTCTGGTTTACTTGTGCCTTCTGTTGCTTTGGGTGCTCTTGGTGACCTCCTTCTCAGTTATTCATACACAGCCTGAGCAAATCTTCCCAACTTGAGCACTTTTCATTTGTCCCCCCTCCTCTCTCAGCTGAGTCCACTTTGCAATTTTTCCCATGATGCCATGACCTTTTGTGTGCTGCCTCTTCTGCTACATTTGGACACACACAGAGAAAAGAGAAGCAGATGTGGACCACCTGGTACTCTGGGTAAGTCCATTGGCAGCATGGCAGCATGGAATTTTAGCACAGTTCCTAATAGAGAGTGGTCACTTTGTGAACAAATGGACATACTGTGGAGTTGCCGAAGGCCAGAGAACACAAGTCATCCACATTGAGTGCCTGGTGTGTATAACTGATGGGTGCTGGTAAGTGACTGATGACTGACGTCATACTGGGTGTTCTTCCAGAAAAGGTGGGGGGAAATGGGAGGGTTGCCTTTTAACTTTATTGCCTATGCCTGAAACACACATTTCTTAAGCTTGTGCAAAAAAAGGTATCACAGAAGTTTGGGCTGAAGCTCACTGTGTCAGACCCAGTCAGGTCAACAACCTTCAAATATAGTTCTGATCTTTTCATTGGATCAGTCTCTGCATGTGGTTTATAGTAATTTACTATTAGAATACATGCTGGATGTATTGGAAAAAAGCTTTCACATACCTGTTGCTTGACATTCAAATTTGTCTTTCACCAACTGCAAGGTCTGATGTGGTTGGTAGGGGAATCTGTACAGCTGCCCTAGAAAGTGTCTTAGTTCCCTAACCCAAAGTACATATACTATTAAATCCTCATTCCCTGCTTAGAGCTGGGGCAGTAAAATTGAGTGAGACATTTATTTGAAGAATGTCATTGGGATTTTTAAAATTTTTTTTATTATTATTTTCTATAGTAAACAAATGGGATACATTTTGATTCTCTGTACATGGAGTAAAGGCATACCATTCGTGTAATCATAAATTTACACAGGACAAGGTTGTTTGATTCATTCTGCTATTTTCCCCCCTTCCCCCCTCCCCACCCTCCCCTCTTTTCCCTCTATACAGTCCTTCCTTCCTCCATTCTTGCCCCCCTCCCTAACCCTAACCCTAAACCTAATCCTAAACCTAACACTAACCCGACCCACAACCCATTTTATGTCATCATCTTCTTATCAGCGAGATCATTCATTCTTTGGTTTTTTGAGATTGGCTTATCTCACTTAGCATGATATTCTCCAATTTCATCCATTTGCCTGCAAATGCCATAATTTTATCATTCTTTATGACTGAGTAATATTCCATTGTATATATATATGCCACAGTTTCTTTATCCATTCATCAGTTGAAGGACATCTAGGTTGGTTCCACAATCTGGCTATTGTGAATTGAGCAGCAATGAACATTGATGTGGCTGTATCTCTGTAGTATGCTGATTTTAAGTCCTTTGGGTATAGGCCAAGGAGTGGGATAGCTGGGTCAAATGGTGGTTCCATTCCAAGATTTCTGAGGAATCTCCATACAGCTTTCCAGAGTGGTTGCACTAATTTTCAACCCCACCAGCAATTTATGAGTGTACCTTTTCCCCCACATCCTCGCCAACACCTATTGTTGCTTGTGTTCTTGATAATCGCCATTCTAATTGGGGTGAAATGGAATCTTAGGGTAATTTTGATTTGCATTTCTCTTATTACTGGAGATGTTGAACATTTTTTTATATATCTGTTGATTGTTTGTAGATCTTCTTCTGTGAAGTGTCTGTTCATTTCCTTAGCCATTTGTTGATTGTGTTATTTGTACTCTTGGTGTAGTTTTTTGAGTTTTTTATATACTCTGGAAATTAGTGCTCTATCTGTAATATGAGTGGCAAAGATTTTCTCCCACTCTGTAGACCCTCTATTCACACTACTGATAGTTTCCTTTGCTGAGAGAAAGCTTTTTACTTTGAATCTATCCCAGTTGTTGATTCTTGCTTTTATTTCTTGTGCTATGGGAGTCCTGTTAAGGAAGTCTGATCCTAAGCCAACATGTTGAAGATTTGGACCTACATATTCATCTATAAGATGCGGAGTCTCTGGTCTGATTCCAAGGTCCTTGATCCACTTTGAGTTGAGTTCTATGTAGGGTGAGAGACAGGGGTTTAATTTCATTCTGTTGCATATGGTTTTCCAGTTTTCTCAGCACCATTTGTTGAAGAGGCTATCTTTTCTCCATTGCATATTTTTGGCCCCTTTGCTACTATGAGAAAATTGTATTTATTTGGATTTGTGTCCATGTCCTCTATTCTGTACCATTGATCTACCTGTCTATTTTGGTACCAATACCATGCTGTTTTTGTTACTATTGCTTTGTAGTATAGTTGAAGATCTCGTATACCCCCTGCTTCGCTCTTTCTACTGAGGATTGCTTTAGCTATTCTGGGTTTCTTATTCTTCCAGATGCATTTCATAATTACTTGCTCTATTTCTGTGAGGCACGTCATTGGGATTTTAATTGGAATTGCATTGAATCCGTATAGCACTTTTGGTAGTATGGCCATTTTGACAATATTAATTCTGCCTATCCAAGAACATGGGAGATCTTTCCATCTTCTAAGGTTTTCTTTAATATCTTTCTTAGGTGTTCTGTAGTTCTCATTGTAGAGGTCTTTCACCTCTTTTGTGAGATTGATTCCCAAGTATTTTATTTTTTTCGAGACTTTTGTGAATGGGGTAGTTTTCCTAATTTCTCTTTCTGAAGATTCATCTCTTATATATAAAAATGCATTGGATTTATGAGCATTGATCTTGTAACATGCTACTTTACTGAATTCACTTATGAGTTCTAAAAGTTTTCTGGTGGAATTTCCAGATTCCTCTAAATATATAATCATGTCATCAGCGAACAGGGATAGTTTGAGTTCTTCTTTTCCTATTCAAACCCCTTTAATTTCTTTGGTTTGTCTCATTTATCTGACTAGAGTTTCAAGGATGATGTTGAATTTAAGTGGTGAAAGAGGGCATCCCTGCCTTGTTCCAGTTTTTAGGGGGAATGCTTTCAGATTTTTACCATTTAGAATGATATTGGCCATGGGCTTACCGTAGATGACCTTTACAATGTTAAGGAATGCTCCCACTACCCCAATTTTTTCTAGCGTTTTGAGCATGAAGGGGTGCTGTATTTTATCGAATGCTTTTTCTACATCTATTGAAATAATCATGTGATTCTTAACTTTAAGTCTGTTAATATGGTGAATGACATTTATTGATTTCTGGATATTGAACCAACCTTGCATCCCTGGGATAAAACCCACTTGATTGTGGTGCACTATCTTTTTAATATATTTTTGTATGTGATTTGCTAAAAATTCATTGAGAATTTTTGCATTGATGTTCATTAAGGATATTGGTCTGAAATTTTCTTTCCTCGATGTGTCTCTGTCTGGTTTAGGTATCAGGGTGATATTGACTTCATAGAATGAGTTTGGGAGGGTTCCCTCCTCTTCTACTTCATGGAATACTTTGAGGAGTATTGGAATGAGCTCTTCTTTAAAGGTTTTGTAGAACTCAGCCAAGAACCCATCTGGTCCTGGACTTTTTTTTGTTGGCAGGCTTTTGATGACCTCTTCTATTTCATTGCTTGAAATTGATTTTTTTAAGTTGTGTATGTCCTCCTGGTTCAGGTTAGGTAATTCATATGTCTCTAGAAACTTGTTGATGTCTTCGAGGTTTTCTGTTTTGTTGGAATATAGATTTTCAAAATAGTTTCTGATTATGTTTTGTATTTCAATTGTGTCTGTTGTGATATTTCCTTGTTCATTCCAAATTTTAGTAATTTGAGTTTTCTCCCTCTTTCTCTTTGTTACTGTGGCTAAGGGTTTATCAATTTTTTAATTTTTTTCAAAGAACCAACTATTTATTTTGTTAATTTTTCCAATTGTTTCTTTTGTTTCAATTTCATTGATTTTGGTTCTGATTTTAACTATTTCCTGTCTTCTGCTACTTTTGGTGTTGGTTTGCTCTTCTTTTTCTAGGTCTTTGAGCTGTAGTGTTAAGTCATTTATTTGTTGATTTTTACTTCTTTTTTTTGAATGCACCCCATGAAATAAATCTTCCTCTATGTACTGCTTTCATAGTGTCCCAGAGATTTTGAGATTTTGATATGATGTGTCTTTGTTCTCATTTACTTCTAAGAATTTTTTTTATTTCCCTCCTGATGTCTTCCATTATCCATTCATCATGTAATAGCATATTATTTAATCTCCAGGTGATTGGAGAAGTTTCTGTTTTTTATTCTGTCATTTATTTGTAATTTCAATCCATTATGATCTGATAGAATGCAAGGTAGTATCTCTATCTTCTTGTATTTGCTAACAGTAGTTTTGTGGCATAAAATATGGTCTTTTTAGAGAAGGATCCATGTGTTGCTGAAAAGAAAGTGTATTCGGTCTTTGTTGGATGCTATATTCCATATATGTCCGTTAAGTCTAAATTGTTGATTGTGTTATTGAGATCTATGGTTTCTTTATTCAATTTATGTTTGGAAGATCTGTCCAGTGGTGAGAGAGGTGTATTAAAATTGCGTAGTCTTATGGTGTTGTGATCTATTTGATTTCTGGAATTGAGAAGGAATTGTTTGATGTACATGGATGAGCGAATGTTTGGGGCATAAATATTTATGATTGTGATGTCTTGCTGATTTATGCTTCCCTTAAGCAGTATGTAATGTCCTTCTTTATCCCTTCTGACTAGTTTTGGCTTGAAGTCCACATTATCTGATATGAGGGTGGATACTCTAGCTTTTTTGCTGTGTCCGTTTGCATGGTATGTTTTTCCCATCCTTTCACCTTTAGTCTATGGGTATCTCTTTCTATGAGATGAGTCTCTTGCAGGCAGCATATTGTTGGATTTTTCTTTTTAATCCAATGTGCCAGTCTATGTCTTTTGATTGATGAGTTCAGGCTATTAACATTCAGGGTTATTATTGAGATATGATTTGTTTTCCCAGTCATTTGACTCATTTTTGTTTTTTGACATGATTTGGTTTCTCCTTTATTTGGCTATTCCTTTAGGCTAGTTCCTCTGTTCCTGATTTGCATCATTGTTTTTCATTTCTTCCTCATGAAGTATTTTGCTGAGAATGTTCTGTAATGCTGGCTTTCTTTTTGTAAATTCTTTTAGCTTTTGTTCATCATGGAAGGATTTTATTTCATTGTCAAATCTGTAAGTAGGTTTTGCTGAGTATGAGATTCTTGGTTGGCATTTGTTTTCTTTCAGGGCTTGGTAAATATTGTTCCAGGCCCTTCTAGCTTTTAGGGTCTGGATTGAAAAATCTGCTGATATTCTTATTGGTTTCTCCCTTAATATAATTGATTCTTTTCTCTTGCAGCCTTTAAAATTCTGTCTTTATTTTGTGTCTTAGGTATTTTCATAACAATGTGCCTTGATGTGGGTCTGTTGTAATTTTGTATATTTGGAATCCTATAGGCCTCTTGTACCTCGTTTTCCATTTCATTCTTCAGATTTGGGAAATTTTCTGATATTATTTCATTGAATAGACTGTTCATTCCTCTCTGTGCCTTCCTCAATTACAATAATTCTTAAATTTGGGCTTTTCATGATATCCCATAATTCTTGTAGATTTTGTTCATGATTTCTTACCATCTTCTCTGGTCAAGTTTGTTTTCAAGCTTAAATATTTTGTCTTTAATGTTGGAGGTTCTGGCTTCCAGGTGTTCTATCCTATTGGTTTTGCTTTCTATGGAGTTTTAATTTGGTTTATTGTTTTCTTCATTTCAAGGTTATATGTCTGTTTTTTTTTTTCAGTATCTATAACTCTTTATTGAAATGATCTTTTGGTTCCCTCATTTGCACTTTTAACTGTTGATTGGTGTGATCATTCAGAGCCTGCATTTGCTCTTTCATCTTATTGTTTGCTTCTCTGATCATTTTAATTATGTACATTCTGAACTTCCTTTCTGACATTTTGTCTGCCATTCTGTCACTGGATTTTATTGTGGTAGCATCTAGGTTTGTTTGGGACATTTTCTTCCCTTGTTTTCTCATATTGTTCAGGTATCTACCCCTCTAGTTGTGAATCTCTGAGATATTGCAGATTTTCCCTATTGACTTATTGTATATCTGTAGATTTCCAATAACTCACTTCATAGCCTTCAGTAGCCTGAAATCTTAGAGGAACTTGATAATGCAGTGGTCCACAAGGAAGCTGTCCCTATAGGAGTGGTGGCCTTCAGGTGGGTTATATTCCCTGCTCACAGGCAGAGGCACCTCCATGTGTTGACTGATGGTGAGGCAAAAGGGGACTAGACTTCGGGCTGGCACAGGCTGGTCTGAGTCTGTGTCTTTGAGTCTACCGCACTGGTGGGAAAGCCTCACCTGACAGGGAAGACTCACCCAGTGGGGATGTCTTGCTGGGCAGCTCTCCTCCATGGTATTCCCAGGGGTCTAGACCTACCTCCTGGGCCAGGGAGCCTCACTCTGCAATTAAGACTCTCACTGGGCAGCCCTCCTCTGTGATGTTCCCTGAGACCCAGAACTACTGCCTGGGATGGGGAGCATGGCCCTGTGAGGGACACTGTCTCTGAGTGGCCCTCCTCTACAACATTCACTTGGGACTGGACCTACTGCCCAGGCCTGGGCCCTTAGCTCTGTGCCAAAGCCCCTTGCTGGGTGGTCCTCCTCTACAATGCTCCTGGTTGTCGGGGTTCATGGCTCCAGCGGAGTAGTCTCACTGGGTAACTCTACTCCACAAAGTTCCCTGCGTTCTGGGACTACTGATCCATCCAGGGAGCCTTGCCCAATGGGAGAGGCTCACCTAGCAGCTCCGAGTTGGTCCCGAGTCTCAATACCTCCTCTTCTTGAATCCTGAGTCCTGTTGAAGGGCCTCCAGTCTCCTGTAGGTGTATCAGGAAGGGAGCCACCCATCCAATGATGATGGCCACACCCTCAGGAATAATTCAAATTGCCTGTACCAGCCTCCAAGGAAGCAGGGGTGTCCCAGCGAGGGTGCGCTGAGTCAGTACAGAGACAAGTGCAGTGTCCCTCAGCATCAGGGGCAGGCAGGCAGGCTCAGCAATGGCATCCAAACTCAGTGTGGGGTTCAGCGGGCTGGCTCTCCAACTGTTTTCTGTTAGTAGGTTTACAGATTTTGGTATCACATGTAAATCTGCAATCCATCTTGATTTTGTATTTGTGTATGACTATAGAATAAGGACCAGTTTCATTCTTTGCATGTAAATATTTGTAGAGGAGAGTATTGATACTTCATTGCCTGTATTTGGCAGTGATTGTAAAGATGTCTTAATGACATTGTATGTGGACTTATTTCTGGACACCCTGTTCTGTTCCACTGGTTTATACTTTACTTTTATGATGGTACCATAATTGTGTGTGTGTGTGTGTGTGTGTGTGTGTGTGTGTGAATTTTTGAAGTTTTGGTGAAGAAACCCAGGGCTTGTGCATTCTAGGTATGGACTACAGTCCCATGATCCAACCCTAGTCCCATCTCAGTGTGTTCATTACTTAATATTGTAAATATTATATAAATGAAATATATTATAAATAACTATATATTTTAGAATCAGAGTGTGTTTCCATTAGGTTTGTTCTTTACCATGGTTGCAGTAGCTGTTCAGGGTCTTTTATGGTTGCATGTGGATTTAGTTTTCTTATTTCTATTTTTTGTAAAGTATGTCACTGAGATTGCATCTGATTTGTACATAATTTTTTCTCATGAAAGCATTTTCCATTTTGTGAAATGCTTCCTTTGCCCTCTCTGGGATGGCTTTGAGTCATGAATCCCATGGATAAATTCCAGGCTTTAATGACCTATGATGCTTTCAACATATTGAATTCCATATGCTCACATTCTTCTCAAGCATTTTTCATCAATGTTTAGGGCATTGGCCTGTAGTTTTATTTCCCTGCCATATGATTCCTGGTGTTGGTATATGAGTCTATCAACTTAATAACATGAGTTTGGAAAGGTTTCTTATTCCATTGTTTAGAGGAAATTAATATGGTTTTGTGTTGATTTTTAACTATTTTATAGCCTTCAATGGGGACTGGGATGCTTTATGTTACTGGTTCAATTTTCTTAATCACTATTGGTATGTTCAAGTTTTTATATTTTCATTTCTCAGTGTTCTGAGCTTGTATGTGTCCATGGATTTACTTGTTTCTCTCTGGTTGTGGTTTCATTGGTGTGTTGACAGTACGTTTCTATGATCCCCATTATCCCCATGATATCAGTTGTAATCCTTCCTCATTGATTTCTGATTTTCTTTATCTTCCCTTTTGCTCACTTACTCATTCTGCATGGCAGATTGTCAATTCTTTTTGTCTTATCAAAAAATGATGCATTGGTTTGGTTGATTTTTTTTTCCTAGTGTTCAAAGTGCTCTTCATTTATTTCTACTGTGATCTTACTGCCATTTGTTCTTGTGATTTGGGATTTGGTTTGATATACTTTCTCTATTTTGTTGAAGGATCAAGTCGTGTAGCTTATTTGTAAATGTTTTCCTTTTGTAATATGAAAATGTATTGTACTACAAGTTTTCACACTCCTCTTGATGTGTCCCCCCAAAACTAGTATGTTGTAATTTGATTCTTGTTTTTCTCAAGAAATTTTCTGATTTCATTTTTCAGTTCTTCTTTGCATGATTTGTTAAAAGGTGTTGTTTACTTTCTACATATGTGATTTACAATTTATTATTTTTTATTTAATTTTTTTATTCTAACATGCTTGTAAATATACTTGATATGATAATAGTGTCTAACAATGAGGAGTATTTTTTGTGACCTGGTATGTTTCCTCTTCTGAGAACTGCCTTTAGCACAACACAACAGTGTATTCTGCTCTTGGGTGGGTGATTTGTATGTCTCTTAGGTCCTTTTTGTCCTTGGAATGTTTAAATCTGCACCTTGATGTGAAGTATAAAATTGTTTTCCTGTTATTATATTGATGTTCATTTATCTTGGGTTCTGTATGTTTTATCTATTTTGTTGACTGACATTATGTGAGACATTTGAAAGTATGACAAGTTCTTGATGAGTTGCTGCTTTTCTCAGTATATGATGGTGTTCATCTCCTCTGACCATTGGTGACCTAAAGTCCCAGTAATTAATTCAGGTGCTCAGGCTCTCCTGCTTTTCTTCTGCAAGGTGCCTCATTTCCCTGTACTGTTAGCCTAAGTGTGTCTTTACACATAGGGTGTTCATATTTCACAGAGCTCATACTGGTATTTTATTAGGTGTGTGTTTCACCACCCTGTATCAATAGATTGGGTATCTTCATGTATTCATATTTAACAACTATTGATACTGAATTTTTAAAATTATTTTAAAAAATTATGTACTCTTCAACTTTGCTTCCATTACTTCTCACATTTTTCTACAGGCATTTTATTTGAGAATATTTTATATTTGACTTATTTTTTTCAGTAAAATAGAATGTTATAAATACATAATTTTTAGAACACTGATATCTCAAATATGAAAATTTCCATGTCTGACTAATGTTTGAATTTGGTGTTTTGACCTCACATACATTTCATCCAGGAAACCATAACATGAGAGCTATTTTTGGCCATGCTTACAGTCTTTCAAAGGCACTTAACAGAATACATGCGAAGAACACTTGTCTTTGGAGAGACTGAGAATAAGATTTGAATTTTTCAAAACAAATCTTCAAATCACTGGGACAAATTAGCTATAATCTTTTAAAGCTCACCAAATAGTGCTGTGGTCTGTTTAGAATCTTATCATTTACTTTATACTTTCAGAAAGAATATTTTCCACAAGTGGGTTGAGAATATTGAAAATACCTTTATTGTGATAAAATATAAATAACATTGTGACCATTTTTCAGCATACCATCAAGTGGCATGAAATATATTCACATTATTGCACAACTTTAAACACCATCCATTTTAAGCACTTTCCTTCTTACAGAATACAAATTCTACAGTAACAAATCAAAGTTCTCCACTGCCCACTGCTTAGGTGTCTGAAATGCCATTCTTTTTCTATGTCTATCAATTTTCATACTCCAACTTCCACTTTCTTTAAGTACACTTATACAATGTTTGTTCTTTTGTGATTGACTTGCTTCAGTGTGCAGAGTAATTTGAGGGAACACATATGCTGCACCACATTCAAAATTTTTTTTCCATTTTGAGTTAATAATATTCCAGTGTCTGCATAAGTCACATGTTGTTTATATATTCTTAAATTTGTAGGTGCTGAGTTGTTTCTAAATTTGAATATTTAAAACATATTTTTATGAGTTTTTGACTCTCTGCATGTAGTCCATGCACGTGTGTGTGTGTGTGTGTGTGTGTGTGTGTGTGTGTGTTTGTGTTTGCAAGTTCAGGATCAAGTGACATTTTATGGTAGAAAATGTTTATATATCTTGTTTAGAAAAATAAAGATAACTAAGACAATGCAATTATTGAAATGCATTAAAACTATTGTATTCAAAAATAGTGTGGAAGAAACCAGTTCATGAGAGATGACATCCATTTCCCAGAGTCCCTTGAAAACCCAATGAAAAAAACAAATCTCTGGTAGTGTCTCAGAGAGGAATGTGGTTTAACTTTATCTCATGTATTTGCCATCCACACCTATCCAAGTAAATGGATGAACAGAAGAAGGAGGACTTTGAATTCCATTTAAACAAAATAGCATATATATTCTGTCATGATGGATTATTCCAAATCCAGTATATCTTCTCATCTTACCAAAACTTATCTGTCACTGGCTAATGAAATATTTACTGTACTCCTCCACATATATTTCAAAATACAAATTATACGTTTTTCAGTAAAAATGAACACCAGAGGACTAAATGATGCATAGCTGTGAGGAAAAAGAATCTTGATACAGTTAAATATTGTATCATAATTCACTGTAATTCTTGCATAGGAGATAATACTGTCTGAAATGGACATGACCAGGAAGCAACTCAAGAGAATAAGTATTTTTTGAGTGGCCCTCAGTTCTGGGGATGATATTGGAGACAGGCTGGTGCTGTGAAGATGCTGGGATAGCCTCTTATGCCTGAACAAGAAAGCCACCATGTAGCCATTTGAGATGGTCATTATTCCTAAAAGAAAAATTTTCCTAAAAGTCAACAGTATGGCAAAAATATGCCAGAGGAAGAATCTCATGGGCAAAAGAGAGCAGGATTCTGTGATATACATAATGTTGTCTGAGGTCAAATTGGGGGTAGCACTAATGGAGATGAAGAGGTGGATACTAAATAATGAATAAATGACACACAGGAAAAGAAGGGAAGACAGGTTGAAACAGGAGGATTTATGTTTGAACTTTGCCAAGAAGGAGCTTCTGGGGCTGAGGGTGATGGCCTGGAGGACACTCAGCAGGCAGGTGGTGCAGAGGGAGAAGCCCCTCATTAACCTGTACAGGTAGATAACTAATTTACATGTCACATCACCCCATCTTCCCCCCTGAGGTGAATATATATCTGCATCTATGAAGCCCTTGATTAGCAGCATTAGTAGGTGGATTAGTGCCAAGAGGCCAATGGGCAAGTCAGTGGGCTTAGGTCAGTGTCTGGTAATGTACAAGGAGACATGGAAGAGAAGAAGAATGATGTTGGCCAAGATCCCAATGCCAGTTTCAATATACAGAGTATTTCTTATGTGGGTATCACTGTACAGTTTGTTGTCTTTGTTCATCTTATGGGGAAAGAATATTGTGAACACCTTAGGAAAAAAAGAAAATGTCTTTTTTTAGAAATATGACATCCTTCATCAATCTCAATGAACACCACTACCATTATGAAAAAAGAAGATTCATCTGAATATATAATTATTTCACATAAAAACTCAATTCTGCTGTTACTAAATGTGGTGTCTGCCTGAAATCCCAGGGACCAGAGAGACTAAGACAGAAGGATCACATGGGTGAAGCCAGTATGGGCATCTTAGTGAGACCTTGTCTCAGAATATACAATGAAAAGAACTGAGTGTAACTTGGTGCTGATACACTTACCCACCAAGCAATCTACTGCCCAAAATAAAAATACACAGCAATAACAAACAAAAGCTGAGTTCCATCTCACACCCCCAGGACCCATCCTAATGCTCTCCCTTGTCCCAATACCTCCCAGACTTGACTGGATTAGGTGTGCTACTGTGGCCTCCACAATGGCATGCATAATAGCATTTCAGTTTTCTAGCACATTAAGAATAATCAGCAGGGTTTGCTTTTATACTCCTGTAATTTAATCACTCAGAAATCTGCAGCAGGAAGATCAAAAATTCAAAGACAACCTCAGCAATTTATCAAGGCCCTGTCTCAAAATGGAAAATAAAAAGAGCTAGTGATATGGATGGGTGTTAAGCAGCCCTGGGTCAATACCTGGTACCATGAAGAAAAAAAATTGGCATGTATCTTAGAATATATTTCCTTCCTGTTAACTTGCAACTGAAATATCTCAGAGGCAAGGCAAAGGCTTACTTAATTTTTATGTGCCCGATCTTGTTTGTGAGGTGTATAATAGCAGGCCTACAGTTTTGGTTGAATTTTATTGAGGTTGATTACAGAAGCTGGGAAAAAGTCCCTCCCAGACAGAGTCACAATTTGACATGCACAGAGTTAGTTCACATTGGTACCATGTTAATTCCAGCTTCTTTATTGCCAGACCAAATATTTACAATGTATAAACATGAAAATGTTGTAGTAAATGCTGAAGTCAGACTGGTTGAAACTTTTTGTATGAGCTGCATTTACAATAACATCCATTAAGCACTCTAGGGTGCTGATGTCCATCTCATCTATCAGCAGAAGTAATCATATTATGCATATCATGGAGATATTATGTGTTAAAAAATAAGGTACACATACCAACCTTGGAAATGTGTGTGGCACATGATGATACTCTAGAAATGTTGGCTTCTATTTTTATTTTCATTCAATTCTTCATGCATGTGACTTGGGAAATTTAATTCAATTCTTTTAATAAGAAATCAGTTCTGTTACTGCCTGAAAAGATAGGGTAGAAATTAGAAGTTACTGCTGGACATGGTGATGCTTGCCTGTAATCCTGTTTACTCTGGAGGCTGAGGCAGGAGGATCACAAGTTAAAAGCCAGTCTCAGAAACTTAATGAGGCTTAATAGTACTAGGAATTGAACCCAGGTGCACTCAATAGCTGAGTAACACCCTCAATCATTTTTATTTTTTATTTGAGACATGGTCTTACTGCGTGGCTTAAGGCCTCACTAAAATGCTGACAGTGTTCTCAAAATTCCCTCAGTCTTGCAAGGTCCGAGGTCCAACAAAAATCTTAAATATATACATATTATCCTTTAATTACTACCATTTAATTACAGTTGTAAAATACATTTACTCTTGTCATTTCTATTAAATAGTTTTGTTTAATTCAGTTTAATTTATTCTAAAAACCTTAGTGGACACCAAATTCTATTGTGTGTATGTATGAATAGGAAACAACAGTCCATGGCTATGAATAATTATAATGTACCAATATAATTAAAAAGCAAAACATTAAATAAAGCAAAAAATTCCATCTGATAAATAATAATAAAAAATGAACTGGAGAAATACTCTACATTACAAAGTTTTTCAAGGAATACATTATGTGCCATATATATGGTCACTGAATGGTATTAATTGCAGTATTAATTTACAAACTGCAGTCCTGTGGACCTTAAAGTTTTTGGACAGTCAGGAATGTACAGATTCCATGAATTTCAACACATGGCTTGAATTCATATTCAGAAAATCCTAGTTCCAGTGGAGATTTAAAAAACACTGGAAAGTTTTTTCATTGTTTTGTTTTGTTTATTTTCCTAGAGATGAAATTCCACCAGAGCAACAGGAACAATTGCATCTTTTCTTGAGTGTAGATCATGATTTCATATCATCATAAGCACCAATTAGCTTCTTCCAAGTACAGCCAGGCTGGACCAGAGAGCACATTTCTCTAATCATCACACACTTACTTCAGAATCACACACTCCCAATGGTATTAGTTTGATATACCCATCAAACACATGGCTTGAATTTATCACAATATTATATAATTAGTATCTATTTAAAAATATCCAGTTATTTCTGAACTAATTTCAGTAGAAGACATTGTTGTGAACATGCTTCCTTCATTAAAAAAGGAAATTCTGGGGAATGTCCCCTTTATCTGTGACTTGTTAGGCTCTTACCTGACTAGCACAGCACAGTCCAGGAGGTCAGAGGAGAGGACAGCAGCTCTCCACCATCAGCAGAAGAGTATAGGATACTCTCTGAATACCAGTCTTCAGAGGGAGTTTGCTGAGATGGTATTTGAACAATGTATTGGTAAAATGGAAAAAAATTTATGTTGTTCACAATGAAAAAAAATTGGCAGAATACAGAGAGACCTGAAATTTTGTATATAAGAAATTAAATCAGAGTGAAATGAAACAATTTTCTGAAAGAGGTCAGATAGGAAGAGAGGAAAGATGAACTGGGAAGATTAGGAAAACTATTATATATGGAATAAAAAATGTAAACTTCTTTGAGTTGATAATGAGGACCGAGGTCCCCTCTGAGAAAGAACAACCCAGCTGACTTCTTTATTATGTGTTTCAGGGTCTCATCATATCAGACATTGTTTTATTCTGCAGTTTCCAAAATTTTGGAATTCTATATAATGTGACATCATCAAATTGACCCCAAACAAGTAAGGAATTTTTAGGATGCTGCACCTGAACTCATTGCCTGGAGGGAATTGGAGCATGGAAATGAAGGAGTAAAGCTGTCTTCACACTGCAATGTGAGCTCAGACACTTAGTTGGGCAGATTCCAGCATGAAGAAAGGAAGGAAGGGATACATATCTATTTACTCCTCTGAATCCTGAAGTAATCATGCCTATTTTTATAAAGGATATGGTATATAAATAACATGATTTATGTCCAGCATATAGCAATTCATGTCCAGCCACACACACACAAGACAGCAGACTTTGGTTTGTCATTATCACATAGCCCAATTTTACCATAGCTCAAGTTTACTATCATTATCACCACTCTTATTTTCTAGAAATTGACTTAAAAATTGACAATGTGATCTGGGAGGTGAGATAGATCCTGCTTCAGGCAGGTAGTTTTGGAACTGTGGATCTATTGGGCCACATGTTCTATTTTTTGACCCATGTCTACCTGGAAAAGTCTGAGGAGCACTAGGAAGAAATGGCACATCAGGGGATGCAAAGCCCTCACCAGCCAGCTGTTGGTGTTGTATAAAGGAATTCTGTGATATAAATGACACATAACTTGTGGTATTCAAAATCCTGGAGTAGATTTGAGCAAAAGAACATAAGTCATATTTCTGAAAACAAGGGAAGTAGTTTACAAAATTCTTTGTAAATTAAGAGAATTTAAAATATAACTTGTGTTTTAGAAAATTGACATTACCGAAGATTCCAAGATGGTGGACTAGAGGGTGGCTGCATTTCACGTTGCTCCAGGACACAAGATTCAAAAGAGGAGATAGTGAGAGACTTGGGACCAACTCAAAGCCGCTGGGTGAGTCTCTCCCGTTGGTGAGGCGTCCCGGATGGGGTGGTAGCCCCGGAATGCAGGGAACTTTGTGAAGTAGAGTTGCTCGGCGAGACGCCCCTCGCCCCGCTGGAGCGGTAAACATGGACAACTAGGATCATCGTAGAGGAGGCAGCTCAGCACAGCATTTGGACTCGGAGCAACCACTGGGGCTCCGGGCGGCTGCCTGAGGAGGAGCTGTGTGGCGAGCTGTTTGGACTCAGAAAGACCACTTCTGAACACCGGGGGATTGCCCGGAGGAAGAGGAGGAGCGTGGCGAATCGCTTGGCCTAGGAGTGACTGCATCAGAGCCGCAGGCAGTTGCCAGAGGAGGAGCTGCGTGGCGAGCTGTTTGAACTCAGAACGACCGCTTCTGATCACTGGGGGGTTGCCCGGAGGAACCGGAGGAAGAAGAGGAGCTTGGCGGGTTGCTTGGCCTAGGAGTGACTGCATCAGAGCTACAGGTGGTTGCCAGAGGAGGAGGCAAGTGGTGAGTTGATTGGACTAAAAACAACTGCTCCTGAACACCGGTGGCCTGCCTGGAGAAGGAGCACGGTGGGTCCCTTGGTCTCGGAGCCACCACTCCTGAACACCTGGGGGGTTACCCCGAGGGGGAGGAGGAAGAACAGGGCGGGTCACTTGGATTTGGAGTGACTGCCTAGGGCTACGGGCGGTTGCCGGGAGGAGGAGATGCAAAGTGAGTTGCTTGGACTCCTAGTGACTGCGTCGGAAACCGGGCGGCTGTCCGGAGGAGGAGGTGTGTGGCGGGTCTCTGGGTCTCGGAGCTATTGTACGGGGCTCCAGGTGGCGGATCAGAGGAGGGGCTGCATAGCCAGGCGATTAGGTCCAGAGCAGGGTCCCAGGACTGGCTTCTTGCTGGAAGAGCCGCACAGAGACACGCCTAGGGGTGGAGCGAAGTTTCCAGGACTGCGGGCAGATTCTCTGGGAGAGGCAGTCTAAGGAGACTCGCCTGCAAAGGGTGAGGCTCCCAGGCCCAGGAGGTAGGTCTGGGTCCCCGGGAACATTGCAGAGGAAGACAGCCCAGCCCAGGTGGTAGATGTAGATTGAGGGGAACCTCTAGGAGGGGAACTGACCAGCGAGATCTCCCCACCAGGTGAGTCTTCCCTGCCGGGTGAGGTTTTCCCACAAGGATGGTAAAATCAGAGACACAGGCACAAACAGGCCTTGCCTCAGTCTGCAGCCTGGTTCCCCATTGGATGACCATTGGTCAACAAGTGGAGGCACCTCTGCCCACCACCACCCCTAGAGAGGCAGCTTCTTCGTGGAGCTCCACATTATCAACTTCCTCCAAGTCTTCAGGCTACTGAAGAATAAGAGGGGATATACTAGCAATCTTCAGGGACATTATAAGTCGATAGAGGAAATCTGCAATATCTTAATGACCCACTGATTCCTGAAAAATATGAGAAAACAAGGGAAGAAAATGCCCCAAACAAATCCAGATGATACATCAATAAAACGACAGCATGGCAGAAGAAATGACAGAAAGGGAGTTCAGAATGTACATAATTAAAATGATTAGGGAAGGAAATGATGAGATGAAAGAGCAAATGCAGGCATTTAATGATCGCACCAATCGACAGTTAACAGAGCAAATTCAGGAAGCAAAAGATTATTTCAATAAAGAGTTAGAGATATTGAAAAAAAAAACAAACAGAAATCCTTGAAATGAAGGAAACAATAAACCAAATTAAGAACTCCATAGAGAGCATAACCAATAGGATAGGACACCTGGAAGACAGAACCTCAGATATTGAAGACAAAATCTTTAACCTCGAAAACAAAGTTGAACAAACAGAGAAGATGGTAAGAAATCATGAACAGAATCTGCAAGAACTATGGAATATCATGAAAAGGCCAAATTTGAGAATTGTTGGGATTGAGGAAGGCTTAGAGAAACAAACCAAAGGAATGAACAATCTATTCAATGAAATAATATCAGAAAATTTCCCAAATCTGAAAATAAAATGGAAAATCAAGTTCAAGAGGCTTATAGGACTCCAAATACACAAAATTACAATAGACCCACGCCAAGGCACATTATAATGAAAATACCTAACATACAAAATAAAGACAGAATTTAAAGGCTGTGAGAGAAAAGAACCAAATTACATTCAGGGGGAAGCCAATATGGATATCAGCACATTTTTCAATCCAGACCCTAAAAGCTAGAAGGGCCTGGAACAACATTTTTCAAACTCTGAAAGAAAATGGATGCCAACCAAGAATCTTATACCCAGCAAAACTTACCTTCAAATTTGACGAAGAAATAAAATCCTTCCATGACAAACAAAAGCTAAAAGAATTTACAAAAAGAAAGCCAGCATTACAGAACATTCTCAGCAAAATATTTCATAAGAGATAAAAACAAAGAAGCAAATCAGCAAAGGGAGGAATTATCCTAAATGAACTGTCAAATAAAGGAGGAACCAAGATGTATAAAAAATAAATAAATAAGTAAATAAAATTTTAAATATGAACCAAATGACTGGGAATACAAATCATATCTCAATAATAACCCTGAATGTTAATAGCCTGAATTCATCAATCAAAAGACATAGACTGGCAGATTGGATTAAAAAGAAAGATCCAACAATATGTTGCCTGCAAGAGACTCACCTCATAGAAAGAGATACCCATAGACTAAAGGTGAAAGGATGGGAAAAAACATACCATGCACATGGACTCAGCAAAAAAGCTGGAGTATCCATCCTCATTTCAGATAATGTGGACTTCAAGCCAAAGTTAGTCAGAAGGGATAAAGAAGGACATTTCATACTGCTTAAGGGAAGCATAAATCAGCAAGATATAACAATCATAAACATATGCCCCAAATAGTGGTTCATCTATGTATGTTAAACAAATCCTTCTCAATTTTAGAAACCAAATAGACCATAACACAATAATACTAGGTGATTTTAACATGCCTCTCTCACCACTGGACAGATCTTCCAAACAAAAATTGAACAAAGAAACCATAGATCTCAATAACACAATCAATAATTTAGACTTAACAGACATTTATAGAATATACCATCCAACCAAGAGTGAATACACTTTCTTCTCAGCAGCACATGGATCCTTCTCTAAAATAGACCATATATTATGCCACAAAGCTAATGTCAGCAAATACAAGAAGATAGAGACACTACCTTGTATTCTATCAGATCATAATGGATTGAAGTTAGAAATAAATGAAAGAGTAAAAAACAGAAACTTCTCCAACACCTGGAGATTGAACAATATGCTATTATATGATGAATGGATAACAGAAGATATTAGGAAGGAAATTAAAAAATTCTTAGAGGAAAATGAGAACAAAGAAACATCATATCAAAATCTCTGGGACACTATGAAAGCAGTACTTAGAGGAAAATTTATTTCATGGAACGCATTTAATAAAAGAAGTAAAACTCAATATAAACGACCTAACACTACAGCTCAAAGCCCTAGAAAAAGAAGAACAGACCAACACCAAAAGTAGTAGAAGACAGGAAATAGTTAAACTCAGAGCTGAAATCAACAAAATTGAAATGAAAGAAACAATAAAAAAATTGACAAAATAAATAGTTGGTTCTTTGAAAAAGTAAACAAAATTGATAAACCTTTAGCCACACTAACAAAGAGAAGAGGAGAGAAGACCCAAATCACTAAAATTCGGAATGAAAAGGAAATATCACAACAGACACGACTGAAATACAATACATAATTAGAAGCTCTTTTGAAAATCTATACTCCAACAAAATAGAAAATTTCAAAGACATCAACAGGTTTCTAGAGACATATGAATTGCCTAAACTGAACGAGGAGGACATACACAATTTAAATAGACCAATTTCAAGTAATGAAATAGAAGAAGTCATCAAAAGCCTACCAACAAAGAAAAGTCCAGGACCAGATGGGTTCTCAGCTGAGTTCTACAAAACTTTTAAAGAAGAGCTCATTCCAATACTTCTCAAAGTATTCCATAAAATAGAAGAGGAGGGAACCCTCCCAAACTCATTTTATGAAGCCAATATTACCCTGATACCTAAACCAGACAGAGACACATTGAGGAAAGAAAATTTCAGACCAATATCCTTAATGAACATCGACTCAAAAATTCTCAACAAAATTTTAGCAAATCGCATACAAAAACATATTAAAAAGATAGTACACCATGATCAAGTGGGTTTCATCCCAGGGATGCAAGTTTGGTTCAACATCAGGAAATCAATAAATGTAATTCACCCTATCAATAGACTTAAAGTCAAGAATCACATGATTATTTCAATAGATGCAGAGAAAGCATTTGATAAAATACAGCACCCCTTCATGCTCAAAACACTAGAAAAAATAGGGATAGTGGGAACATTCCTTAACATTATAAAGGCCATCTATGCTAAGCCCATGGCTAATATTATTCTAAATGGTGAAAAACTGAAAATATTCCCCCTAAAAACTGGAACAAGGCAGGGATGCCCTCTTTCACCACTTCTATTCAATATCATCCTTGAAACTCTAGCCAGAGCAAATAGACAGACCAAAGAAATTAAAGGGATACGAATAGGAAAAGAAGAACTCAAACTATTCCTATTTGTTGATGATATGATTGTGTACTTAGAGGAACCAGGAAATTCCACCAGAAAATTTTTAGATCTCATTAGTGAATTCAGTAAAGTAGCAGGATATAAGATCAATGCACATAAATCTAAGGCATTTTTATACATAAGCGATGAATCTTCAGAAAGAGAAATTAGGAAAACTACTCCATTCACAATAGCTTCGAAAAAAATAAAATACTTGGGAATCAATCTCACAAAAGAGGTTAAAGACTCTACAATGAGAACTACAGAACACTAAAGAAAGAAATTAAAGAAAACCTTAGAAGATGGAAAGACTTCCCATGTTCTTGGATAGGAAGAATTAATATTGTCAAAATGGCCATGCTACCAAAAGTTCTATACAGATTCAATGCAATTCCAATTAAAATCCCAATGATGTACCTTACAGAAGTAGAGCAAGAAATTATGAAATTCATCTGGAAGAATAAAAAAACCAGAATAGCTAAAGCAATCCTTGGCAGAAAGAGTTAAGCAGGGGGTATCGCAATACCAGATCTTCAACTCTACTACAAAGCAATAGTAACAAAAACGGCATGGTATTGGTACCAAAATAGAAAGGTGGATCAATGGTACAGAATGGAGGACACGGATACAAACCTAAATAAATACAATTTTCTCATACTAGACAAAGGAGCCAAAAATATGCAATGGAGAAAAGATAGCCTCTTCAACAAATGGTGCTGGGAGAATTGGAAATCCATGTGCAACAGAATGAACCTAAACCCATATCTCTCACCATGCACGAAACTAAACTCAAAATGGATTAAGGATCTTGGAATCAGACCAGAGACCTTGCATCTTATAGAAGAAAAAGTAGGTCCAGAGCTTCAACATGTTGGCTTAGGCCCAGACTTCCTCAACAGGACTCCCATAGCACAAGAAATAAAAGCAAGAATTAATAACTGGGATAGATTCAAACTAAAAAGCTTTCTCTCAGCAAAGGAAACTATCAGCAATGCAAAAAAAGAGCCTACAGAGTGGGAGAAAATGTTTGCCACTCATACTTCAGATAGAGCACTAATCTCCAGAATCTCTAAAGAACTCAAAAAACTCTACACCAAGAATGCAAATATTCCAATCGACAAATGGGCTAAGGAAATGAATAGACACTTCACAGAAGAAGATCTACAAGCAATCAAAAACATATGGAAAAATGTTCAACATCTCTAGTAATAAGAGAAATGCAAATCAAAATCACCCTAAGATTCCATCTCACCCCAATTAGAATGGTGATTATCAAGAATACAAGCAACAACAGGTGTTGGCGAGGATGTGGTGGGGCTGCAAATTAGTGCAGCCACTCTGGAAAGCAGTGTGGAGACTCCTTAGAAAACTTGGAATGGAACCACCATTTGATCCAGCTATTCCACTCCTTGGCCTATACCCAAAGGACTTAAAATCAGCATATTACAGAGATACAGCCACATCAATGTTCATAGCTGCTCAGTTCACAATAGCCAGATTGTGGAACCAACCTAGATGTCCTTCAATTGATGAATGGATAAAGAAACTGTGGTATATATATACAATGGAATATTACTTAGCCATAAAGAATGAGAAAATTATGGTATTTGCAGGCAAATGGATGAAACTGGAGAATATCATGCTAAGTGAGATAAGCCAATCTCAAAAAACCAAAGGACAAATGATATCGCTAATAAGTGGATGATGACACATAATGGGGGGTGGGAGGGGTTAGTGTTAGGGTTAGAGTTAGGGTTAGGGAGGGGGGCAAGAATGGAGGAAGGAAGGACTGTATAGAGGGAAAAGAGGGGTGGGAGAGGTGGGGGGAAGGGAATAAATAACAGAATGAATCAAACAACATTACCCTATGTAAATTTATGATTACACAAATGGTATGCCTTTACGCCATGTACAAACAGAGAAACAACATGTATCCCATTTGTTTACAATAAAAAAAAAAGTTAAAAAAAAAAAGAACCCAAAAGAAGCAGGTGCTTCAGAGCCTGGCTCATTGCTCCATCTTCCTTGTCAATCAAGTGAAGCAATAGGCATGATTTGAATACATGAACCATAGATTCTTTTCTCTATCAGGAAAGATGATATCATGTCAAGGATTAAATATGATAGATCATATATGTCCTTTAATTATCAGTAAAGGGACACAGACATACAAAAGCAAAACCAACAATAAAAAAAAAGAAAATTGACATTACCAATATTTTCTAATAAATCATCACACATTTTGGGAGAAGATAGAAGAAATAAAGAAATTGGGGCCAGGCATAAAGATTTGAAATCTTGGAAAAATTACACACTGTACAGTAGTCACTGCTATCAACAGTAGTTCTATAGAAGTTCTAATAATTTTTTTTCTGTTTTGGTATTTTTTATAAAATAATAGGCATAAGCTTCATCACTGTACATTTTGCAATGGATGACCTATTAGTGAGTAAATGACAGAAGCTGCAATATGTCTTTTTAAACCAAACATGAAATTAAAACATGTCACTTGCCTCATAAAATGTATTGAAAAAGTAATGTTTAAAACCTCAAGATAACGTTTTATTTATAGTTTGCATATTATTGGAACTACTTATTAAATGGAATTTAGTCCAAGAAAACCTAAAATTTACTGATGTCTCATGTGCAAAACAATGACTAATTATTAGCAGTCTCTAAAGTCACAAATATGTGAGGAAGAAAATATCTTTATTTTGCCATAAATAAAACATCCTTTGACCTGGGAAGAACTCTTAGAGCTATCTCTTCTGCAGATACCAACAACATCGTTCAACCATTTGCTTTAGGAAGATGAAAAGGAGATAAGTTCACATTTTTTTTGTAAAGGCATATGCATGGAATGATGTAGTTAAAAAATGAAACAGGAGCATAAAGACTAGGAAAAGATGAAATGCAATTTCTCTAAATCATCTTCCTAACAAAATCCTTTCAGGCACATTTATTACTAAGGAAATGGGAAGGAGAATTTTTAAATGAATAAGAGAAAGAGTTTAAGATTAATGGACAGAAATATTCTTTCTACACAGCTATTGAATATTATATTCCTGGGTCTTTTGGAACAAGGAAAAGGAAGACACCATTCGGTTCACTTGAGTTTTTAATATTTAATGTGGAGGTGACATCAGGACCAGTGTCCTCTCACTTGAAATTTACTCTGGGGCAGAGCACATGCTATGGACTGGCACTATTAATTGTTATATGTGTGACTAAACGTAGGACAAAAAAGATTTCATGAGGAAGTTAAATATATACTTGTGAAAATATGAGGTTACCCACATTTCCTTCTGATCTATGTAAATTATTATTTTAATTCCTCAATGTATAGAAGTCACATATCAAAAATAGGTGTATTTGTTCAGGAAGATGAGAGAAGCTAAGCTGAGTATTTTTAATGAAAACCAGGGAAACACATGACTGCTCTGAGTTTTGTTAAGGAATAAATAACATATAAAAGAGGAGAGAGCGTAAATGACATTTGTAACTTGACTACTGCTATAGCTGGTTGATCAAAAAAATAGAAACCTGAAATGATTGACATTTTCTGTAGAAAACACTGACCAATTTTCTATGTCTCAAAATTAACAGATGACATATCCTAGGAAGATTTCCTTCATTGCATTTTACAGAGCACACTTGTCTAACTTGTGTATAGTGGTTTGAGCTGGATGTCTCTAATAAAGCTACCCAAATCCTCACTAATGCTTCCAATTTGCCCCCTTCACCCTCATTCTACAATCCCCATGTCCTCACTTACTACATCTCTGGATCAGAGAGGCACTCACCTGCATGGATATGAGGAAATATTGATGCATCTGAGACTAACCTGCATAGTATCAAGGAAAGGGTGCTGTGAGCTCATCTTGCTGCAGCCTGTAAATTTAGTGTCTCAAGTAAGGTAACAAGATCCCACTGGGGAGCACAGGACTATGGAGTCCCCAGTGGAACATTTCACTTGCTCCTTGATTAGATTCTGTACTGGATAATAGCCATCAGCGGGGAGTGGTGCTCAAGATTTCCTCTAAGAGTCTAACAAAAGTGGGACCCAATCATGTAGACAACCCTAACTTCTTTCATTTTGATGCAAAGTTCATATTAGCACATACCCATTTCACATGTTGTAATGTCTGGATTCTAGGGAGAGAAAGTTCTAGTGCCTCTTGTGGCTCTGAAGAGCCTCTGTCTATAGTTCCTGAATGGTACCCTCTTCAAAACTCCATTCTCACATTGATTACCTGGTTTCCTAATGTTACTGCTCATGTGTACCATGATTTCCATACATAAATTTTCAGGATTCAAGATGTGCACCACAAGAAGGTGCACATTAAACAAAATAGAGAAACAGAGGTTTAGCTGGAGTCTAGGGTTGACCTGATTGCAGACTAAGAGAACAGACTTGAAGCTGAAAGGATTAGTTATTTTCTGAGAAATATGAATATTTAAAATCAAATAAAAAATAAAAAATTAATTATAGTACCTACAATATCAATTTTCACTTGAATGAAATTTTATTTGAGGAAGAGTGGAGACTGCAGAAGAAAGCATCAGGGAACTGGAAAACAGGGTAATATACAGGCCCACAGCAAAGGTTTAGGACTGGAGATGTAGCTTGATGGTAAAGCCAATTCTTAGCTTGATGAGGTCTTGGGTTCAATACCCAGCATGTAAAAGTGGATATAAAAAAGATTTAGAACATGGTGTGATCTGAAATATATGAGTAAGCATTCTAACTTATGCAAAATTAGAACCCTGTAATGGAGAGTGAAAAAGAGAGAAGATTATAAGCAGACAATTATAGCCTATGTGTTTTCAAACCTGATGAGACATATTAACTAATATTTCAACAA
The DNA here is from genome assembly GCF_902686445.1 of Sciurus carolinensis. Lineage (NCBI taxonomy): Eukaryota > Metazoa > Chordata > Mammalia > Rodentia > Sciuridae > Sciurus > Sciurus carolinensis. The sequence continues at coordinate 3,739,620 of NC_062231.1, forward strand.
ATTCTAAGACAAAATACAAACAAATGACATTTAGACTCATTGCAGTAAGAGGGCTCTTATGGTTTAGTTACATGTTTTCCCCTGAAGCTCATAAGTGCGACAATAAAAGAATGTTCAGGAGTGAATTGATGAGATTTTGGGACTATAACTTAATCCATGGATTAATCCACTGACATGGATTAACTTGGAAGTAACTGGAGACAGGTAAGGCATGACTGGAGGAAGTAGGTCACTTAAGGTTTGCCTTCCAGGTTTATGCTTTGTCTCTGGCATGTCTCTCTCTCTCTCTCTCTCTCTCTCTCTCTCTCTCTCTCTCTCTCTCTCTCTCTCTCTCTCTCTCTCTGTGCTTCCTGACTGTTTTGTCATGAGCTCCTTTCCTCTACCATATCATTCCACCATGATGTCCTACTTTACCTCAGGCCCAGAGTTCCAGGGTAGGCACACTATGTACTGAGACTTCTGAAACCATAATTTGTTCTTCCTAGGTATTTTTGTTATGCAGTTGAAAAGTGACTGAAACACACTGACAAAGAGAAATATCTTAAAAGCAATACAACCCCTCCCAAACATAGATTACCATAGATTCAAGATGAGGATAACCAAAGGCAGTTTGCTGTCAGGCAAAGAGCAACCCAGAAGACTGTAAGAGTAGATCTTATAAGTGAAAACACAATCAAAGAAACTTTCATCCCCTAGAGTTCAAATAATTTTTTTAACATTGAGATTTTTAAAATTTTAATGTCCTATTTAAAATAAACCACCCTATTCTTTTTTTTATTTTTGTGAATAAGAATGAGTTCATTAAAAAGAATGGCAGTCAGGTGCTCTGGTGCCTGCCTGTAATCCTAGTGACGAGAGTCTGAGGTAGGAGAATCACAAGTTGGAGGTCAACCTCAACAACTTACCAAGGCCCTCAGCAACTTAGTGGGACCCTGACTTTAAATAAAAAATAAAAAGTGCTGGAGATAATGGTTAGTGGTTAAGCACCCCTGGGTTCATTCCTCTGTAGCAAAAAATAAAAAATAAAAAAATCAAAAATCAAAAGAAATAAATAAGAAATGACTTTGAAACTATTATGAATTAGATGGAAGTGGTGCAAATATACCTAAATGTGATGTACCTCCATTGGTTGAATCTAAAAACAAAATGAACCTAATGCAAAAGGAAACTGGTGAAATTTCAATAAAGTGCTATTATTTGTTAATGTTAGTGTTTGACATTAGTTCTTAGTTTTGTCTTTCAGTGCTTTAGTCTGAATCATGTGCTCTCAAAATTCATACATTCATGTCCTAACTACCAAACCCTGATCCTGGATTATATTTGAAAACAGAACTTTTAACCATTTTGTTATGACAAACTGAGTTCACATGGCTTTGTCCTAATATGGTGAGACTTAGGTACTTATAAGAAGAGATTTGGACACAGACAAGACTCAGAGGAGAGTTCAAAGGAGAACATGGCAGCAGGCAAGCAAAGGAGAGAGATGACAGAGGAAGCAAACCTAATGACCATTCATCTTGGAGCATGTGTGCATTGTCAACAGTTTTGGGGAGAAGACAGAGTTGGAAATGTGGGCATTCCCATTTTCTTATTTTCCTTCAGCATTCCAATTTATTTTGGGTACCAGGAAACCCAAGGGTGCTTAACCACTGAACCACATCCCTAGCTCTCTTTGTTTTCTAATTTGAGACAGGGTCTTGCTGCCTCCACCTTCTAAGCTTCTGGATTACAGGTGCGAGCCACTGTGCCTTGCTCCTTATTTTTCATGGACTTGAGTGTCCAGAAAGGATGCTGGCCAAGTATGTTGTACATTGCTCCTCAACCAGTGATTGGCAGAGTTTTGGTGTGTGTGTGGGGGGTGTTGTCAGTCTATGGTTGCATGATTTTGAAGTCATTCTACAGAGATCAAATGCCCTTCCTGTCATGTCACAACAGGGATTACATCATGGCCATTTGAAATTACTGGTGATTTACCTGTGACTTTGTTTGAGGGGTATTTCCTCCATTAATCCTCCTTGAAGCTGCTACATCTCTTTCTCCTTGCCTGGCCTTTGCAGGCTGATCAGCAAGTCTGCCCATCATCAAAGTGGAAAGGACTTAAAATTTCACCACTCAGAGGGGTATTATCCATATAGTTAGGTACGTGTGTGTGTACAGATGAACATTAATATGCAAATAAGTTAAACTATATTTTATATGTATGGTTAACTATACAAATTTATGTAATCTGTGTGTGTGTGTGTGTGTGTGTGTGTGTGTGTGTGTGTGTGTGTAGATACCTTATATATTTGGGTTCTGGGTATTCAACATGTGTTTTATATACATTAGGCAAATCCTCAACCACAGAGCTATGCCACCACCCCATACATGTTATTTGAAACTCTTTTGAAGTCATAGCTGAGTAAAATTCCATTGTGTATATAAACCAGATTTTCTCAATCCATTCATCTATGGACAGGCATCAGAGTTGTTTCCATAGTTGGACTTTTGTGAATTGCATTGGTATAATTATGGATTATGGATGTGCTAATTTTAGTTCTGTTGGATGAATACCAAGTATATAGATGGGTCAGATGCTCTTTCCAACTCTAGCTTTTTGAGGATTCTCAACACCACTTTCCAAAAATGGTTGCACTAATTTGCAACTCCACCAACAAAGTAAGGGTGTACCTTTTCTCCATGTCTCCACCAGTGCTTATTATTATTGGTTTTCTTGATAATAACCATTCTGCAGGAAGCAAAATGAAATCTCAGTGTTGTACTAATTTGGGAAATGTTGAGCCTTTTTTCATATATTTGTAAACCATTCACAGTTCTTCTTTTGAGAAGTGTCTGTTCTCTTACCCATTCATTGGTTGGTTATTTGTTTTTTGTTTTTTTTTTTGTTGTCAGAATTGGGTTTCATGTACATACTACGTAGTAATCCCCCTTCAGAGGAGTAACTGGCAAAGATTCTCTCTTCAATTTGAATCATTTCATCTGCTGGGCAGAGACTTTTTAATTTGATGACATCCCACTTATTGATTCTTGGTGCTATCTCTTCAGCTTTAGGGATCTTTTTGAGGAAGTTGGTGCCTCTACCTACATGAAAGTGTGTTTTGTTCTAGCAGTTGGAAGATGTGTGGTCTAATTTCTAAATTTTTTATGTATTTTGATTTTGACTTTGTACAGGGTAAAAGAAAGTGATTTAGATTTATTCTTCTACATATGGGTATCTAGTTTTCCCAGCATAATTTATTTGAAAGACTTTTCTCCCACATATATTTTTGGCATATTTTTTAAATATCAGATGAATGTATGCATGTGGTTTATTTTCTACACATTTTATTCTATTCTGTAACTTTTTATGTCTACTTTGATGCCAATACCATGCCAGTTTTGCTGCATATTAATATGCCATAACTGCATATTTAATTTGAGAAAGGTTACTGTGATATCTCCTGCATCATTTTTCTTGGTCAGGATTGCTTTGGATGTTCTGGGACTCTTATTATTCCACATAAATTTTAGGATTCTTCTTTTAGTTTTATGAAGAATGCCATTGGTATTTTGAGGGATATTTCATTGAATTTGTATATTAATTTTGGTATGACAATTTTGTCTATATTAATTCTGCCTATCCAAGGATAAGGGAGGTCTTTCCATCTTCTGAGGTTCTCTTCAATTTCTTTCTTCAGTACTCTATAATTTTCATAGGCAAGATCATTCAACAATTTGTTATATTGATTCCCAGGTATTTTTGAGGCTACTGTGAAGGGGGTGATTTCCCTGATATCTTTTTCAGTTGAATCAATGTCAGAATATCAAAAAGTTATTGATTTTTGAGTATTGATTTTGTATCCAGCTACTTTGCTCAATTCATTTATCAACTGTACAAATCATCTGGTGGAATTTTGGGAGGCTTCTAAATATAGGATCCTGTAATCAGCAAACAGTGATATTTTGACTTCTTCTTTTCCAATTTGTTTCCCTTTAATTTTTTTCTCATGTCTGCTTGCCCTGGCTAGAGTTTCAAGACCTATATTGGATATAAGTGATGTGAGTGGATATCCATAGCTTCTTGCTTTTGTTGGAAATGCTTTGAGTTTTTCTCCTTTCATTATGATGTTGGCTAGGAATTTGTCATACAGAACTTTTATAATGTTAAGTTCTTTCTATATCTAGTTTCTCCAGCATTTTTTGGTTAAATGGTTGCTGTATTTTATCAAAGGGCTCTTCTGCATCTACTGAAATGATCATATAATTCTTGTTCTTAACTCTAGGTGGTGATTTACATTTATTAATTTCTGTGTGTTGAACTAAACTTGCATCCCTGAGATCAAGCCTACTTGATCATTGTGTATTCTCTTCTTAATATGTTTTTGAGTAAGATTTTCTAATTTTTTTTTCCAGTGCTGAGGATCAAACCCAGGGCCTTGTGCTTGCAAGGCAAGCACTCTACCAACTGAGCTATCTCCCCAGCCCTCCAATACTTTTAAAGGATTGTTCATCTCTGTTTATCAGGGATGTTGACCTGTAGTTTTCCTCACTATAGGGTTCTTTGTCTGAATTTGCTATCAGGGTTATACTGGATTTATAGAATGTGTTTGGGATTCTTTTTCTCTTTGAAATTTATGAAACAATTTGGGGAAGACTGGTGTTATTTCTTCTTTAGAGGTCTTGTAGAGCTCTCTTTAGAATCCTCTGGTCCTGGGTTTTCCTTGCTGATATGCTTTTAATTACTGTTTAGATTTCATTCCTCAATATTGATCTGTTTTGGCTGCTTACATATTTCTGGTTCAGTTAGGGAAGGTTTTATGGGTCTAGAAATCATTCCATGTCCTCTAGACTTTGCAGTTTGTTAGAGCATAAATTTTCAGAAATGTTTCTGATGATCCTTTGGATTTCAGAAATGTCTGCAGTAATAGCTCACATTTCATTTCTGATCTTGTTAATTTTTGTCTATTTTCTCTTTTGTTATTTGAGAAAAGCTTGTATCAAAGTTATTTATTGTAAATGAACCAAATCATTTTTGTGATGACCTCTTCTTACTTTTTCTCGGATCACCCCCAGGACCTCACACTGTAACACAGAGCTCCATCCCCTGCCCCTACTGCTTCACACTTTCAGTGATTCTTCTGAGAAAAATACATTGAGCTTATAAGCTTACCTATTCTGGCATAATTTTGGTGACATTAAGCCTTGTTAGCATATAGCTGCTTGAGGATAAGACAAACTAGATGGCTGCTGTTCATAAGAGATATACCTTTCTGATGATGTGAAAGAATAGAACTCTCCTGGTAATTATTAGGCTACCACCCAATGTGTCCTCCCATTTGCTGTTTAATCTGTCTGATTTGCACCATGAACAAATTATGCCAAATTCCTAATTAAGAAAAATGGGGAAAAACCTGGGTAGAGGATTATATGTGCCAGATCTGGGTGAGCCCCACACTATGGATACATAAAATGTTTATATCATTCTTTATGAAGTCACTAAATTCAATGTTTATATGTAGTCTAGGTATGTTCATAACAATGTATTTTCCTTAGTATGTAATTTTGTTCTTTAAAATTTTCTTTGAATATACTGAAACTTGTATCATTTTTCTGATTCCTTCCCAATCAGTTTAATAAAACATAGAAAGTTGAGTGTTATTCATATTCTCCAATATCACTGTTTTCATAGAATGCCCGGAACTGAAGCCTGAGTTTCCTCTACTTACACAGAGCCTTTTGATTACATCACACTGGCAAATGAAGATTAATTTCTCTCTTTTTTTGCCATAATGTTTCCCATTTTTCATTCACAGAATGAAAATTTTCCAGATTCATAGATGTGTGTTTCATCTCAGTAGTGTGGGGTCATCAAATAGGAGGGGTTGTATGTTTATAGTACATTTAAGGACACTCTAGACATTCTTAGAGAATGAAAAGAAATTGTCTCAAAGTGATTTGCTTTTAGCTTGGTGCAGTGGCACATACTTGTAATCACAGTGATTCAGGAGGCAGAGGCAGGAGGATTGTGAGTGCAGAATCATTCTCAGCAACTAGATGAGGCCCTAAGCAACTCAGCAAGACCCTGACTCTAAATAAAATATAAAACTGGACGAGAATGTTGTTCAGTGGTTGAGTGCTCCTGGATTTTTTTCAAAATAGTTTTTGCTTCTCCTCCTAATGGCCAGAAGAGATATTTGAATACATTTCTTAACATGAAATGATACTCCAAACCTGAATCTGAGTTTGAAAATCCTTGAAGACATGGCCAATAGCATAACGATCCATATGGCCAGTATGAGAGGGAATGGAGGAAGACGGTCCCTCCATTAGGGAGAAGATCCAAAACCCATGAAAGTTGCCAGGAACGAATCACCCCAGAGTAGAAGCATTACAATATTTGAAATGGGTTTGAACTAATTTGAACTTAAGTCACAAAATGAGAAGAATGTGTGTAGTCTGTATGCTTTGGAGCCTTCAGATCCCTCATGCAGATGTGTTCAGGGAATTGAGAGAAAAGTTTTGAGTTTGACTCTCCCCAGGTTGCTACTATTCAGCAGAGAATAAAAAAAGTAAAAGTAAGAGACAGGTGACAGGTTCCACTGGGGAAGTCACTGTTCTGCGTTGTCCAGTGGGATCTTGTCACCCTCTTACAGATGCTAAAATTAAAGGCTATCAAGGGGTGAATCAAAGTTGTCCTTTCCTTAAAACCTCAGGATCAGCTCAGTCCCCTGATTCCACATACAATCAGCCTAGGTAAGTGCCTTTCAATTCCTCAGATGCAGCATCAGTATGTGAGTAGGCTTCTGTGATTTTGATGAATAATCAAAATAGCTATATTGTGTCTTATTTTTTCATAGCGCTAAATGACTTAGCCAGTTATACCCATACTCAACAGTTCAAAGGATTTTTTTCACTAGAATGCAAAGGGAAATGTTCTGTTTATTTGACTCAATAAAATTAGTTGTTCTTTTTCTTAGAAGAAATAATTATTTCCAGTAAATCATTTTAGATTCCCATCTATTTGTCAGACTGAAGTGAGTTTAATTACTGCCATTTCAGTTTTCAAAGTACATATTATTATGCTATCCTGTGACTTTCTATTTCAAAATTACTAATTCATATTCATATTCATGAAGGAAGAGCTAAGTTTTAATTCCAGAATTTTATTATGCACACTCACTAGGTTTTCCTTCTCTTCTCTCCATGAACCAATTCAAAATATTGTTTGGTTTTTATTTATTGTTTATTTTTATTATTTTGATTTATTCTACACAAATGGGGTACTTTTATTTCTCTGCTTGTACACAAAGTGGAGTCACACCATTTGTGCAATCACATATGTACATAGGGTAATATGAGAAATGTCATATTGCAATCATATATGTATATAGGGTAATATGTCTCATTCTATTATCTTTCCTTTCCCCCACCCCTTTCCCTACCACTCATTTTCTGCTACACAATCCATTCTTCCTCCATTCTTGCCTTCCCCCCATTATGTATCATCATCCACTTATCAGAGAAATCACTCCGCCTTTGTTTTTTTGGGATTGGCTTATTTCCCTTAGCATGATGTTCTCCATGTTTATCCATTTACCTGCAAATGCCATAATTTTATTCAAAATATTGTTTAAGCATTTACTTCTGTATTGGAAATAATGAAAATTAATTCTATATACTGAAATAATTTTAAATCAATAAGCAGTAAATGATGTTCTTTGTACAAATAATTTACTTATGAAGAGAGTTTAACCTCACATTTCTACAAAGTATCAAATACCACTTACTTATGAAGATGTATTTTGTCTCAATTTTGATCTTCCAAAAGTAAGCTAATGGTGCTTTGGCAGCCAGGAGGTTTCAAGCTGCAGCAGGGACCAGGGACTGCAATTGCTTAAGAAATACAACCAAATGGGGAGAGTAGTGGTCACTCTTTTAAGGCTTCCAAATGTCCAGTGGTGTAATTTCTCCGGTATAGCAAGGAGAAAGGGGACATTAGTGAAGAATTGATGGTGAATTTGTCCTGTGTGATAACAATAAAACAAACATGCCCTTCCATGTATCTATTGCACATCACTAAATGAGGACATAAATCTCAGTGTTTATAGGACATGCTTGACTCTGTCCACGCTGCACCTGAGGAAACTGATATGTCCTTCTCTCTTCCTCAAGCCTGAGTCTCTCCACAAACAAACCATGGTAGCCCAAGCTGGGTGGGGCTCTGCTGAGAGCCATCCTCCCTATCCACTGCTGTCCTCACCACTGACTGCGGTGCACCAGTTTTAGCATTGTTCACTATATTCTCATCCATTTGATGGTAGCATATATGTCAGGTTGTTCATGATTTGGACAACAGCAGAGTTCAAAGTGTTTAAGTGAAGTCTTCTTTGGTCAGGGCAGGAAAGGTAGTCTCCACTGTGTTACCTTTCCCTTGAGGGTCATCACTCTGTCTGCTCTAAGGGTCCTGGAGATGACACTTTAAAGAAGCAGATTTACATTCACATTTACTCTTCCTTATGTTTTACTATCTAATCTGCCCACTTGGAATTACTGTCCCCTGTGTCCCATTTCTGAACTTCTTTTGCATTATATTTGTCTGTGTGTGTGTGTGTGTGTGTATGATTGTGTGATTCATTTCATCTTATTTGAAACCTCCAGTCTAAGGACAGTTTTGTTCCTCCACTGTTGAAATCATGATTTGGCACTTGGCACATTTGGATTTGCAGGTACTGCTTTAGCATAATGTCTCTGAAGAACTCTGTTTGAGGAGAGATTCCTGGATAATCCTGATGATGGACAGGCCTTCTGTTATGAGTCCTGCTCTCCTGGGCTGAGTAGTACTGGCAGGTGTGTGTGGGTGAGTCACAGCTGGGAAAGGACAGGCCGAAAGGAGTCCTTTTAATTTGCTTTTAAGAACTGTTCACATGTTTTAGGAAGTTCTCTAGTAAAACTGATAAATTAACACAGAAGTAGAAATATAACATTGTTTATAATTCAAATATATGTAAAACATATGAAAGTGCACCGTAAGTCTCACTAGTACAAGTGTATGTGATGTGTGCAGTGTGGAGACACCAGCTGCTTCCTTGCCTGCTGCCACCTGGTGCTCCAGGGGAATTAGTGCCTGTGGGAGATTTCTGAGATCAACGGACTCTGCCACTTTCTTTGATCAGCACCGTGGGAAAAGAGAGAAGGTTTTTCAGCTGGAAGAAGATATTTCTCCTACAGAAAAATGTAATATTCCCTGTTTTAAGGTAATGCTGCACAAAAACATGATCTTCTGCAAAATAGAGGCAACACAGATGTGATTGCAAATGGTGTCACTAATTCAACACAACATAATATAAGTGATATTTAAGCAGTCTAACTGGGCATGGTGGCACATGCATGTAAAGCCAACAGCTTGGGAAGTTGAGGCAGGAGGATCATGATTTTCAAAGCCAGTGTCAGCAACTTAGTGAGTCTCTAAACAACAATCAGATCCTGCATCTAAATATAATATGGAAAATGTTTGGGAAGTGGCTTAATGATTAAGTGCCCCTGGGTTCACTACTCACTACCAAAAATAAACAATAATTACATAATAAGTTTAAATAGTTTGAATTCAGAACCCACATTTATTGGTATATTGTCTGTAATTTGAGGATGCAAAATGCAGAATACAGAACACTGAAAGTATAGAGCTGTCCATGACTGTCCTGTTGACACTGTTTTTTGAAAGTTCTATTTGGACATTCCTGCAACATGCTTTATTTGAATTCACATAACATGCTACATACTCAGATTTTTATTAGGTTACCCCCATGTGAAGACAAATTAATATGTACTCTGTCCATGAAACACAATAAATGTTAAAGAGAAAATGCTATCCTTGAGTATTCAAAGAATTTTAATGCACCCACATATTTTGATGGAGGCAGCCTTGGTTGTTGAGACTAATGAAGGTGGTAATAACTGTGAGGAAGAGAATTTACCTTTCTTTGCTCTTCAGACATTGACTCCATACTTCTTTTCACCAGAAAAAAAATGACCAAAAGCAACACACTTTACATTTTTATCGCTGTGAGATCTGCCTTTTCTTCACAAATCATCATTGGAATCATAGCCAATGCCTTCCTGCTTCTCTTCCACATCCTAACATACCTTCTCCAGCACAGGTCCAAGCCCATTGATCTGACCATCGCTCACCTGGCCCTCATTCATCTGCTGATGCTCACAATCAGGGCATTCCTGGATATAGACATTTTGGGAGTTCAGGACATTTTAGATGAGAGCACATGTAAAACAGTTGTCTACTTGTACAGGTTGATGAGGAGCCTGTCTCTCTGTATCACATGCCAGCTGAGTGTCCTTCATGCCATCACCCTGAGCCCCAGAAACTCTTTTTTGACAAAGTTGAAACACACATCTCCACCTCACCATCTGTGTTGCTTTCTCATTCCTCTGGGTTGTCAACATGTTCATTAATGTTCAGGTTTTAGTCTCCATGGGAGGCCCCACCAATGAGACATCAGCCTTTTGGTTTGCCTCTGAATCCTGCAGTGTTTCCCCCACAGGTGTCCACTTCAGGACCTTATTTGCCCTGATAGGAAGTTTACGGGATACCTTTTTTATAGGGCTCATGGCCCTCTCGAGTGGGTACACAGTGACTCTCCCTATGCAGGCACAAGAGGCAGTGCCAGCACCTTCACAGCACCAACCTGTCTCCAAGGGCATCCCAGAGCTGAGGGCCTCCAGGACCATCCTGCTGCTCATGGGTTTCTTTGTGGTCATGAACTTCATGGACTGCATTACGTCCTCCTTTTCAGGAAAGATGCAGAAGAAGGATCCAGCTCAACTAGTGTTCCAGATGCTGACAGGCAATGGCTATGCCACCATCAGTCCTTTCATGCTAATCAGAAATGAAAAACAAATACTGAAGTTCTTCCAACTCACATTGGGGAAGGAGAGAAAATGTTTATGCAGTGCCTGATAAACCCTCATTTTTTTTAAATCCCATGCAATTTATTTCTGAATTTCCAGAGACTTGTGTATGCTGAAAAAAATCTAAGTGAGCATGGAGGTATTTAACTTGAAAACTTGTTCTTAGTAAGGTTGCCAAAGCAAGCCTGGCATGGGTGCACATATCTGCAATACAATTGGTTCAGGAAGCTGTGACAGGATCACAAGTTCCAGGCCAGGCCTAGCAAGGTAAAGAAATCTAAGCAACTTAGAAGGACCCTGTCTCAAAATAAAATATAAAAAGTGGTGGGGATGTGGCTCAGTGTATATGTGCCTCTGTGTTCAATCCTTAATACAAAGAAATAAAAGATGCTTCATGACAGATGGGCTGTTTTTTCACTCTGCATGACTAAAGCAGATATCTTTCACTGTTCATCATTGCACAAGGTGTATTCACCCTTGATTGGAAAATACATTTTGGAAGAATTATTTTGTTTAGTCTTAACAAAATAAAAATCTTGCATAAGTATAACTCTATTTATGTTCCTGACATAATTAGTTTTATGATTCATTTGTTTTATTAGGGAAACAAACATCAATAAGAGTCATAAAATTCCCTCAAAATGAACTACAAGAGCTTCTCTAATCATAACTCTAACTTTAGATCATTATATATTACTTTTCAATTGCATCTTCATAGTTTAATTTCTTCAATATCATTTTATTTTCATCTGAATGATCAACCCATAGTGAGCATAAGAAAGACAACAGTAGCCAATCAGGAGTCAGAGTACAGGAGAGGGCTCAAATGTCTTGGAAACAGACAGATCTAATCCATATTCCCATTCTCTTTCTATTGGACTCGTGGCCCCAAATTAGTGAGCCAATTCTTTCAGCCTCAGTTGAAGGAAAATTGAGTTTTGGGTTTTTTTTTTTTTTTGATATTCTAATGCGCTTTATTTTTTTTATTTTTTTACATTTACATAGGGTAATGATGTTTATTTTATTTTTCCTCTCCCCCACCCCTCCAACCCCTCTTTTCCCTCTACACAGTCCTTCTTTCCTTCATTCTTGCCGCTGTCCTTACCTAACTTTAAACCTAACCCTAAACCTAATGCTAGCCCCTCCCACCCCCCATTATATGTCCTCATCCGCTTATCAGCGAGATCATTCGACCTTTAGTTTTTTGAGATTGGCTTATCTCACTTAGCATGATATTCTCCAATTTCGACCATTTGCCTACAAATGCCATAATTTTATCGTTCTTCATTGCGGAGTAATATTCCATTGTATAAATATGCCACAGTTTCTTTATCCATTCATCAACTGAAGGGCATCTAGGTTGGTTCCACAATCTGGCTATGGTGAATTGAGCAGCAATGAACATTGATGTGGCTGTATCTCTGTACTATGCTGATTTTAAGTCCTTTGGGTATAGGCCAAGGAGTGGGATAGCTGGGTCAAATGGTGTTTCCATTCCAAGCTTTCTGAGGAATCTCCACACTGCTTTCCAGAGTGGTTGCACTAATTTGCAACCCCACCAGCAATGTATGAGTGTTCCTTTTTCACCACATCCTCGCCAACACCTATTGTTGCTTGTATTCTTGATAATCGCCATTCTAATTGGGGTGAGATGAAATCTTCGGGTAGTTTTGATTTGCATTTCCCTTATTACTAGGGATGTTGAACATTTTTTCATATATCTGTTGATTACTTGTACATCTTCTTCTGTGAAGTGTCTGTTCATTTCCTTAGCCCATTTGTTGATTGGATTATTTGTATTCTTCGTGTAGAGTTTTTTGAGTTCTTTATAGATTCTGGAAATTAGCGCTCTATCTGAGGTATGGTTGGCAAAGATATCCTCCCACTCTGTAGGCTCTCTCTTCACATTTCTGATAGTTTCCTTTGCTGAGAGAAAGCTTTTAAGTTTGAATCTATCCCAGTTGTTGATTCTTGCTTTTATTTCTTGTGCTATGGGTGTCCTGTTAAGGAAGTCTGATCCTGAGCCAACAAGTTGAAGATTTGGACCTACTTTTTCTTCTATAAGATGCAGGGTCTCTGGTCTGATTCCGAGGTCCTTGATCCATTTTGAGTTGAGTTTTGTGTAGGGTGAGAGATAGGGGTTTAATTTCATTCTATTGCATATGGTTTTCCAGTTTTCCCAGCACCATTTGTTGAAGAGGCTATCTTTTCTCCATTGCATATTGTTGGAACCTTTGTCTAGTATGAGAAAATTGTATTTATTTGGGTTTGTGTCCATGTCCTCTATTCTGTACCATTGATCTACCTGTCTATTTTGGTACCAATACCATGCCGTTTTTGTTACTATTGCTTTGTAGTAGAGTTGAAGATCTGGTATTGCAATACCCCCTGCTTCGCTCTTGCTACTGAGGATTGCTTTAGCTATTCTAGGTTTTTTATTCTTCCAGATGAATTTCATAATTGCTTGCTCTATTTCTGCAAGGTACATCATTGGGATTTTAATTGGAATTGCATTGAATCTGTATAGCACTTTAGGTAGTATAGCCATTTTGACGATATTAATTCTGCCTATCCAGGAACATGGGAGATCTTTCCATCTTCTAAGGTTTTCTTGAATTTCTTTCTTTAGTGTTCTGTAGTTCTCATTGTAGAGGTCTTTCACCTCTTTTGTGAGATTGATTCCCAAGTATTTTATTTTTTTCGATGCTATTGTGAATGGGGTAGTTTTCCTAATTTCTCTTTCTGAAGATTCATCACTTATGTATAAAAATGCATTGGATTTATGAGCATTGATCTTGTAACCTGCTACTTTACTGAATTCACTTATGAGTTCTAAAAGTTTTCTGGTGGAATTTCCAGGTTCCTCTAAATATATAATCATGTCATCAGCGAACAGGGATAGTTTGAGTTCTTCTTTTCCTATTCGTATCCCTTTAATTTCTTTGGTTTGTCTGATTGCTCTGGCTAGAGTCTCAAGGACGATGTTGAATAGAAGCGGTGAAAGAGGGCATCCCTGCCTTGTTCCAGTTTTTAGGGGGAACGCTTTCAGTTTTTCACCATTTAGAATGATATTAGCCATGGGCTTAGCGTAGATTGCCTTTATAATGTTTAGGAATGTTCCCACTACCCCAATTTTTTCTAGTGTTTTGAGCATGAAGGGATGCTGTATTTTATCAAATGCTTTTTCTGCATCTATTGAAATAATCATGTGATTCTTAACTTTAAGTCTGTTGATATGGTGAATGACATTTATTGATTTCCGAATGTTGAACCAACCTTGCATCCCTGGGATAAAACCCACTTGATCGTGGTGCACTATCTTTTTAATATATATTTGTATGCGATTTGCTAAAATTTTGTTGAGAATTTTTGCATCGATATTCATTAAGGATATTGGTCTGACATTTTCTTTCCTCGATGTGTCTCTGTCTGGTTTAGGTATCAGGGTGATATTGGCTTCATAGAACGAGTTTGGTAGGGTTCCCTCCTCTTCTATTTCATGGAATATTTTGAGAAGTATTGGAATGAGCTCTTCTTTAAAGGTTTTGTAGAACTCGGCTGAGAACCCATCTGGTCCTGGACTTTTCTTTGTTGGCAGGCTTTTGATGACCTCTTCTATTTCATTGCTTGAAATTGGTTTATTTAAGTTGTGTATGTCCTCCTCGTTCAGTTTAGGTAGTTCATATGTCTCTAGAAATTTGTTGATGTCTTCGAGGTTTTCTGTTTTGTTGGAGTATAGATTTTCAAAATAGCTTCTAATTATGTTTTGTATTTCACTCGTGTCTGTTGTGATGTTTCCTTGTTCATTCCGAATTTTAGTAATTTGAGTTTTCTCCCTCTTTCTCTTTGTTAGTGTGGCTAAGGGTTTATCAATTTTATTTATTTTTTCAAAGAACCAACTATTTATTTTGTTAATTTTTCCAATTGTTTCTTTTGTTTCGATTTCGTTGATTTCGGCTCTGATTTTAACTATTTCCTGTCTTCTACTACTTTTGGTATTGGTCTGCTCTTCTTTTTCTAGTGCTTTGAGCTGTAGTGTTAAGTCATTTATTTGTTGATTTCTACTTCTTTTTTTGAATGCACCCCATGAAATAAATCTTCCTCTAAGTACTGCTTTCATAGTGTCCCAGAGATTTTGATATGATGTGTCTTTGTTCTCGTTTACTTCTAAGAATTTTTTTATTTCCCTCCTGATGTCTTCTGTTATCCATTCATCATAAAATAGTGTATTATTTAGTCTCCAGGTATTGGAGAAGTTTCTGTTTTTTATTCTGTCATTTATTTCTAATTTCAATCCATTATGATCTGATAGAGTACAAGGTAGTATCTCTATCTTCTTGTATTTGCTAACAGTAGCTTTGTGGCATAAAATATGGTCTATTTTAGAGAAGGATCCATGTGCTGCAGAGAAGAAAGTGTATTCGTTCTTTGTTGGATGGTATATTCTATATATGTCCGTTAAGTCTAAATTGCTGATTGTGTTGTTGAGATCTATAGTTTCTTTATTCAATTTTTGTTTGGATGATCTATCCAGTGGTGAGAGAGGTGTGTTAAAATCGCCTAGTATTATTGTGTTGTGGTCTATTTGAATTCTGTAATTGAGAAGGATTTGTTTGACGTACATGGATGAGCCAATGTTCGGGGCATAGATATTTATGATTGTTATGTCTTGCTGATTTATGCTTCCTTAAGCAGCATGTAATGTCCTTCTTTATCCCTTCTGACTAGTTTTGGTTTGAAGTCCACATTATCTGAAATGAGGATGGATACTCCAGCTTTTTTGCTGTGTCCGTGTGCATGGTATGTTTTTCCCCATCCTTTCACCTTTAGTCTATGGGTGTCTCTTTCTATGAGGTGAGAGTCTTGCAGGCAGCATATTGTTGGATTTTTCTTTTTAATCCAATCTGCCAGTCTGTGTCTTTTGACTGATGAATTCAGGCCATTAACATTCAGGGTTATTATTGTGATATGATTTGTATTCCCAGTCACTTGACTCATATTTGTTTTTGACATGTTTTGGTTTCTCCTTTATTTGGCTATTCCTTTAGGCTACCACCTCCTGTTGCTGATTTGCATCGTTGTTTTTCATCTCTTCCTCATGGAATATTTTGCTGAGAATGTTCTGTAATGCTGGCTTTCTTTTTGTAAATTCCTTTAGCTTTTGTTTATCATGGAAAGTTCTTATTTCATTGTCAAATTTGAAGGTAAGTTTTGCTGGGTATAAGATTCTTGGTTGGCATCCGTTTTCTTTCAGGGCTTGGTATATGTTGTTCCAGGCCCTTCTAGCTTTTAGGGTCTGGATGAGTTTTGGGTTTTTGATGTACTTCAGAACTAATTGTAGTGTTCTCTTTGGCAGCATGCATCCTGACTTTGGAAGGGTTCTTGGAAGATAGAGTTAGGCATTGGAGACAATATATATATATATATATATATATATATATATATATATATATATATATAACCTTGAAAATAAACCTGAGTATGGAGAAAAGATGTTAGGAGACCAGAAACAGATCTTCTAAGAAATATGGGAATGTATTCTCACTCATAAGTTTCAAAGTGATCATTTCAGCAGCCCTGTATTGTCTATTTATTCAACATAGAAAGCATACACAAAACACCATAAGTAAATATCACACTAAATTCTCATTAAGAGAATTTATCCATCATGCAGTGAGGAAAGGTTTACTCTATTTCTCAAAAGCATTTCAAAAAATTACAGTTTGTGTTACAGTTCAGATGAAAAACAAAGACTGATAGTAGCATAATCATTGACCACTATGATCATAATGGAACAACAAATGCAGCCATTGCTCTACATGGTTCTTGAGGAGGAGAAGATACAGTCCAAACAGTACATAACCACAAAGAAACTCATGAGCAGCAGGATGCTCCTGGTGTCCCCCCTGCTCTGGGGAGGCTTTTGGAGACAGGCTGGTGCTGTGAAGGTGCTGGCATTGCCTCTTTGCCTGCACAAGAGAGTCATCATGTGCCCACTCGAGAGTGCCATAAACCCTATAAGGAAGACACCCCAAAATGAACCCACTACAGGAAAAAAATGCCTTTAGAAATAACTCATGGGTAAAATAGTGCTGGAATAACAGAGATCTAAGACTGGTTGCTGTCACATTGGAATTGTCAACAGCAGAGTTTGAGAAATGAGCACAGAATTACATATAGAGAACCCACAAGAAAAGAAGGAATCTCAGGCTTTCCTTTGATCTTTGACAAACAGGACCTTCAGGGACTAAGGGCCTGGAGGATACCTAGTGGGCGAGTGACACAAATGGAAAAAGCACTCATCAACCTGTACATTAGACAATTCATTTACATGCTATGCTATCCCAAAGCCCCCCACTGAAATGTAAAAATATCTGTAGCTATGAACCCTATGGTGAGTATCATCACCATGTAGATTAGGACCAATAGACTAATGATCAATTCAGTGTTCTTGAGCCTGTTGTCAAAGAGGAACTTGAGATGGAACAGAAAAAGGATGGTGTCGAACAATTTCCCAATTTCAACTTCACCATAGAAGGTGTTTATTAAATTAATATTGTGCAGCTTATTGTTTTTCTTGTCTTCTGCAAGAAATCATGGCATTACATGTCTTAAGAGAAAAGTGAAAAAATCATTATCATAAATATGAAATTTCATCCATCTCATCCAACACTTTTGCCATTAGGGCAATTTGTGAACCTGTACCAATGTCCCATTTCCTCCTCCAGAATTCAAGTTTCCCAGATACTTTCTGGAAGGCAATACTCTTCTCTTTTCCCACCATTTTCCAATCATAGCTGATTATATTTATCTCAACATACAAAACTTTTTTCTGTACAATAAAAATTATCAGACATTATAAAAAATCTTTCTCTGCTTTCACTTTGAGGTTTTCATGGTGATGTCTTACTGCAGGGGTGATTTCATATTTTCTTTTCATCCATCAACTTGATGACATGCCAGGAATATAGGAAAACTGTATAACTTAAGGTAAATTAAAAGTATGCCATTACATTTACAAAGAGAATCCTTCAAAGCAAACAGTCTGAATGGCTTAGACAGCTTTATTTTTGAGTTATCTTTATTCTGGTTTGTTTAGGAACATGTAATTTTGTTAATATGCTCACAAATAAAATGCTAAGAATTGCAAACTGTGAAGTCAGTTGGCTTGAACTTAATGATATGATCTTTCATTTAATTCAAGTGTGGCCTTAAGCCCATAAGCCTCAGGTCTAGGCTCAATAATATAAAGACAGTCTCATGATTGTAGCCTTTGATTGATATAGTATTTGTACTGAGGCTTGGAGTACAATATTATAAATCAATACATATTTGCATTGTTGGATGATCACACTAGGGTAAGGAAATTTTATTTTCTCAAATTTCATCATTTTGAACTGTGAGGAGTCTCCAATCTCTTTTCCTTTCCTTATGTGGTTGTATATAATTACTTGATGTAGAATCTCATGACCATGTTGAGCTATAGAGCATGAGAACTGCTCACCCCAGCCCTGCAGCTGTGCACAGGTGCCACCAACCCCTCCCCTCACTGCTCCTTCCACTGCCCCTTCCCAGCCTCTTCTGTGGTCAGTGATTTTAATTTCCATACATGAGTGAGAACATGCAGTATTTGTGTAAAAATAAAACTCTATACATCATTACAAAAAGTTCATATTTTCCCACATATGATGACTATGCAAAATGACAAATTTATCCTTTCACTCATTTAGCATATTTGGGTTGGTTCCCATGATAAGCCCAGGAAGGGCACTTGAAAGATTTTAGATGAAGCACCTTTGTTTCATATTTATGCATCACCTGTGATCACAGGCACACAACCCAGTTACTGTCTGACATCTCTATATGTAAACATAACATATATCTGTTCTCATATACCTGCTTCACTTGAGGTACAATATACACTGATGAAGCTTTAGCATATAATCCTATATAAATGTATATTATCCTTTATGTACAATATTATAAAATAAAAATTAATAGGATAATTCTAAACTACTGTTCTCTTGGGAGATTTTTGTGAAATAGAGACTTTGCTTTAATTGTGTTGAGTTCATTTTAAAACTTGAGCCATTCAAGCATTGTAAAATAGCATTGTAAAACTTTCAGTAACATGTTTTAATCAAGTATAAATCAAAGCATTAGATGAAATCATATTCAGTGATACCTCAAGGGAAACAGTCATGCAAACCTATATGTTTTTGAAATTAGGAATAAGAAGAGACCATTAATTTGCAACAATAATTACAAATTAAGATCTGTTTATTGTTACTTTAAAATGATTGGAAATAATATTTTTTCTGAAGGTGAAATTCACATGGGTGGGAAAAAAAATAAATCTCCTTTCTCCAGAAAGAAGAGGAGATTGAGTGAACACTACTAACTACAAAAAAATAACTGTCAAACCAGGAAAGATAGCATTTTTCTGGAGTTTTCCAGCTTTGTTCATGTTTTTCTTTTTCTTTTTCCTTTCTTTAGTACCAGGGGTTGAACCCAGAGGCACTTAACCACTATGACATAGCCCCATTTCCTCCCTGCCCTGATATTAAATTAGAGCCAGGGTCTCTTTATGTTGTTTAGAGCCTTACTAATTTAATGAGGCTGACTTTGAACTAACAATCCTCCTGCCTCATCCTCCCAAGCCCTTGAGACTACAGGCCTATGCCATTATGCTTTGCTCTGTGTTCAAAGTTTAGATCTCATACTAATGTGTAAGTAAATCACACACATCAAATATATATGCCTTATTCACTTCAATATTATAAAATATGTAAATATTTTAAAGAAGAGTATGTAGCCATATCTGTGTTAGTATCTCATTTATACTAGAAAGCATTATGGTGAATAGGACCCCTTCATGAAAACAAGCTAAAAGAAATTGTATAACATATCCACTCCCAGCCTTGACTCTTCCCAGTCACATCTGCCTATCACAGAATAGTCTAGAGGCTCAGGGACAAGATGAAATCTACCTGCCTTCAGCAGGCTGATCAAGGAACCTCCTCACCAATGGCTTTTTGTGCTGCAAGAATATCTGAATAACACAGTGTCACAAGCAAAAACAATCAGGTTTTGTACACTACAGACAGAAAACTATCCTCAAAAACCCTGGACCTTCCATAGAGAGGAACATAAATCCCTGGGAATGTATCATGGGCCGTACATTGTGGTGCATGCCTGTATTTTCAGCAACTTGGGAGGCTGAGGTAGGAGTATCACATATTCATGAATAGCCTTAGCAACTTAGCAAGTCCCTAAGCAAATTAGTGATAGCCTATCTCTAAATAATATACAAGAGGGCTGGGGATGTTGCTCAGTGTTTAAGCACCCCTGGGTTCAATCCCTGATATAATAATAATAATAGTAATAGTAACATAATAATAATAGGAGAACATCATGATTTGGTTTGTCTTTGCCATATAGTTCAACTCACCACTGCTCCTGTCTCCGTCTGCATGCTAAGATATGATGGACAAATGTGATCTGTGTTGTGGGACTGGTTCTGTTTTATGTGGGTTTGGGACTAAGAGAAAATTGGGCAGCAAGCTCTATCTTTCAGCACAGTTGTAGTTGGGAAACTATGAAGAGCACAATGGAGAAACAGCTTGCACATGAGGGAATGTTTACAGAGTCCATGTGAAAGATAAGAGCTACAGGAATATGGAGAAAAACCTGGAGACTATGTGGTCAAATGAATGGCAGCTATTTGTGGAATATAAGGCTGAAAATAATACTTTGTTTCTGTAAATTGTAAGGATTTAAGAACATCTCAGCATTCACAATTTTTGCTAGACTCTAACAACATTTTAAAGTTTATCTTCAGAAATATTAGAAGAAAAATTATTATTGTAACAATGAAGAATCAGGAACTTCCAAATGAGCTTCATCACAGACACTAAACTGTCATTACTTGGAAACCCAAACATACCTACAGGAGATTCTGTTTCCCTGATGAGCTCAATAATGAGAAGTCAAGTTTAATTTGCTTTAGGAGTAAGAAAAGTAGATAGGTTCACTTTTTTTTTTTTTTGTAAATGCATGTACATGAAAAGATGTACTTGTAAAATGAGGCCTGAGCATACAGACCAGGACAGGATGAAGTTCAACCCCTCTAAATATTCTTCCTACCAAAATGCCTTTCAGATATATTCATTATTATGAAAATGGGTAGGAGAATATTAAAATGAAGTATGAAAAGAGACAAGATTAATAGACATAATCTTTTTTTTTACCCATCTATTGGAATTTGTTTACCAGGGGGACTTGGAGTACAGAAAATGAAACTATTTATGTGAAATAAAGAACAGAGAGTAAATCATGGTGTTGGGTCAGTCAACTGGCCCCAGAGTCCATCTCTACTCTGAAATTACAAGGATAGTTTTAATATTTTCTTTCCAATGTTTTAACATTTTGCCTGGTTTCATTTAATTTTCAACATATCTGTAATTACCTGAGTATGTTATGATTTAGGTATTCATTTTTATGAACTACTAATTTCCATTTATTTATATGCAAGTATAAATTTTCTATATATGTATGATACTGTTTCTGAGCTCTATATATTATTGTTATGCTGTCTATTTTAGTGCTCACCCTAATTCCTCTTTTGAAGTTCTAATCCCCAAAATAAGGACATTTTGGGGGTGCATTAGATGATGAGGTAGCGCTCTCATGACTGAAATAAGTACCATGTATAGGAGCTGAAGACACCCCAAATTTTTCCCTTCTTCAATGTGAAGACACAGCAATGAACCATCTATGAACCAGAAAGTGGATCCTCACCAGATCCCCAAACTATTGGCAAAATATCCTTGGACTTCCCAGATTCCAGAGCTGTAAGTGAGAAATTTCTGATGTTTCTAAGTCATCCAGTTTGTGACACAATGTACCACCAGCCCAAGTGGACTACTGATGTTTTATCTGCACTGGCTGTTAAAAGTTATTCTTTGATGTACCATAACACAATGTATTTACACATTCTACTATTGATGGGCATTTGGGTTGCATCCTATTTTGACTTTTACAAATACCAAGGTCACAAACATTCTTATAAATGTCTTTTGGTGAACATGTGTATACATTTCTGTTGAATGTACTCCAAGGAGTGAAATTGCTTTGTCAGCTTCAGTAGATCTTGTCTAAGTTTTCTGAAGTAGTCTAATGGACATGATCTTTGTGAGCATCATCATTGTACATAACCCTGCCTATCTGTCTATTCCTAGTCTATCATGTTGATTAACTTTTCAAAATGACTTTGTAGGAGTTCTTTATGTAATATGGGCTCTAGGTTGGCTATATATATTTCAAATATGTTCTTCCAGTTAGGTGGCTTAACTTTTCACTCTAAGTATTATCTTTTGATGAACAGAAATTCTCAATTTTTGTGTTGTAATCGACTTAATTTTTTATTGTATGATTCTCAGATTTTTTTGTGTCAGTAAAGCAAATCCTTGGTGACTTGAATGGTGTAAAAAGATAAAGAAAAACTACTATCAGTTTCACTTTTCTTTTTAATATTTCATGTGAAGGCAACATCAAGACCACTGTATTCTCACTCAATTCATTAATGGGCAGAGCACATGCTATGGAATAAAATTATTAATTTCTACTTCATGTTATTAAATGTAGGATAAGAAAGATTTTATGGGAAACTACAATGATGCTTGCAACAATATGAGGTTACTCTCATTGCCTTCTGAATATGTTAAAGTATATTTGTAATTCCTCATATTATAGAAGCCAAAAGTCAATAATAGTTCTATGTATTCAGTACGATGAGTGAAGCAAATTTGAGAATTTTTAATAAAAAATTGATGGGACATTTATTACTTCCCTCATTATTTTTACAGAAGTAAATTACATATAAAAGAGGAGATAGCATATACATCATACATATATGTAAACTATCTTATAAAATTTGATTAAAATTAAGAAGAAATCTGAAATAATGGACATTTTATGGAAAACGGTGACTAATATTTTAGACCTCAAAAATTAAAGGATGACATATTGTAGGAAGATTTTCTTCATTGCACTTTATGGAACACAGTTGCCTGGTGAAATATAGTGGTTAGAGATAAATGTCTCTTATAAAGCTACAAAAAACCTCATTAAGAGGTCCAATTTGAACTGGAATAGATTCAAACTAAATAGATTTCTCTCAGCAAAGGAAACTATCAGCAATGCGAAGAGAAAGCCTACACAGTGTGAGAATATCTTTGCCACTCATACTTCAGATAGAGCACTAATTTCCAGAATATATAAAGAACACAAAAAACTCTACACCAAGAATACAAATAACCCAATCAACAAATGGGCTAAGGATATGAACAGACACTTCACAGAAGATCTACAAGCAATCAACAGATATATGAAAAAATGTTCAACATCTCTAGTAATAAGAGAAATGCAAATCAAAACTACACTAAGATTCCATCTCATCCCAATTAGAATGGTGATTATCAAGAATACAAGCAACAATAGGTGTTGGAGAGGATGTGGGGAAAAAGGTACACTCATACATTGCTGGTGGGGTTGAAAATTAGTGCAGCCACTCTGGAAAGTAGTGTGGACATTCCTCAGAAAGCTTGGAATGGGCCCACCATTTGACCCAGCTATCCCACTCCTTGGCCTATACCCAAAGGACTTAAAATCAGCATACTACAGAGATACAGTCACATCAATGTTCATAGCTGCTCAATTCACAATAGCCAGACTGTGGAACCAACCTAGATGTCCTTCAATTGATGAATGGTTAAAGAAACTGGAATATATATATATATATATATATATATATATATATATATACACAATGGAATATTAGTCAGCTATAAAGAATGATAAAATTATGGCATTTGCAGGCAAATGGATGAAATTGGAGAATATCATGCTAAGTGAGATAAGCCAATCTCAAAAATCCAAAGGGCGAATGATTTCACTGATAAGTGGATGATGAAACATAATGGGGATGGGAGGGGGGGCAAGAATGGAGGAAGGAGGGACTGTATAGAGGGAGAAGAGGGGTGGGAGGGGTGGGGGGAAGGAAAAAATAGCAGAATGAATCAAACATCATTACCCTATGTAAATGTATGATTACACAAATGGTATGCTGTTACTCCATGTACAAACAGAAACAACATGTATCCCATTTGTTTACAATAAAAATTTTTTAAAAAGAGGTCCAATTTGCCCTTTCAAACCTCCCCCTACATTCCCCGTGTCTCACTCACTGCATCTGAGACAGAGATGCAGTTATCTGAATGGATGAGGGGTACTGGGTGCATCTGAGAAAAACCTGCATAGTTTTAAGGAAAGAGCCCTGTGGGCTCATCTCTCTGCAGCCTGTAATTTTAGTGTCTCTAGTAAGGTGACGAGATCCCACTGGTGAGCACAGAAATATGGATTGCCTGATGGAACACTTCACTTGCCCCTTGATTGAATTCTGTTCTTGATAATAGCCATCTAGGGAGAGTGGTGTTCACATTGTCCAATGCGTTCCCTTGACAGAAATGTATTTCCCAATCATGTAGATAACCCATATTCTCATTTTGATGCAAAGTTCAAATTAGCGTATACCCATTACACATATTCTGATGACTGGATTCCAGAGTGAGAGATTCTTATTTTCTCCTGTGACACTGAAGTTACTGTCTCTATGATGTCTGAATGGGGCCCTCTTCCCCACTGCATTCTCAGAGTGATTACCTGGATTTCTGACATTACCATTCATTCACACCATAATTTCCATACTGAAGATTTTGGGACTCAAGCTGTGAATCACATGAAAGAGCACTTGAGGTAAAATAGAAAACCATAGGCAGAGCTGGAGGCTGTGGTTGAGGTGACAGCGGGCAGAGGGAACACACTTGAAGCTGAGGCAGAGTCTGAGCTGGGTTCCACTCTGCTGGGACCCTGAGGGGTCATCCCTCATTCTCATGAGTGGAGATTAAAACAGGCTCCTACTTCCTCTGACAGGAACAATAATAAATGTCTATTTGTTTCCTAAGTGTATAAAATTTTATAAACATTCATAAGGCCTGGGAAAGAAACAAAAATCCCATGACGTACAGGTCTAAAATAAACATGATTATTTTAAGTAGACCCAGTGATGGTTCATTATTAGAATGTAATACTCTAAAATGATGATAATCAAAATTTTAGTAGTTAATGCTCATATAATAGAAGAAAAGATTAGTTATTTCTGAGAGAAATGGATAATTAATATCTAATGGATACTCAAAAACTATAAATATAGTATTTACAATGTAAAATTTCCCATGGATGGGTGCAGGCCATATTGGAAATTGCAGAAGTGAGCATCATGAAACTGAAAAACTGGATAATAATTGTCCAAAGTTATTGAGAGATAGCTAAAATAAAGATGTAGGGCTGGGGATGTAGTTATTGGGAAAGTCCATGCTTAACATGGTGAGGACCTAGGTTCAATCCCCAGCATTTAAATGTATATAAAATTATTTAGTACAAGAGATGATCTGAAGTATGTGAGTAAGCATTCTAACTTTATGTAAAATTAGAATTTGGAAAAGAAAAGGAAATAAAGGGAAACACTAAGACAAAATCATTGAGTAACTTTTTCAAAATGTAATGAGACACATCAAGTAAAAATCTCAATGAATCCTAAGGGAAAACACAAGCCCATGACAGCTAGATACATTGTAGGGAAAGTACTGATGTAGTTTAGATATGAGGTGTTCCCCTACAGCTGTGTGTGAGACAATACAAGAAGGATTAGAGGTGAAATAATTTGGTTATAAAAGCCCTAACTCAGTGAATTAAGCCACTCATAGGGATTAACTGGGTGGTAACCCTGGTCAGGTAGGGTGTGACTAAGGTGTCACTAAGGGGCTGACTTTGGAGTTCTTTTTTTTTTTTTTTTTTTTGTCATGGTGAGGAGTTCTCCAGTCTACTTCTTGGTGGGTGTGTGCTGAGCTAATTTCCTCCACACAAGCTTCTTCCATGATGTCCTGCCTCGCCCACAACATTTCTAGTCCAAATTTTTTTGCATTGTCTTATACAGGAGTGTAAGGTATAAGAATAGTTAAACTTCATTACTTTTTTTCCTATTTTTACTGATTCTATGGAGAATGTCATAAGTATTTTGATAGAGGTTTCATTGAAAGTGCATGTCGCTTTTTGACTGGATTAAATTCTGCTTATTCAAGAACATGGGAGGTCTTTCCATATTCTGAGGATCTCTAATTTTTTTCTTCATTATCCTACAGTTTTCTTTCTTTCTTTCTTTCTTTCTTTCTTTCTTTCTTTCTTTCTTTCTTTCTTTCTTTCTTTCTTATTGGAAACAAATGGAGTACAACTTTTTTCTCTGTACATGAAGTAGAGAAATACCATTTGTGTAATCATACATTTACATAGGGTAATGGTGTTTGATTCATTCTTTTATCCTTCCCCCCACCCCTCCCATCCCTCTTTTCCCTCTCTACAGTCCCTCCTCCCTCCATTCTTGCTCCCCTCACCTCCCATTATGTGTCATCATCCACTTATCAGTGATATCATTCATTCTTTGGTTTTTTTGAGATTGGCTAATCTCACTTGGCAAGATATTATCCAATTTCATTCATTTGCCTGCAAATGCCATAATTTTATTCTTCTTTATGACTGAGTAATATTTCATTGTATATATACACAACAGTTTTTTTTTATCCATTCATCTATTGAAGGACATCTATGTTGGTTCCACATTCTGGCTTTTGTGAATTGAGCAGCTATGGATATTGATGTGGCTTAATCTTGTAGTATGCTAATTTTAAGTCCTTTGGGTATAGACCAAGGAGTGGGACTGCTGGGTCAACTGGTGATTCCATTCCAAGTTTTCTGAGGAATGTCCACACTGCTTTCCAGAATGGCTGCACTAATTTGCAACCCCACCAGCAATATATGAGTGGACCTTTTTCCCCACATCCTCTCTGACACCTATTGTTGCTTGTGTTCTTGATAATCGCCATTCTAATTGGGGTGAGATGGAATCTTAGGGTAGCTTTGATTTGCATTTCTCTTATTACTAGAGATGTTGAACATTTTTTCATATATCTGTTTATTGCTTGTAGATCTTCTACTGTGAAGTGTCTATTCATTTCCTTAGCCCATTTGCTGATTGGGTTATTTGTATTCTTGGTGTAGATGTTTTTTGTGTTCTTTATATATTCTGGAAATTAGTGCTCTGTCTGAAGTATGAGTGGTAAAAATTTTCTCCCACTCTGTAGGCTCTCTCTTCACATTGCTGACAGTATCCTTTACTGAGAGAAAGCTTTTTAGTTTGAATCTATCCCAGTTACTGATCCTTGCTTTTATTTCTTTTGCTATGGGAGTCAAGTTAAGGAAGTCTGATCCTAAGCCAACATGTTGAAGATTTGGACCCATTTTTTTCTATAAGATGCAGGGTCTCTGGTCTGATTCCAAGGTCCTCGATCCATTGTGAGTTGAGTTTTGTGCATGGTGAGAGATAGGGGTTTAGTTTCATTTTGCTGCAATGGATCTCCAGTTTTCCCAGCACCATTTGTTGAAGCGACTATCTTTTCTCCATTGCATGTTTTTGGCACCTTTGTCTAGTATGAGAAAACTGTATTTATTTGGGTTTGTGTCTGTGTCCTCTATTCTGTACTATTGATCTACCTGCCTATTTTGGTGTCAGTACCATGCCGTTTTTGTTAATAGTGCTTTGTAGTGTAGTGGAATTCTGGTATTGTGATACTCCTCTGCTTCATTCTTCCTGCTAAGGATTGCTTTAGCTATCCTGGGTTTCTTATCCTTCCAGATGAATTTCATGATTGCTTGCTGAATTTCTGCAAGGTACATCATTGGGATTTTAATCAGAATTGCATTGAATCTGTATAGAACTTTTGGTAGTATGGCCATTTTAAAAATATTAATTCTGCCTATCCAAGAACATGGGAGATCTTTCCATCTTCTAAGGTTTTCTTTAATTTCTTTTCTTAGTGCTCTGTAGTTCTCATTGTAGAGGTGTTTTACCTCTTTTTTGGATTGATTCCCAAGTATTTTATTTTTTTTTTTTGAGGCTATTGTGACTGGGTAGTTTCCTAACTTCTCTTTCTGAGGATTCATCACTTATGTGTAAAAACACATTAGATTTTTGAGCATCGATCTTATATCCTCCTATTTTACTGAATTCACTTATGAGTTCTAAAAGTTTTCTGGTGGAATTTCCTGGTTCCTCTAAATATATAATTATGTCATCAGCAAATAGGGACAGTTTGTGTTCTTCTCTTCCTATTCATATTGCTTTAATTTCTTTGATCTGTCTAATTGCTCTGGTAGAGTTTCAAGGACAATGTTGAATAGAAGTTGTGAAAGATGGCATCCCTACCTTTTTCCAGTTTTGGGGGGAATGTTTTCAGTTTTTCACCATTTAGAATGATGTTGTCCATGGGCTTAGCATAGATGACCTTTATAATATTAAGGAATGTTCCCACTATCCCTATTTTTTCTAGTGTTTTGAGCATGAAGGGATGCTGTATTTTATCAAATGCTTTTTCTGCATCTATCAAAATAATCATGTGATTCTTGACTTTAAGTCTGTTGATATGGTGAATTACATTTATTGATTTCCTGTTATCGAACCAACCTTGCATCCCTGGGATAAAACCCACTTGATCGTGGCGCACTATCTTTTTAATATATTTTTGTATGAGATTTGCCATATTTTGTTTAGAATATTTGCGTTGATGTTCATTATGGATATTGGTCTGAAATTTTCTTTCCTCAATGTGTCTTTGTCTGGTTTAGGTATCAGGGTGATATTAGCTTCATAGAATGAATTTGGAAGTGTTCCCTCCTCTGCTACTTTCTAGAATATTTTGAGGAGTATTGGAATGAGGTCTTCTTTAAAGGTTTTGTAGAACTCAGCTGAGAACCCATCTGGTCCTGGACTTTTCTTTGTTGGTAGGCTTTTGATGACTTCTTCTGTTTCATTTCTTGAATGACATAGTATAAAATATATTTAAATTTAGGGAAAACAAGAATTCCTTAACTGAATACTTGCAAAGAAATCTGTTTTCTCTTTCTTGACATAATATTTGAACTGAGACTTGGAGTACAATATTATAAATCAATACATGTTTGCCTTGTTTGATGATCACAATATGGTAAGAAACTTTCTCATTTCTTCAAATGTCCTTACTTTGAAGTATGAGAGTCTCAAAACTCTTCTCCTCTACTTATTGGTTGTATGTAGTTACTTGGTGAAGACTGTCCTGATCATGTTTTTTTTTTTTTTTTTTTTATTTATTTATTTTTTTTACGTTTACATAGGGTAATGATGTTTATTATATTTTTCCCCTCCCCCCCACCCCTCCCACCCCTCCCACCCCTCCCACCCCTCTTTTCCCTCTACACAGTCCTTCTTTCCTTCATTCTTACTGCTCTCCTTAGCCTAACTCTAAACCTAACCCTAAACCTAATGCTAGCCCCTCCCACCCCCCATTATATGTCCTCATCCGCTTATCAGCGAGATCATTTGTCCTTTAGTTTTTTGAGATTGGCTTATCTCACTTAGCATGATATTCTCCAATTTCGACCATTTGCCTACAAATGCCATAATTTTATCATTCTTCATTGCGGAGTAATATTCCATTGTATAAATATGCCACAGTTTCTTTATCCATTCATCAACTGAAGGGCATCTAGGTTGGTTCCACAATCTGGCTATGGTGAATTGAGCAGCAATGAACATTGATGTGGCTGTATCTCTGTACTATGCTGATTTTAAGTCCTTTGGGTATAGGCCAAGGAGTGGGATAGCTGGGTCAAATGGTGTTTCCATTCCAAGCTTTCTGAGGAATCTCCACACTGCTTTCCAGAGTGGTTGCACTAATTTGCAACCCCACCAGCAATGTATGAGTGTTCCTTTTTCACCACATCCTCGCCAACACCTATTGTTGCTTGTATTCTTGATAATCGCCATTCTAATTGGGGTGAGATGAAATCTTAGGGTGGTTTTGATTTGCATTTCCCTTATTACTAGGGATGTTGAACATTTTTTCATATATCTGGTGATTACTTGTACATCTTCTTCTGTGAAGTGTCTGTTCATTTCCTTAGCCCATTTGTTGATTGGATTATTTGTATTCTTCGTGTAGAGTTTTTTGAGTTCTTTATAGATTCTGGAAATTAGCGCTCTATCTGAGGTATGGTTGGCAAAGATATTCTCCCACTCTGTAGGCTCTCTCTTCACATTTCTGATAGTTTCCTTTGCTGAGAGAAAGCTTTTTAGTTTGAATCTATCCCAGTTGTTTATTCTTGCTTTTATTTCTTGTGCTATGGGAGTCCTGTTAAGGAAATCTGATCCTGAGCCAACAAGTTGAAGATTTGGACCTACTTTTTCTTCTATAAGATGCAGGGTCTCTGGTCTGATTCCGAGGTCCTTGATCCATTTTGAGTTGAGTTTTGTGTAGGGTGAGAGATAGGGGTTTAGTTTCATTCTATTGCAAATAGTTTTCCAGTTTTCCCAGCACCATTTGTTGAAGAGGCTATCTTTTCTCCATTGCATATTGTTGGAACCTTTGTCTAGTATGAGAAAATTGTATTTATTTGGGTTTGTGTCCATGTCCTCTATTCTGTACCATTGATCTACCTGTCTATTTTGGTACCAATACCATGCCGTTTTTGTTACTATTGCTTTGTAGTAGAGTTGAAGATCTGGTATTGCAATACCCCCTGCTTCACTCTTGCTACTGAGGATTGCTTTAGCTATTCTAGGTTTTTTATTCTTCCAGATGAATTTCATAATTGCTTGCTCTATTTCTGCGAGGTACATCATTGGGATTTTAATTGGAATTGCATTGAATCTGTATAGAACTTTAGGTAGTATAGCCATTTTGACGATATTAATTCTGCCTATCCAGGAACATGGGAGATCTTTCCATCTTCTAAGGTTTTCTTGAATTTCTTTCTTTAGTGTTCTGTAGTTCTCATTGTAGAGGTCTTTCACCTCTTTTGTGAGATTGATTCCCAAGTATTTTATTTTTTTCGATGCTATTGTGAATGGAGTAGTTTTCCTAATTTCTCTTTCTGAAGATTCATCACTTATGTATAAAAATGCATTGGATTTATGAGCATTGATCTTGTAACCTGCTACTTTACTGAATTCACTTATGAGTTCTAAAAGTTTTCTGGTGGAATTTCCAGGTTCCTCTAAATATATAATCATGTCATCAGCGAACAGGGATAGTTTGAGTTCTTCTTTTCCTATTCGTATCCCTTTAATTTCTTTGGTTTGTCTGATTGCTCTGGCTAGAGTCTCAAGGACGATGTTGAATAGAAGCGGTGAAAGAGGGCATCCCTGCCTTGTTCCAGTTTTTAGGGGGAACGCTTTCAGTTTTTCACCATTTAGAATGATATTAGCCATGGGCTTAGCGTGTCCTGATCATGTTGAGCTATGGAGAATGAGAACTGCTTACTCCAGCCCTGCAGTTAAGGACACCACCTCTCACTGATCCTTCCAATGACCCTTCCCAGCCTCTGTTAAGATGCATTCTTTGTGGTCAATGATTTTAGCTTCCATATATGAGTGAGATCACACAGTATTTGTGTAAAAGGAAAATTATATACATCATCAAAAAATGTTCATTTTTTTTACATGTGATGATCAGGCAGAATGACAAATGTATACTTTCACTGATTCAACATATTTGGTTTGGTACCCATGACAAGCACAGGAAAGGCAATAGAAAGATCTTACATGAACCACCTTTGCTTTATGTTATATGCATCACCCAAGAGCACAGGCACACAATCCAATTATTTCTTATAACTTTATACATAAAAATGACCTATATCTGTTCTCATATTTAAGGTAAAATAAATAGAGGAAGCTTTACAAAATAAATGTATACATATGTACATGTATATTATCCTTTATGTACAACATTATAAAATTAAAAATTAAAAGGATACTTCTAAAATTGTGTTCTCATGCCATTTTTTGAATAGAGACATTGCTTTCATTGTGCTTAATTCATTTTAAAATTTAAACCTTTCAAGTGTTGTAAATAGCATTGTAGAACTTTCACTGACATGTTTTAATCACCTATAAACCAGGGCACTAGAATAAATTATTTTCAGTGTGACTTCATAGAATGCAATAATGCAAACCTATATGTTTTAGAAAAGGAATGAGAAGAATCCATGAATTTGCAACAATATTTAGAAATGGAGTCCACTGTTTATTGTTGCTTCAAAATTACTGAAAAGTATAATTTTTCTGAAGGTGAAATTTCACATGAGTAATAAAAAAAATGAATCTCCTTTTTCCAGTTTGTAAAGGAGAGTGAGTGAACACTATTAAATTTTTTAAAAAATTACATAACCGCTGAAACAGGAGAGATCACATATTTCTAGATTTTTCCAGATATGTTCAAATGTTTTTTCTTTCTTTTTTCTTTTTGGTACCATGGATTGAACCCAGGGGCACTCAAGCACTACATCACAGACCCAGTCTACCCCTGCCCTTTTATTAATTAGAGACAGGGTCTTTCCATGTTTCCTAGGGCTTGCTAATTTACTGAGGCTGCCTTTGAACTCACAGTCCTGCCTCAGCCTCCCAGATGGTGTTAGCTGGGCTGTCACTGAGACTGGTTGGTCAGGCATGTTGATTTCCAGTGGCTTCACACTTACCTTCCAGCTTCCTGACCTGCTGTTGCTGGCTTTGTTAGCCCTTGTGATTCTCAGGACCCACAGGTAGAGTTGTGTTTTCTCAAGCCTCTCTGACATGTCTTCTCTTAGTTCAAATGCTCTCAGTTTCTGATTTTCCACAGGTTTGTTAGTTGCAGCTATGTCTTTGCTGGGCTCAGGTAGGTTTACATGGACCTTGCTCTGAACTCATGGAACTGGGTTTCCAGTTCCCACTAGCTCCACCACATGGAGGTCCAAGATGACTCCGAGATTGGTTCATCATGGATGATTGATAAACTCATGGAGACTTCTTTTTAGATCCATTTAATGAGATGAAGAGTCATTGATTTAGCTAGGGAAAACCGCCCTTCCAGATTCAGGAGTTTTCACTCTAAGTCTCAGGGAAAAGCTATATTTCTGATATTTCCACTGCTTGAGTTCTGGGTAGCAGAGTTAGGACAAATGCTGCCTCAATCCCCTCTGAAATCTTCCCATTAATCAATCTTAATTTCCTTTTCAAAAACCAACTCTGTCTTGTGTTGATTTCTTCTTTTTAATGCAGCACTTGGCACACCCCCAGGTCCTCATGCATACTAGCCAAGTGCTGTGCCACAGAGCTCCATTCACAGACCCTACTGCCTCACAATTTCAGTGCTTCTTCTGGAAAAAAATACCTTAAACTCATAAAGCTGCATTTTTCTGACATAATTCTGGTGATATTACAGGTAACTGCTTGAGGAAAAACCAAACTTCCCCAGCTACCTTGTCTGACAGACTTGCCTCTTTGATGTGGTGAAAAGACAGATTTTTGCTTGACATTGATTATGAGTTACCACATGATGTGTCCTCCTGTTTGGTGCTCAATCTGATTTAGCAACCACGAAAATTATGGTTAAGGAACATGAGGAAAGACCTGGTGGAGAATATCATCGCCTGGTGACCACTATGGATACCTGCAGTTGTATGGCATTCTGTATTAAGCCAACAAACTCCTTGTTCTCCATTTAGCCTACCTACATCTTTAAAAATGACTTTCCTGAGTGTGTATCTTTCCTCTTGAAAAGCATCTTTGAATATACAGATACTTTAGTCACACTTCTATTTCTTTCCTTATCAATTTAATAATAAATAAAAAGTTGAGTGTTGTTTAAATTTTCAAATATCACTTCTATCATAGGCTTTCTGATTTGAAGACTGAGGCTCCTCTACTTGCAAGAGCCCTCTGTTCATATTACCCTGGATGTTAATATGAATTTCTGTCTGTTTTTGTTCTGTGGATTCTCATTCCTCACTCACAGAATAAAATTTTTCCTGATTCTTACAAGAGATGTATTGTTCCATGTAGGGAGATGGTGGTCATAAAATACATTTATAATGCACTTAGTTACACTAGAAGTTCCTGGAGAATAAAAAGAAAGTATATTAAAATATTATTACTCCTTCTAATTATGGCCAGAATGGATAATTTAATATCTTATTTAACCTGAACAGAAATGCAAAACTAAATCTGAGCTTTGATAACCTAGAAGTAATACCCCAAACCACATGGTCAGTGTGAGAGTGAACCAGGGACAATTGTCTTGCATTTTAGGGAGAGGACCTTCAGAGCCACTGGGAACCCATGTGAGGTAACACAAAGCCCAGACTAGAAGAATTACAATATATGGAATGAATTTAAACTAACTCAAACTTAGGTTAAAAAATGAAAAAATGAGTGTAATCTACCTAATTGGGAGCATTCAGATCCCTCAAACAGGTGTATCCAGTGAGTTGAGACAAAAGTTTTGAGTTTGATTCTCCCCAGGTTGCTAGTATCCATCAGAGAATAAAATAAAAGTAAGAGACAGGTGACATATTCCACTGGGGAAGTCAAAGGTGTTTTCTCCAGTGGAATCTTGTTACCCTCTTATAGATGCTAAAATTAAAGGCCTACAGAGAAGTGAGTTAAAGACTTCCTTTCTTTAAAACTGCAGGATCAGCTCAGGTCCCCTGATTCCCCATGCAACCCGCAAGGTAAGTGCCTTTCTATTCCTCAGATGGAGAATCAGTAGATGAGTAGGCTTCTGTGATTTAGATGAATAATCAAAATAGCCAAAATATATGCTACGTTCTTTGGAAGCCCCTAATTTTCTATCTTGGTATACACAATCTCAAATTTCAAAGGCTTGTTTTCCTTAGAATGTAAAGGTAAATTTTTATTTTAATAGATGTAGCCCTTTAATTTGTTGACTTGTGAACATTTCTGAATTTTTCTCATAAGAAATGATGATTTAAAGTAAATAATTTTTTGGTTTTCCTCTATTTTTAAGATTGTTGTTTGTTTAACCTTTTGCTATATCAGTTCCCAAAGTACATAGTATTATTTTGTCTGGTTATTTGGTATTTTAGCATTACAAATTCATATTCATATTCAGCATGGAAAAAAATAAGTTTTATCCCCCGAATTTTATTATAGATTCTTCAATTTCCTTCTCATTTCCATTAGTCATTTATAAACATTATTTACATATTTTCTTCTATGCCTGAGATAATGAGAAATAATTATACATCAAAATACTTTTGGATTAATTGGAAGGAATAATATATTTTGTTCAAATCATTTACTTACAGCATTTAAACTCACATTCCTATAAACTATCAAGTAGCATTTTCTCATGCAGATATATTTTGTCTCAGTTTTGATCTCACAAATGTAAACCAATGGTGTGTTGGTGGCCAGGAGGTTTTCAAGCTGGATCAGTGGCAAGTTTCCACAACTACTTAAGAGATAAAACTAAGTTTCAAGAGTTGTGATCACACCTGGTTTCTAAAAGCCTTAGGTGTCCTCTCTCCAATATGTGAAGAAGAATGGGGACACTAGTAGAGAATGGATGGTGAACTGGACCTGTATAACAGTAATCAATAATACCCTTTCATGTATCTAATGCACAACACTGAATGAAAACATGTAACTTAGGATTTACATGACATGCTCTCTTGTGTCCATATTGCACCCAAGAAAACAGTTATGTCCTTCTCCCTTTATCTCTTCCAGCCTGTAACTGTTCACACACAGGACATAGTAGCACAAGTGGGTGATCAGTTCTGTTGAGAGCCATCCTCCAGATCTACTGCTGTCCTCACACTGACTGGGATGCACTGATTTGGGCATTACTTACTAGCTTCTGGCCCATTTGATGATAGCACATATGTTAGGGTTGTCCATGATTTGGACAATGGCAGAATGCACAATGTTTAAATGAAGACTTCTTTAGTGAGGGCAGGAGAAGGAATCTGCACAGTTACCTTTTCCTTGTGGGAACTGCACAGTGTCAGGTTTAAGGAACTATGGGGGTGACATTTTAAAGAAGCAGATGTCTTTTTACATTTTTCTCCACTTTTTCATTCACAAATCTGCCCACTTAGATTTTCCTTGTTTCCTCATTGTGACCTCTCTGAATGTGAACTGTTTCTGAAATTTCTTTCCATCTTATTTTTCTGTGACTCATGTCACCATATTCAGAACCTCCCTTGTAACGATGGGTTATTTTCTCCAGTGTTAAAATCATGATTTGAGACTTGGCACATTAGGGGAGCCAGGTGCTACTTCAGCATCCTCTCCCTAGATCTCAGATTGAGGAAGGAATCCTGGATCATCCTCATGACAGACAGGCCTACAGAGCTGCACCCTGATCTCCTAGAGTGAATAGTACTGGCAGATGTGAGTGGGGTGAGGCACAGGGAGAGCACAGGTTAAGAGGAGTCCCAGACTTCCTC
The DNA here is from genome assembly GCF_902686445.1 of Sciurus carolinensis. Classification (NCBI taxonomy): domain Eukaryota; kingdom Metazoa; phylum Chordata; class Mammalia; order Rodentia; family Sciuridae; genus Sciurus; species Sciurus carolinensis. The sequence goes on from NC_062231.1 coordinate 3,775,959, forward strand.
AACAGGACTCCCATAGCACAAGAAATAAAAGCAAGAATTAATAACTGGGATAGATTCAAACTAAAAAGCTTTCTCTCAGCAAAGAAAACTATCAGCAATGCGAAGAAAGAGCCTACAGAGTGGGAGAAAATCTTTGCCAATCATACTTCAGATAGAGCGCTAATCTCCAGAATCTATAAAGAACTCAAAAAACTCTACACCAAGAATGTAAATAATCCAACTGACAAATGGGCTAAAGAAATGAATAGACACTTCACAGAAGAAGATATACAAGCAAACAACAAACATATGGAAAAATGTTCAACATCTCTAGTAATAAGAGAAATGCAAATCAAAACCACCCTAAGATTCCATCTCACCCCAATTAGAATAGCGATTATCAAGAATACAAGCAACAACAGGTGTTGGCGAGGATGTGGGGAGAAAGGTACACTCTTACATTGCTGGTGGGGCTGCAAATTAGTGCAGCCACTCTGGAAAGCAGTGTGGAGATTCCTTAGAAAACTTGGAATGGAACCACCATTTGACCCAGCTATCCCACTCCTTGGCCTATACCCAAAGGACTTAAAATCAGCATATTACAGAGATACAGCCACATCAATGTTCATAGCTGCTCAGTTCACAATAGCCAGATTGTGGAACCAACCTAGATGTCCTTCAACTGATGAATGGATAAAGAAACTGTGGTATATATATACAATGGAATATTAATCAGACATAAAAAATGATAAAATTATGGCATTTGCAGGCAAATGGATGAAACTGGAGAATATCATGCTAAGTGAGATAAGCCAATCTCAAAAAACCAAAGGAAGAATGATATCACTAATAAGTGGATGATGACACATAATGGGGGGTGGGAAGTGTTAGTGTTGGGGTTGGAGTTGGGTTTAGGGAGGGGGGCAGGAATGGAGGAAGGAAGGACTGTATAGATGGAGGGGACGGGGGGAAGGGAAAAAATGGCAGAATGAATCAAACAACATTACCCTATGTAAATTTATGATTACACAAATGGTATGCCTTTACGCCATGTACAGACAGAGAAACAACATGTATCCCATTTGTTTACAATAAAAAAAAAGAATACTTAAAAAAAAAAGAGGAGTCCTATTATCTTGCTTTTCTGAAATAATCATGTTTCAGGAAGTTTTCTAATGAAACTGATAAATCATGTCAGAAGTAGAAGCATTACATTCTTTTTAATACAACTACATGTAAAATGTATGGGAGTGCACTGTAGGTCTCATTAACACACATGTGTGATCTGCACCATGTAGAAACAGTGAGATGCTTCCTTGCTTGCTGCCTCCTGTTGCTCCAGTGGAATTAGTACAAGTGGGTGGCTCCTGAGAGCATTGGACTTTGTCACTTTCTTTGATCAGCAATGTGGAAAAAGTGATATAGTTTTCCAGGTCTAACTAGGAAATTTCTCCTACAGAAAAAAGTGAAATATTCCCACTCAATTTCAGGTAATGCTCCATGGAAAACACAATTTCTTTCCTGTGCTTGAAATTCCATACCACCAACTTGCTCAGTCCCTCCCTCCCATGATGATGCAGGTGAGACTCAATCCCCCTGGCAATGCCTAAAACCAGAGCCCTGTGCCTTCAGTAAATAGCTAAATCACATAGAGCATTTCTCTACTTTTTCAGTACTGTACAGTTTATGATCTTAACTGATTGAAACTGATTTTACACAAACCTGTATTTCATAACATGAGAGAAGGGATAATAATTATTTCATTTTCTGTAACTTTTAAGGGGACTCTTCAAATGTTACATGTTAAATTCATAGTGTTTTGAAGGATTTTGGGATCAAAATGTCAGGGTATACCTTATAACTTGTTTAAAGTATTCTCACAGGAATAATCCCAATTTATTCATAGCTACATGGAAGACCCAGAAACCATGTAGTGTCCTGCCTACTTATAACAATGTGTGACTTAAAATGTAGAGACTTCTAGACCATTATATTAGTATTTTTCTTCTGTTTTTCTTGAGCATAACAAGGGAGCAAATCTTTTTCTGAAGGTATGAATAGAGAAAACTTTTTTCTTACTAACTTTATGAGTTTAAAGAGATTAAAATTTTATACTGTCACTAAGTACTTTCAATTTTCGACCAAGACTCTTCCTTAAAGATTTCAAAGGATTTATTTAATGAGGCTTGAAACACTTACAAGGTCTTGACTTCTTGTCATTGTTCATCACCCTTAGTAAGTTATGTTATAATAATAATTTTCTAGGAAGCTGTTTAAAGAACAGTCTTTCCCACTGTTTTACAGATGATAAAATGTGGAAACATGTTACTAGTCTCATTGTAAATGCTACATGCTTTATTGATATACAGCATAATTAAAATTGAAATAAATATTGTACATTTATTCTGTAGGGAGATATTTCATGAGAATGTCATCATCACATTACCATTTCCTTACTAAAAGAAAATATGAAAGCTTTCTCCCTTATGTAAACTCCCTTCTCAGGGCAAAGTTGGATTTCTTTCTCCAAATGAAAACACTAAAATGTGTGACCCCATGAATTGTGCTGGCATCAAGGTGCATGCCAGTCACCTCAGTGGCTTGGGAAGCTGATGCAGGATGATTGTGGGTTCAAGGCAAAACTCATCAACTTACTGAGGGCCTAAGTAACTCAGTGTGACCCTTCCCCACAATAAAAAAAAGTACAGGTTATGTGACTCAGTGGGAAATTGTGTTCGGGTAAAAGCTGTGGTTAGAGGAAAACGTAAAATGTGATTACATTCCACCCTCTGTCCATATACCAAAAGTCAATAATAGAGAAATTTTCTAACAATATTCTGCTAACAAGTGATGGTCCATCCCTCTTAGATATAGTTTTTTCTGGCATAATCAAGTGAATGTAAAATAGTATAAGTGGTTAAGAAACCTGGGTTTAATATCCAGTATTAACATATATATTAATTATTAATTTCAAAAACTGATTTCAGAGTCAACATTTTGATATTTGTCTGTAAACTGGTGATGAAAAATGCAGAATAAAAGACAAAAAGTATAGAACAGCACGGGACCACTTCATTGACACCCTTTCCTTGAGAGTTCTATTTGGATATTCCTGCAAACACTCTCACTTGAATTCACTTCAAATTTGATACACTGAGCTTTATATCAGGTTGCTGAACACAATATGAAAAATTAATAGTGCCCCACTTACGTGAAGCAATAGAGGTAAACAGAAGTTGCTATATTTGAGTACTGAGAAAGTTTGGAAAGTGTGCATTAAAAAGGTACCCATATATTTTGATGTGGGCTCTCCTGTTGGTTGAGAATGTTGAAGCTGGTAATAATTGAGATGAAGAGAGCTTATGTTCCTTTTCTCCTAGACATTAATTTTATAATTCTTTCTACCAGAAAAAAATGACAAAAAGCAGCACACTTTACACTTTTATTGCTGTAAGAAATGCCTTTTTATCCCAAATTGTCATGGGGATCACAGCCAACGTCTTCCTGCTTCTCTTTCATATCCTAACATACCTTCTACAGCACAGGCCCAAGCCCATTGATCTGACCATCGCTCACCTGGCCCTCATTCAGCTGCTGATGCTAATAATTAGAGCATTCCTGGATATGGACATTTTGGAGGTTCAGGACATTTGGAATGACATCACATGTAAAGCAGTTGTCTACTTGTACAGGTTGATGAGGGACCTGTCTGTTAGCACCACCTGCCTGCTGAGTGTCCTTCAGGCCATCACCCTCAGCCCCAGAAGCTCCTTTCTGGCAAAGTTCAAGCTGACATCTCCACAGCAGAGTCTGTTTTGCTTTCTCATTCTCTGGGTGTTCAACATGTTCATTAATGTTCGTATTTTAGTCTCTGTGGAAGGCCCCACCAACGCGACATCAGGTTTTGCCTTTGCCTCTGAATCCTGCTCTATTTCCCCCACAGGTCACTACTTCAAGACCTTCTTTTCCCTGATAGAAATACTCCGGGATATTTTCCTCATAGGGCTCATGGCCCTTTCAAGTGGTGTACATGGTGACCCTCTTGTGCAGGCATAAGAGGCAGTGCCAGCACCGTCACAGCACCATCCTGTCTCCAAGAGCATCCCCAGAGCTGAGGGCCACCAGGACCATCCTGCTGCTCATGGGCTTCTTTGTGGTCATGAACTTCATGGACTGCAGTATCTCCACCTCTGCTGAAGAGCTGAAGAAGAATGATCCAGTTCGCCTTGGGGTCCAGATGCTGGTGGGCAATGGCTATGCCACCATCAGTGCATTCATGCTAATCAGCACTGAAAACCGGATAATCAAGTTCTTCCAATCTACATTGGGAAAGGATAGGAAATGTTTATGCTGTACTCGGTAAACCCTCCTTTCTGCATCCCACATTGTTTATTTTGGAATTTCCAAAAATATGTTGATGTTGAAAGAAACATGTGAAGATGATAGAGGTTGAACTTCAAAATTTATTCTTTGGGAAGATGCTAAAACACACCAAGTACAGATGTACACACTTGTTATTCCAGTGTCTCTTGAGGTTGAGGTGGGAGGATCACAAATTCAAGGCCAGCCTCGGCAACTGAGACTGAATAACGTAGCAAAACCATGTCCCAAAATAAAGTATACAAATGGCTTGGATGTGGCTCAGTGTTGAAGTGCCTCTGGGCTCAATCCCTATTTCCCACCCTCAAAATGATTCTCCCAAATGGGCTGTTTTGATTTTAAATTTATTTTTATTGTAAACAAATGGGATAATGTTTTGTTTCTATTTGTACATGAAGTAAAGGCATACCAATTGTGTAACCATACATTTACATAGCGTAATAATGTTTGATTCATTCTGTTATTTTTTCCTTCTCCCCCACCCCTCCCATGCTCTTTTCCCTCTATACAGTCCCTCCTTCCTCCATTCTTGCCCCCCAGCCATCCCCATTATGTGTCAGCATCTGCCTATCAGTGAGATCATTTGTCCTTTGTTTCTTTGAGATTGGCTTATCTCATTTAGCATGACTTCCTCCAATTTCATTCATTTGCCTGCAAATGCCATAATTTTATTATTCTTCATAGCTGTGTAGTATTCCATTGTATATATATACCAGAGTTTCTTTATCCATTCATCAATTGAAGGGCATCTGTGGTGGTCCCACAATCTGGCTATTGTTAATTGAGCAGCTATGAATATTGATGTGGCTGTATCTCTGTAGTATACTGATTTAAAGTCCTTTGGGTAATGGCCAAGGAATGGGATAGCTGGGTCAAATGGTGGTTCCATTCCAAGCTTTCTGAGGAATGTCCCCACTGCTTTCCAGAGTGGCTGCACTAATTTTCAACCCCACCAGCAGTGTATGAGTGTACCTTTGTGATGTGCTGCAGATATGGCTCCATGAGAATGTTATAGACCAGACTCTAAGGGAAATGACTAAATAGACTCCATTTTGCTCTGAGACTCCATGTTATGTAGGAAATAAGTTTCTCCCATGGGAACACCCTGCCTCTGTGCCCATCATCAGTTACTTAGCGTGACATGTTTAATAATGTACAACAGCAACTCCTATGTAGTAAAAATTCCTCTCCTTTGACTGACCTCTATTGCTCTTAATCAATGTACCTTGTAAACAGTAATTCTGTGGATGTTAGCAACCATTCTTTAGTTTGTACCTAGGTAAGGGTCAGTTTGACCCACTTCCCCCTCTGTCAATGATCTCATGATGTTAGTTTGTAATTTTGAATCATAGCAACAGACATTTATGAATGATGTGATTTTTGGTATAAGAACCACTATAACTCTGTTGTTGGGGCTGTTCTCCCAATAGCCATTTTTTTTAGGCATTGTGTGAGACAGTCAGCTGGCCAGCTTAATAAAGACTCTCAAATTTGAACTTCTCAGTGGTGATCGGTCTGTTCTTAAGTTGTGCCCCATAACACCTTTTTCCCCACATCCTCACCAACACCTATTGTTGCTTGTGTTCTTGATAATCGCCATTCTAATTGGGGTGAGATGGAATCTTAGGGTAGTTTTGATTTGCGTTTCTCTTATTACTAGAGATGTTGAACAGTATTTCATATATCTGTTGTTTGTTCGTAGATCTTCTTCTGTGAAGTGTCTGTTCATTTTCTTAGCCCCCAAATGGGCTCTTTTGTTACTGGTCATGCCTAAAGCAGATGACTTTCACTTTCTAAAAGTTTACAAAGCATTTTCAACCTTGGATGGAAAAATGCATTTTGAAAGAATTATTATCTTTATTCATAGCAAGAGAAAACTCTTCTTTAAATATAATTCTTTTCATGTGCATGATATAATTAGTGCTATGATTTATTTGTTTTATTAGACCAGAAAACATGATAATGAAATTTCCTGCATGTTAACTCCAGAAGCTTTTTAAATCATAATTGTACCTTTTATTTTCCATGTATTTCTTTTCACTTGCATTTTTGCATTTTAATTTTTGTCAATATTATTTTATGTTAATGTGAAAGATAAACCCACAGTGAGGGTAGAAAAGACAGCAGTAGCTAATCCCCAGTAAGAGTAATTTTGATGTCAGGAAAGGTAGCTTCTTGAGGGGAAACCAAATTTACCTGGCTACCTCATCTGACAGATTTGCCTCTGTGATGCTGTGAAAAAACTAACTTTGCTGGTCATAGTTTGTGAGCTACCACACAATGTGTCCTTATCTTTGATGTTTATATGTCTGCTTTGCAACCAGAAAAAATCATGCCACATTCCTGCTTAAGGAACATGAGGCAAGATCTGGGGAATGGATCACATGTGTCATGGCCTGGTGACCCCCACACTATGGATACCTGCACTTGTATGGCATTCTTTATTAAGACAATAAACTCAATGTTCTATATTTAGCCAATCTGAGTATTAAAAATGAATTGCCTGAGTGTGTAACTTTCCTCGTGAAAAGATTCTTTCAATAAACAGATACTTCAATTTAATAAAATATAAAAATGGTTGAATGTTGTTCAAACCATCTAATATCACTGTTTTCATGGACAGTTCAGATTTGAAGCCTGATACTCCTCTACTTCCAAAAGCCCTCTGGTTACATCACACTGGACCATGAATATTAGTTTCTCTCTCTTTTTGTCCTGTGGATTCTTATTCCTCACTCACAGTGTGAAAAGTTTCCTGATTCTTAGAAGAGGTGTGTCATTCCATCTCAGGAGTCAGTGGTCATCACACAGCAGGGGCTGTACATTTATAGTGCATTTAGTGACACCAGAACGTCCTGGAGAAAAAAAGGCAATTGTCTTAAAATATTTTTTACTTCTTATAATTATGGCCAGAATCAATAATTTAATATTTTATTTAACCTGAACAGAAATGCAAACCTGAAGGTGAGTTAGGAAATCCTAGAAGGAGTAATACCACAAACCACATGGTCAACATGAGAGTGGACAGGGAAGATAGTCTTGCATTTTAGGGAGAGGACCCTCAGAGCCACTGGGGACCCTTGTGAGGTAACTCTAAGCCCAGAGTAGAAGCATTACAGTATATAGAATGAATTAAACTAACTTGAACTTAGGTTAAGAAAATGTGATAATGGGTGTAATCTACATGATTGGGAGCCTTTAGATCCCTCACACAGGTGTATCCAGTGAGTTGAGAAAAGTTTTGAGTGTGACTCTCCCCAGGTTGCTATTATTCATCAGAGAATAAAATAAAAGTAAGAGACAGGTGAGATGTTCCACGGGGAAGCCACAGTTCTGTTTCCTCCAGTGGGATCTTGTCACCCTCTTACAGATGCTAAAATTAAAGACCTACAGAGAAGTGACTTAAAGACTTCCTTTCCTTAAAACTATACAGGATCAGCTCAGGTCCCCTGACTCTCCATGCAACCTGCCTAGGTAAGTGCCTTTCTATTCCTTAGATGCAGCATCAGTGTGTGAGTCATTTTCTGTGATTTAGATGAATAATCAAAATAGACACATTATATGCTACATTCCTTGGCAACTCTAAATTCTCTATAGTGCTCTACCCATTCTCAAAAGTTCAGAGGCTTGTTTTCCCTAGAATGTAAAGGTAAATTTTTATTTTAATAGATGTAGCCCTTTAATTTGTTGACTCATAAACATTTCTGAATTTTTCTCATAAGAAAAGATGATTTAAAATAAATAATTTTTTGGTTTGCCTCTATTTTTAAGACTGCTGTTAGTTTATCCTTTTGCTATATCAGTTCCCAAAGTACATAGTATTATATTGTCAGGTTATTTGGTATTTTAGCATTACAAATTCATATTCATATTCAGCAAAAAAAAATAAGTTTTATCCCCCAAATTTTATTATAGATTCTTCATTTTCCTTCTCATTTCCATTAGTCAATTATAAACATTATTTACATATTTTCTTCTATGCCTGAGATAATGAGAAATAATTATACATCAAAATACTTTTGGATTAATTGGAAGGAATAATATATTTTGTTCAAATCATTTACTTACAGCATTTAAACTCACATTCCTATAAACTATCAAGTAGTATTTTCTCATGCAGATATATTTTGTCTCAGTTTTGATCTCACAAATGTAAACCAATGGTGTGTTGGTGGCCAGGAGGTTTCAAGCTGGATCAGTGGCAAGTTTCCACAACTACTTAAGAGATACAACAAAGTTGCAAGAGTTGTGATCATTCCTGGTTTCTAAAAGCCTTAGGTGTCCTCTCTCAAATATATGAAGCAGAATAGGGACATTAGTAGAGAATGGATGGTGAACTGGACCTGTATAACAGTAATCCAAAATGCCCTTTCATGTATCTAATGCACAACACTGAATGAAAACATTTAACTTAGTATTTACATGACATGCTTTGGTGTGTGCACATTGCACCAGAGAAAACAGTTATGTCCTTCTCCCTGTATCTCTTCCAGCCTGTAACTGTTCACACACAGGACACAGTAGCACAAGTGGGTGATCAGTTCTGCTGAGAGCCATCCTCCAGATCTACTGCTGTCCTCACACTGACTGGGATGCACTGATTTGGGCATTGCTTACTAGCTTCTGGCCCATTTGATGATAGCACATATGTTAGGGTTGTCCATGATTTGGACAATGGCAGAATGCACAATGTTTAAATGAAGACTTCCTTAGTGAGGGCAGGAGAGGGAGTCTGCACAGAGTTAACTTTCCCTTGTGGGAACTGCACAGTCTCAGGTTTAAGGGACTATGGGGGTGACATTTTAAAGAAGCAGATGTCTTTTTACATTTTTCTCCACTTGTTCATTCACAAATCTGCCCACTTAGACTTTCCTTGTTTCCTCATTGTGACCTCTCTGAATGTGAACTGTTTCTGAAATTTCTTTCCATCTTATTTTTCTGTGACTCATGTCACCATATTCAGAACCTCCCTTGTAACGATGGGTTATTTTCTCCAGTGTTAAAATCATGATTTGAGACTTGGCACATTAGGGGAGCCAGGTGCTACTTCAGCATCCTCTCCCTAGATCTCAGATTGAGAAGGGAATCCTGGATCATCCTCATGACAGACAGGCCTACCGAGCTGCACACTAATCTCCTAGAGTGAGTAGTACTGGCAGATGTGAGTGGGGTGAGGCACAGGGAGAGCACAGGTTAAGAGGAGTCCTATTATCTTGCTTTTCTGAAATAATCATGTTTCAGGAAGTTTTCTAATGAAACTGATAAATCAGGTCAGAAGTAGAAACATCACATTCTTTTTAATACAACTACATGTAAAATGTATGGGAGTGCACTGTAGGTCTCACTAACACACATGTGTGATCTGCACCACGTAGAAACAGTGAGATACTTTATTGCTTGCTGCCTCCTGGAACTCTAGGGAGTTTATGCATGTGGGGGACTCCTCAGAGAATCTGACTCTGCCACTTTCTTTGACTAGCAATGTGAGCAAAGTGATAAAGTTTTCCAGCTGTAACTAGGAAATTTCTCCTACAGAAAAAAATGAAATATTCCCACTCATTTTCAGGTAATGCTCCACAGAAATCAGAATTCCCTTCCTGTGTTTGAAATTCCATACCACCAACTTACTCAGTCCCTCCCTCCTATGGCGATGCAGGCAAGACTCGATCCCCTTGGCAATGCCTAAAACCAGAGCCCTGTGCCCTCAGTCAATAGCTAAATCAAATAGATCATTTCTCTAAATTTTCAGTGCTCTACATTTTATGTTCTTAACTGCATGAAACTGAATTAAACACAAACCTATATTTCATAACATGATAGAAGGGATAATAATTATTTCATTTTCTGTAACTTTTAAAGGGACTCTTCAAATCTCACATGTTGAGTTCATATTGTTTTAAACAATTTTGGGATCCAAACATCAGTGTGTACCTTATAACTTGCTTTAAGTATGCACACAGGAATAGTCCCAATTTATTCATAGCTACATGGAAGACCCAGAAACCATGTAGTGGCTTGCCTACTCATAACAATGTGTGACTTAAAATGCAGAGACTTCTAGACCATTATATTAGTATTTTTCTTCTGTTTTTCTTGAACATAACAAGGGAGCAAATCTTCAACTGAAGGTATGAATAGAGAAAACATTTTTTTCTTACTAACTTTATCACTTGGAAGAGATTAAATTTTTCTAATGTCACTAATTATTTTCAATTTTAGACAAAGCCACTTCCTTAAAGATTTCAAAGCCAGTATTTAACTGGAATTGAAACACTTAATTTGTATTGACTTCTTGTCATTGTCTCTCACCCTTAGTAATTCATGTTATAACAATAATTTCCCAGGTAGCTGTGAAAAGAACAGTCTTATTCACTTGTTTTACAGAGATAAAATGTGGTAATGGGTTATTAGTCTTATTGTAAATATTACATTCTTCTAGATATACAGAATAATTAAAATTGAAATAAAGTATGTACCTTTATTCTGTAGGAAGGTATTTCATGAGAATGTCATCATTACATTACCATTTGTTCACTAAAAGAAAATATGAAGCTTGTTCTCTTACATAAACTCAATTCTCAGGGTGAAGTTGAATTCCTTTCTCCTAATGAAAGCACTAAAATATATAACCCCGTAAATTGTGCTGGCATCATGGTGCATGCCTGTCACCTCAGCAGCTTGGGAAACTGATGCTAAACATTGCTTAGGGTTCAAGGCAAACCTCCTCAGGCCCTAAGCAACTTAGTGTGACCCTGCCTCACAATAAAATAATAAGTGCTAGTAATGTGGTTCAGTGGGTAAGTGTGTTTGGGTAAAATCTCTGGTTAAAAAATAAAAATATGTGATTACTTTTCACCCTTTCTCCATATACCAAAATGTACACAGAAAAAAAAATTTATAATAATATCCTGCTAACAAGTGATGGTCCTTCCCTCTTAAATATAGTCTTTCTGGTATAATCAGAGGAATGTATAATAGTGTAAGTGGTTAAAAAACCTGGGTTTAATATCCAGTATCAAAATATATATTAATTAATAATTTCAAATCTCTGATTTCAGAGACCACATTTTGATATTTGTCTGTAAACTGGTGATGAAAAAACACAGAATAAAGGACACAGAAATTATATAATAGCACAAGACCACCTCATTGACACCCTTTCCTTGAGAGTTCTATTTGGACATTCCTGCAATCTGTCTTACTTGAATTGACTTCAAATGCTACATACTGAGCTTTATATCAGGTTGCTGCACACACTAAGAAAAATTAATAGTGGTCTTACTCATGTGAAACAATAGAGGTAAACAGAAGGTGCTATACTTAAGCATTGAGAAAGTTTGCAAAGGGTGCATTAAAAAGGTACCCATATATTTTGATGTGGGTTGTCTTTTTGGTTGGGAATGTTGAAGCTGGTAATAATTGAGATGAAGAGAGTTTATCTTCTTTTTTTCCTCAGACATTGACTATGTACTTCTTTCCACAAGAAAAAAAAATGACAAAAAGCAGCACACTTTACACTTTTATTGCTGTAAGAAATGGCTTTTTTTCCCAAATTGTCATGGGGATCACAGCCAATGTCTTCCTGTTTCTCTTTCACATCCTAACATACCTTTTCCAGCACAGGCCCAAGCCCACTGATCTGACCATTGCTCACCTGGCCCTCATTCCTCTGCTGATGCTAATAATCAGGGCATTCCTGGATATCAACATTTTTGGGGTTCAGGACATTTGGAATGACATCTCATGTAATGCAGTTGCCTACTTGTACAGGCTGATGAGGAGTCTGTCTATTAGCACCACCTGCCTGCTGAGTGTCCTTCAGGCCATCACCCTCAGCCCCAGAAGTTCCTTTCTGGCAAAGTTCAAACTGACATCTCCACAGAAGAGTCTGTGTTGCTTTCTCATTCTCTGGGTGTTCAACGTGTTCATTAATGTTCATGTTTTATTCTCCATGGGAGGCCCCACCAATGCGACATCAGGTTTTCCTTTTGCATCTGAATCCTGCTCTATTTCCCCAACAGGTTACTACTTCAAGACCTTATTTTCCTTCATGGGAATAATTCGGAATATTTTCCTTGTAGGGCTCATGGCCCTTTCGAGTATGCACATGGTGACCCACTTGTGCAGGCATAAGAGGCAGTGCCAGCACCTTCACAGCACCATCCTGTCTCCAAGGGCATCCCCAGAGCTGAGGGCCACCAGGACCATCCTGCTGCTCATGGGATTCTTCGTGGTCATGTACATCATGGACTGCTGTATCTCTTCTTCTTCTGAAAAGATGCTGAATAAAGATCCGGCCCGCCTTGGAGTCCAGATGCTGGTGGGCAATGGCTATGCCACCATCAGTGCTTTGATGTTAATTAGCACTAAAAAGTGAATAATCACGTTCTTCCAATCCACATTGGAAAAGATGTAGAAATGTTTATGCAGTGTGGGGTATACCCTTATTTTGTCATCCCACACTGTTTATTTCTGAATTTCCAAAAATTTATTCATGTTGAAAAAAACATAAAAGAAGTTGATGGAGGTTTAACTTGAATATTTGTTCTTTGTGAAGTTGCTAAATCAAACCAGATACAGTTGTACACACTTGTTATTTCAGTGACTCATGAGGTTGAGGTGGGAGGATCACAAATTCAAGGGCAGCCTCAGCAACTGAGACTGTAAGCAACTTAGCAAGACCCTGTCTCTATATAAAGTGTAAAAATGACTGGGATATGGTTCAGTGTTTAAGTGCCTCTGGGCTCAATCTCTATTTCCCACTCCCCAAAACAAGATACTGAATCACAAATGGGCTGTTTGTTACTAGTCGTGACTAAAGCAGGCATCTTTCACTGTCCAAAAGTTTACAAAATGTTTTCATCCTTGGCTGGAAGAAAGCATTTTGAAGGAATTATTCTGTTTTCACAGCAAGGGAAAGATCTTGCTTAAGTAAAACTGTTTATGTTCCTGAAATAATTAGTGTTATGATTCATTTATTTTATTACAGCAGAAAACAGGATAATGAAATTTCCTCCATGTTAACTCCAGGAGCTTTTCTAATCATAATTGAAACTTTTATTCTCCAAGTCTTTATTTTCAATTGCATTTTTCATTTTAAATTTATACAATACTATTTTATTTTAATGCAAATGTTAAACCCATAGTGAGGGTAGGAAAGACAGCAGCAGCAAATCAATCATTAGAGTATAGGAGAGAGCTCATATGTCTTGGAAACAGAAGATCTAACCCATGTCCCAGTTCTCCTATTGGTGTAGTGGTTTTGAACTCATGGGCTAACTCTTTTATCCTCAGTGGTATAATGCAGGCAGTATCTGTTTTGAGGTTATGATGTGGATGAGGATTGACAGCAGTGTTCTCTTTGGCAGCACGTGTCCTGATATTGGCAGGGGGGAGAGGAGATTGGCATGACCCATGCACAAGGGCAGCAGGCAAATTTACAAATCATACCACAATGAAAATAAAAGAGTAACAACTACTATCTGTGTATGCAGATTATGTGTATATATTAACTCTTTATTACCATAGTAACGCTGTTACAATAGTAGTATTACTATCCCCACGTAAGACTGGAGGAAAGTAAGACTCAGATAAATTAAGTAAGTGAATTCCATAGGAAATATATGGACAAAGTCAGGATTTGAATACTGAAAATCAATCTGTAGGTCCTGGGCTTCCAGAACATAGCCAATGAGGGGGACTCCCAAGGTCACTGGTCCACAAGACCCAAGATGCGACTGTTTCTCCTGATAGTTGAAATGTCCACTGCCATCCGAGAAGCAATGTTAGGCATGGGAGGCACTTTTTGCCTCCCTCATTGTAAGTTAAAAATACTGTACACTAGAAAATATTCAAATACAGTTTTCTGCTTTGAGATGGGACAACTAAAGAAAAACAGTCATGTTATCTTCCACATATTTTAGGAATACTGGGGTGCCACAAGGCATCAACCATGTGGCCAGAAGTTGCTGGGCAGGACAAATTTGGCTTTGGCAGAATGGTTTGCTACTGAACAAATCCTTGCAAATTTGCATGTCGTGTTTGTTCAGTGTGGGACAGAGAGTCCACCTGTTCTTATCCCAGCACAGCACTGCCATTGCTGTGATAGGAGGAGCTTGGGCTTCCAATGTACATGATTGACTAATTTTGAAATTGGGGAGGGAAAATGGAAGAGCTCCTTTTTGAATGTCCATGATTGGATACAGGTGGGAAAATTCTAAATGCCTAGAATTGGATCTTATATCCCAATTAAAGCTAAATACTGTATTCTCAAAATGGACTACCAATCTATTTTATATAAGTCCTCCCTTTTACTTTTGATATGTTTGGATTTATTTGCACTTTTCTTCTTCTACTCTTTTCTAATGCTGGAGCTTCCTAGATACATAAATATTTTGAATTGAAAATAGCCCAAGGTTATTGGACCATTTTTTTCCTTTTTAGCAATTTGTATAGTCATCCTGGTGATTAGCAGCACTTGGGATGGTGTTTTCCACCTCAGTTGAATATTGTCTTCTTTGCAGATCTGAACTAAATCCAAGATGCCAGGCTGGAAGTGATGAATTGGGAACTCCAGATGAGGGTTCTGAGCAGAAATTTATAATAACTATACCAGCCAAAAAAAAAATACAGAATTCAAGTTTGTTTATGATGGAGGTCAAAAAATCATGAAGTTCTCAAATGAACTGAGATCAGAATTGTGACTCTAATAGAATTTTTGTGATATATATCAGGCGCTGTGGTATAAAAACTTGTCCTTCACAACATACCAGTTTCCCTTACTTTGGAAAGACTGACTCAAATATGCATCTCAATAACAATAAAAGAATTGTTGTCTTATCCTTAAATGTCCATGTATGGTCATGTTTGGGTTAGAGTCTCCTGTCAGATGTCTAAGATTAATTTGGTCAAATTTGAAGTTTTTCCTTTCTACTGGTAGATTCAGTTGAGATTTTTCAGAGATCACTCTTGGGAACTTGTGAGAAGTAACTTGACTCCTTCAGCTTTTCCTTCACCAGTTGTGCCAATTGTCAGAATAAATGTGGCTTCTATTGGATGTACCAGAAATGTTTCCCTGTTCAGTTACCCTCCACTCTGCAGAATGTGCTCTGATTGGATTACTGTGTTCTGGGGCCCTTTTGATCTCCAAGATGGGGTAGTCAGGAGACTCACCAGAGCTGTAGGGCCCTAGAGGGATTCCACTCTTCATTGGATCCTGGTTGACCTTAAAGAGAAAGGTTCAAAATATTGACCATTTTACTTCCTTAACTTTGGTCTCCATGTTTTCATTTTAAACATCTAAGAGGTCTGTTTCAACAAACTTGAAGTAGCAGTACTACTTTTAACTTCAATGTATATAATTTTATAGTGATTCCTTCAATTTAATTGGGGTCATTATTGGTGGAGGAATTCGATGTTATATTCTGTCTTATAGGTGATGGCTTACTCTCTCAACTCAGGTTTTTCTATTAGAAACAGTGCTTCTATTGCTTTGTAATAGAGTTGAAGATCTGGTATTGTGATATCCCCTGCTTCGTTCTTTCTACTGAGGATTGCTTAAGCTATTCTGGGTTTTTTATTCTTCCAGATAAATTTCATAATTGCTTGCTCTATTTCTGTAAGGTACATCATTGGGATTTTAGTTGAAGTTCCATTGAATCTGTATAGCACTTTAGGCAGTATTTTAGGCTGATAGTATTTTGACAATATTAATTCTGCCTATCCAAGAACATGGGAGATATTTCCATCTTCTAAGGTTTTCTTTAATTTCTTTCTTTAGCGTTCTGTAGTTCTCATTGTAGTTCTCTTTCACCTCTTTTGTGAGATTGATTTCCAAGTATATTATTTCTTTCAATGCTATTGTGAATGGGGTAGTTTTCCTCATTTCTCTTTCTGAAGATTCATCACTTATGTATAAAAATGCATTGGATTTATGAACATTGATCTTGTAACCTGCTACTTTACTGAATTCACTTATGAGATCTAAAAGTTTTCTGGTGGAATTTCCAGGTTCCTCTAAGTATATAATCATGTCATCAGCGAACAGGGATAGTTTGAGTTCTTCTTTTCCAATTCGTATCCCTTTAATTTCTTTGATCTGTCTAATTGCTCTGGTTAGAGTCTCAAGGACAATGTTGAATAGAAGTGGTGAAAGAGGGCATCCCTGCCTTGTTCCAGATTTTAGGGGGAATGCTTTCAGTTTTTCACCATTTATAATGATATTGACCATGGACTTAGCGTAGATGGCCTTTACAATGTTAAGGAATATTCCCACTACCCCAATTTTTTCTAGTGTTTTGAGCATGAAGCGATGCTGTATTTTATTGAATGCTTTTTCTGCATGTATTGAAATAATAATGTGATTCTTAACTTTAAGTCTGTTGATATGGTGAATGACATTTATTGATTTCTGGATGTTGAACCAACCTTGCATCCCTGGGATAAAACCCACTTGATCATGGTGCACTATCTTTTAAATATATTTTTGTATGTGATTTGCTAAAATTTTGTTGAGAATTTTTGTGTCAATTTTCATTAAGGATATTGGTCTGAAATTTTCTTTCCTCAATGTGTCTCTGTCTGGTTTAGGTATCAGGGTGATATTGGCTTCATAGAATGAGTTTGGGAGGGTTTCCTCCTCTTCTATTTCATGGAATGCTTTGAGGAGTATTGGAATGAGCTCTTCTTTAAAGGTTTTGTAGAACTTGGCTGAGAACCCATCTGGTCCCGGAGTTTTCTTTGGTAGGCTTTTGATGACCTCTTCTATTTCATTGCTTGAAATTGATTTATTTTAGTTGTGTATGTCCTCCTAGTTCAGTTTAGGTGATTCATATGTCTCTAGAAACTTGTTCATGTCTTTGAGGTTTTCTGTTTGTTGGAGTATAGATTTTCAAAATAGCTTCTAATTATATTTTGTATTTCACTCGTGTCTGTTGTGATATTTCCTTGTTCATTCCGAATTTTAGTAATTTGAGTTTTCTCCCGCTTTCTCTTTGTTAGAGGGCTAAGGGTTTATCAATTTTGTTTATTTTTTCAAAGGACTGTATAGAGGGAAAAGAGGGGTGGGAGGGATGGGGGGAAGAGAAAAAAATAACAGAATGGATCAAACAACATTACCCTATGTAAATTTATGATTACACAAATGGTATGCCTTGACTCCATGTACAAATAGAGAAACAACATGTATCCCATTTGTTTACAATTAAAAAAAAAGAAACAGTGCTTCTACAAAACAACAGCAGGAAAACTTACAAAGTTTTACAAGAAAAATACAAAATGAAATTAAAAAGAACAAAACCATGCATACATATAAACCAAAAAACATAAGCTATAAACCAAAAAACATAAGTTTTATCCAAATCCTTTGCTAAGTCATATAATATATCACTGTTTTTTATTTTAGTTCACAGTATTCTTTACAAGAAAATATGTACATATTGAAGAGAACACTAATTGTGCCTAATTCTGTCCTATTTTGGAGACCTCCTAACTTGGTGTGATATGAGAGGTAGAGATTTACCTCAGGTGAGGTGGGGATCTTGACAAATTTTAGGTATATTGGTTTATTTCTGTATCTGATCATTTTTAAAAAGTCTCACATTTTATTTCCTGACTCTATCTGATTATCAGTTAACAATACAACATTACATTTGAGACATGAATCAAACAGAAAGTCTAACAGGGCTGTAAAGAATAACAAATCAGATTCTTCTTGTTACTTTCCAGAAATCACTTAAATTCCCATATGTGTAAACAAAGATGACAACAAATTAAATATGTATATATATATATATATATCTTGATGATAATAGATTATCTTCATTTTCAAAATATTAAATACCAATTTTATTGATTAATTCTTTATAAATCTAAATGGGACTGCTGCTACAGAAAACTTTAATTTGGAGAACACCAGCTTCATATGATGTTGTCTTAAACTTTACATTTTTAAAAGACTATTTACTTGAAGAACATGAATATATCTTATATGCAGTGAATGAGTAATGGTAAGAGTCATATTTACAGAGATGTCCTTATTAAGTAAGTATACTCTGTTTAAAGTTTAAAACTATGTTTAAATTTTACTTTAAAACTTATGAAATAATTAATATCTCAGATGTATACATAACAGTTGTTTATTCAACCAGTTAGAACATAATTATATAAAAGATTTTAAAAGAGCAACATACTATAAGACTTTAAGACTTAGTTTCCATAAGAAAACCTAATAAATGCAAGAAATAATCATGATAGATAAGCAGACCAATTTTTTAAGGAGCCCTTTTTCCTAAAGATAGAGAATTTTAGTTGAATAACTTTGTGTTGAATAAAGAAACTTTACACCAAATTTTTGAGATTTACTTTCTACAAATTTTCTCAACTTACTAACACATTGTACAACTTCTTTAAAACCTTAGATTTGTCCTCAGTTTTATCTTGGAGTTTAGCATAAAAATATTAGTTTAAAATTCCTTCTAATGGTCCACATGGAAATATATTTCTATGCCTACAGCTTTCTTATATGTCTTTTCTAGTGTCAGATTCTTTCTAAAATTTGCATTATGAAAAAACCCCTATAAATTTCTGAATTTAAACTAATAATTTCTTCATAACAAGGTGAAATACTTTGTTTCACAGTATTAAATACAGTTGGAACTTGTGTACTCTTTTCATTGAGGATAACCCCTGTTAGAAGTTGAACTCTTAGTAACCTTGCTTTCAGTGAAAGCCCAGAAACAAAGCGGTCTTAAACTGTTTCCATATTTATCAACAACTTATGAAAACACCTTTATGAACATTAATCCCTTTAGGTGAAAACTTGTTTACACACTTTCAGCTTAGGTTACCCATGACCACCAAGGTATCAGACACATCTTGGTAACATTTTAAGTCAGTTTTTCCTTCCAAAGGAAAAATTTTAAAAGCAAAGAACATTGTGCTTTAAATATTTTATAGATATCAATGTTCTCTTGATTGGCTGTGTACCTAGAAAGATACCTTTACTCATTTCTAATTAACCAAATGAAATCATGTGAGCTGAAAGGCATTAGAATTAATTACCTTTATTAAAAAAAAGTATGAGTGCTCATTTGCCTAAATAGTAATTTGGTAGCATGTAAGATATAGACACACCACACATGGAGACACAACACAAATACACAGAGGTGCACATACAAACAGAAACAAGGTTTTTACATCTTTTCATCAGACTTTCAATTTCTACAGGTAGGAGGCAAATACACTCTCAGGTTTAACCCATGAGAAATTATAGAGCCTGTCACAGATTTTGACCTTATGAGTCAGACATGGGAAGAGTCTGTGCTTTCCATTTTTCTTCCCTGTCTTTAGGCTAAGAATTTTTCCTGGAGACTTCTTGTACACCCCAAACTCCCGGAGTGTTAAATGAGTCCAAATAAAACATTATTTTGTTCTCTTTGGTTTCTTTTTCCCTTTTATCCAATAGTAACTTTCAATATTTGACCACAAGGCCCAGAGGACTATCTGGGGGAATTTGGGTGTCTTATGCCCTGCTGGCACCTCTTTCTCTAGACTAGAGGTTTTGTTTAGAAGCTGAACCCCCCTTTCTGGAGATTTCTTGCACTCATGTCTTGGTCACACTCACATAACCTCTGGGATTTCCTGACCATCAAGACAGTACTTCTTTCTGAAGAATAGATTTTCCTACCTTGATCTGTGCATTAAGTTACCTGGAGGTACCTGGTCCCATGTTTACTTGGGGCCTTTCCCTCTATTTTGCATCCACTTTTGACATTGGGTCCGATTGGCCTCAGGAATTGCAGGTTTCCTCCCCACTCTAAGGCCACTGCAGGAAGAGATCAGTTCTGTCTCTGAGGAGGGAGTCTCCTCGATCTCCTGGGGGAATGCCTGTTTATTCATATCAGGTGCCAGTATTGTTGGAAATAAGGACCCAGGGAAGACAGCCATGACCTTTGAGAGTGGCAGAGGCTGCAGTTGTACTGATCGAGTGGTGCCTGGTACTTGCTGTCCCAGGAGCTGCTTAAGGACTTCCCCTCACTCTGGGTGGGCCAGGTGCACACCAGAGCACAGGATGGGATGGGCAACCCTCCATGTGCAGTGTGAGCTCTCAGATGAGGCCTTCGGCTTCAGCAGGCTCTGTGTGCACCAGGGAAGGGCAAGTTCTTCAATTAGATGATTTACTAGGGCCTGGAGGACATGAACTTCAAGTACTGTTGCCAGCACTGGCTTGAGAACCACATGTCCAACACAGTCATAGACCTGTGCAGTTGTTTTTTTTTTTTTTTTTTTTTTACTTTTCTATATGTATGTTATGATCAAATTGTTTTTAAAAACAAGAAAGTTAAAAATGCTTACACATCAATCATAACTGGAATTAGCAATGTATGCATATGCAGACATCAGTCTATTACACATAGTTACTATCTATGCATTTTTTAGCCCAGTTTGCTACAGTTTACTTATAGAGCATTTATGAGTTTAGTTCTTTTCCCTTATGTGCAGACATTTGAATAAGCATTGTCCAATGTAGAGTTTACTTCCAAAAACTGTTTTTGCTTTCATCTGAGTTAGTTTGGCTCTGCAATCACAATTTATCCATACCAATATCCAGTGCCTTTAGCCACAGGTCTAAAAATTCTTTATGGTTTTGACTACATAAGCTCTTTATTTTTGAAAAGCAATTCATCATTTTAGTTTATAAAACTTTATTCCTTAATATTAGCACTATCATCAGTTTTAGAGTTATTTGATCTTAATCATTATATCAGTTAATTTGGAATGATTTATATATTTAATGTATTTAGGTGTCATGTGAAATATGAAACTATATAGCCTATGCATTTTTGTTGAGGAATTCACTTAAATTCCAGGTTATTATTGATAACTGTTACAACTTACACTTGTCCTCCTAATTGTTTCTGGCATTGTATGCTTTGTATATTTTAGTATATGCTTTGTTCCTTTCTTCCTACAGAGGAATATTGTTTATATTTGTTGTTAGTTTTTGTAGAGTGATCAGATTGTATCATTTTAATTTGTGTGATAGTGTACAAATAAGTTATTAAAGTTCACATGCTTTTAAATTATTTTGTGAACACATATTAATCATACATATTGATGGGGTCCAGTGTGACATTTCCATATATATGTGCAGAATTCACTGATCACTGTTAATTTGCCCCCCACTCCTGCTCAACCTGTTTATTTTAATTTCATATTCATTGACTTTTGACTTTTTTCATTATCATCTACATAGGAGAGAGGACATGCAGTAATTGTCTTTCTGTCTGGCATAGTTTACATAAGAAATTCTTGCAGTTACATCCATTTTATTTCACATGACAGGGGCCCCTTTCTTATTTAGGGCTGCATAACACTACAGTGCATGTGAATCCCTGTGCCATCTCCATTGAATAGTTGCCAACAATACACCAGCTGCTCATGGAGAGCTGCCCCTTTCTTCCAAGAGGAGCCCCTTGCTGTGGTGGCAACTATGACTGCGAAATAGTCTCCAGAGCAGTGGAGAATTGACAGAGGTCAGAGGAGCAGAGACGGGGAAAGAAGGTCATCACTGTTCTCTGTGCCTTGATATTAGCAGGTCAGATAGAGATCTAGGTGTTCCAACACTGATTATGTGTCTTCAGAAAAGTGATCTACAGACCCTCCGGATTCCAGAAAGATACACTCAAGTCTTGAGAATGAGAATTTTAAAATTGTTTTCAGCTTAACATGAATCCAACATTTTGAAAACAAATATTTTACGGAGGACCTGTGTTGAATTCAGAATAGCATATGAGAATACAGGCAGTTTTAGGATAGCATATATGTAAACAATGGTATAAATAGCATTTAAAGCACCACTGTGTGCTAGGGAAGCAGTCATGAGCCATTTTCCCCTTCAAGGAGCCTCCCTGAGTCCCACATTTGAGAAAAAAAAATTCCTGCCAATTTTGGAGGATCTTGTGTGCTCTCTTGTGAGCCCATGAATAGGCCACCAGATATAGAGGATTTCACAGGGAATTTGAGGTTGAGACCATTGGATAGTCATTTTACACTAAATAGCTCCAGTGTTTGTGTGAGTGTAAGTGCACATGTGTATTTTGTGGATTGCTTTGCTGGCATCAGAATCCCCAGAAAAAGCCTTTTTAACACCCACAGGGTTTCCCACACCCCCATTCAGATGCAGGTCATCTGGGGAGTTACCTGAGCATGTGTACTTCTAACAGGTGTCCAGGAGACGGAAGTGGCCCTCCTTAGAGAGCAAATGGGAAAAGGAAGTGAGATCAAGTGAGTCTCTGAAATTCCAGGTAAGAGTCTTGCTCTATCTGGCCTCCATGCTCCTTGCTGGCAGGATCCCAGAGCCAGGATCATACCTGAGTCCTGGTATGCCACAAGGCATCTAGACCATGGTGTTTCCTCTGTGAAACCTCAAGTAAACCCAGGAAGCAACCAGGGGACCATAGTAACAGGCTGCACTCCCTGCTTTGGGAATGCAAACTGGCAGCAAAAGAAAGGGAGACTCCCAATTTCATCTCCCATCTCTACCTAGGTGACCTTGAGCAAGGGACTCCTTTCCAAGTTTATTCTGGTGTGGGAGGGTCACTGACAAGACAGGGAAAAGCATTGTTGTCTGACTGTCGGGCTTAGCAAGTGGAGTTGGGTGGAGCCAAAGTGATGGGCGGAAGCAAGTTGGGCGGGACCTCACGGAGCAAGTGGAGGCCAAAGAATGGGCAGAGCTGGCAGGCGGAGCCAAACTCCAGACTGAGTGGAGCCCAACCCCTAAGAGGAGGGGTGGGGCGGGACCTAGGGAAGCAAGTAGGGCCTGGCTAATGGGCGGAACTGGAGGGGCGGAGCCAGCGGGGCTGGCGGGGCGGGGCTGGGGGAAGTACATTGATGGCGCGCCCTGCCCCGGGCTTCTCCTGTGAGCTCCGCGGGAGAATGAGGAGCTTCGCTGGGGAGCTGAGGGCGAGGTGGGTGCGTCCTCACAAAACGAAGGAGCTGGTAGAGGCGCGTGTGTCTAGAAATCCGTCAGAAGTCGTGTGGACCCAGCGGGGAGCAGGTCCCTTTGGTTCCCATGACCCGAAATGTGACCTCCGAGTCTGCTCCATAGGGACCTCAGGTTCCCACCTTCACAAGGAGGCCATGGTGGGAGGCTAAGGACGGGGCAGCCTTAGTCTCTCCCTCTCTCCCGCCTGCTGTGGACTTCCGTGAATTCAGGTAAGTTGGGGTCCGTAGGGTTTCTGGGAGAGGTCGTGGGGATGTCGCCTGAGAGACTTGGTTCTGGGAGTGACCTTTGCCCCATATTTTTCACAGGGACTCATCCTGGTGCCTGCTGTGTAGACGGTGAGGCCTGGAGTCCAGAGTGTAAGCGTGTGACCAGCTGTCACTCACTGTAGCCTGCTCCGGATCCCTCAGTGCCCCTCACCCATGGGCAGGGGCTTCCTGGCACCTGCCCAGGAAAGCAGCATGGATGGGGAGGTGATCTTAACCCCTGCCCCTGGGGACTCGCTGCATCTGCAAAGCAGGATCAGGAGGGACGCCTGCCTCTTGGGCTGGTGCAAGGCCAAGACCAGCTTCATGATTCTCTAAAGGACGGGTGAGCAACCGGTGGGGTAGGGACCAGGGTTTAGACAGTGTCTCATGAAGACCTACATGTGGGAAAATACTCTCCTTTTTCTCTTATGTTAAAAATTATCATGTACCAGTCTCGGTTCTAAACAGAACACAAGTAAAACAAATCAGCCAGGAATCCCTGCTGCCCTTCTGGAAGGGCCTGCTGTGCCCTTGATCTGGCCCAAGAATTCAGGCAAAAAAGTCGTTAGACACTAGATGGCGCCAGAACTGCACAGGCACTAAATGAGACCCGACTCCTTTAGGCATCTGATCTGATAGATCCATGGCGAATTTTCCACTGCTGGATTATTCTAAGACGTACCATCAGGTTACCTGACTTCCCTTTCCTACCGGTGAGATAAAGGTCTCCTTCAGAAGCTGAACTTGACTTTCTTCTCCCGGTTCATCCGCATCAATCTCCCAAACTTTCATGAACACTTGTCAACACATGCCTCCTGGTACGACCTGTGCTTAATGTGATGTATTTTCACTGTTAGAAGAGCTAAGGTGGGGCTGGGGTTGTGGTTCAGTGGTAGAGAGCTCGCCTAGCATGCGTGAGGCCCTGGGCACCACATAAGAATAAAATTAAAGGTATTGTGTCCACCTACAACTAATACAAAATTTTTTTTAAAGTTTTAATCTCTTTCTCAGACAGCAGGTGGCACTAGAAGTGTACATAAAACTAACTGAAGGTCTAGGGTTGTAGTTCAGTGGTAGAGCACTTGCCTAGCGTGTGTGAGGCACTGGGTTTGATTCTCTGCACCACATAGAAATAAATAAATAAAATAATGGTTCATCATCAAATAAAAACAATATTTAAAAAAACTGAATCACATCAGTTTTGGATTACCTGTTCACTGGCTTGGTTACTGGAAAGACTTTTAATATTAAGAGCAGCCACTACTTTTAGTATAATTCAGTGGATTTTATGAACTGAATTAATGGTCCCACTATGAAAGGGAGTATTATTACACTCTCTACCCAGAGTGTTTTAGGTCCATCATCTTCTTGGAGAGTAAAACACATACTTAAGATTTCCAAGTAAGATTAGGGTCTGAATTCAGCCATGATCTCTTCCTGCAACCGTCATTACTGAGATGCTTCTAGACTCTTTCCCAATGTTGGGGGCATTTCCTTGTCTTTGCTGGGCTCTGATTTTCTTAAGCCAAGAAATAGAATTCAATCAGAAAGAGTCCCATTCTCCCCCAAACCCCACCTGAAGTGTCCCATTAGTTTTCTACCAAAGCTAATACTACTTAAAAATCAACTCTTCTCCTCTGATTTATCAAAAAAAAATTTCTTTTAACTCAATTGTGTGAGCCTCTGTACTCCTCACTATCTTAGGAGGGACCATAAAGTGCAACTGCATCCAAAACGAAAATGGTGCATGTCACCTGGTTTCAGTTAGCAGGGCACAAAGGAACATGCCACATTTCATAGATGAGTTTTCTGCAAAGATGACCTTTTAGGGTGAGGATATTATTGAAATGATTAAAATTATGTTTTTTTTAACCTCACATTTTTTGATTTCTTTTTGTAACAGTGATTGAACCTAGGAATGCTTATCTACAGAGCCACATATCCAACCTTTTTTTTTTTGTATTATAATTTGAAAGAGGATCTCTCTAAGTTAGTGAGATTGGGTTTGAACTCACAATCCCCCTGCCTCAGACCCCTGAGCTGGTGGAATTATAGGCATACACCAACACACCTGGCTTACCTCTGCTTTTAAAATATAAATGTGTGGCCATGTTATGTGTTGTAAATCACTTGTATATATGGAGCTTCTGTTTATTCAGATGAATTTAAGATTGTCATGGAGCAAATGCCTCTGAGTTTTGTTGGGTTCTTCCAGAAACCCAGGCCTAGAGGAAATCTCTGGGACCTGAGAGTTCATTTTAAGGGTGTCTCCTCCAGGCTTTGGTCTTTTCCATGTCTCCACCTCAGTTTCTTCATTTGTAAAATGGTGATGATGATCTCTGCTTCATGGTGTTGGGAGAGGTCAGCCAGATGTTGTTCGTGTAAAATACATTTGAAGACTTGCTCCTGGGCCAGGAAAGACAGGGCTCCTGTTAGAGCACACAACATATTGGGGTGCTGTGGAAAAGGTTGGCCTCCCTCCTCATGGACCCAAACGTGCATTTGAGGTCACAGTCTGTGAGTTGAAATTGATTGTGTTTCAGTTCCACTTTACTCTTGCTCAGGCATCCCAGGGCATGTTGAGCACTGGGCTGTGTCAGTTGTGTGGGTCAAGGTCAAACTCATAGTGGAACCTGTACACCCCTGCACACACCCTGGGTCTCTACCAAACTAAAGGCATCAGCACCTTGAGAGCAAAATGTCATTTCAGCCCTCTGTCCCCCTGCAAGTGGGTGTGCCTCTGGTTTGCTCTTGCCTTCCCTTGCTGTGGTGCTCTAAGTGACTCCTGCTCAGCCTCTCAGACCCACCCTGAGCCAGCCTTCCTCCCCTGAGCCCTTCCCTCTGCTCCCAGCTGTGAGCACTTTGCCATTTTACCCATGATGAGGTGGCCTGTTGTTTTCTGCCTCTTTTGCTAGATTTGGACACACACAGAGAAAATGAGACCACCTTGGACCCTGGATAAGTCCATCTGCAGCACGTGAGCTTGTGATTGTGGCAGAATTACTTGTGAAGAGTGGTCAGGCTGTGAAGAATGGTGAGACCATGGAGCTGCTGAAGGCAGAGAACACAAGTCATCGGCCTCTGGGTGCCTGGTGCACATGACTGACGGGTGCTGGTAAGTGTCTGTTGACTGAGGTACTGACTGTGCTTCAGCAGGAAGAGGAGGGGGAGGCAGGCATTGTCTTTTAATTGGTTTGCCTGTGCCTGAAAGACTTATTTCTTAACCATGTTTAAAACAATTCCCTGCAGACTGTATTGAAGCTCACTGTGTCCACCCACCCATCCAAGGACCTGCAGAGGGGGGTCTGACTTTTCAGTGGCTCAGTCTCTGCATGTGGTTTATGGCGGTCATTGTTAGAGCACATGCTGGCTGCAGGGAAGAAAAGCACCCACATCTCGTTTGCTTAACATAAAATAGTTTCTCTCTCCTCAGCTGCACAGTCTGATGAGTTTGTTATTGGTCTGTGCAGAGCTGCCCTGGAAGGTGTCTCAGGTTCTGGACCCAAATGACGGGTGCTGTCAAATCTTCATTCCCTGTTTGGAAGGAAGATTTAGTAGTACATTTGTCTCCCCAAGTAAGCTCCTCAACTAAAGGACAAATATCGTTTTCTATATCCAAAACCCAGATCTCAGTCACATGATCCTTAAATAAAATGAGTGATACTGGAAAGTGTAGTCAGTCTTATGTAAAGATTTGTGAGCTCCTAGCAGAACTTGCCACTGTGCACATGTGTTTCAAAAGAATGTATATTGTGCCAGGCTTGTTGGCACAACCCTGTCATCCCAGTGGGGTAGGAGACTGAGGCCAGAGAACGGTGAGTTCAAAGCTAGCTCAGAAACTGAAGTGGGCCCTTGGGAACTTAGCAAGGCCCTGTTTCTAAATTAAAAATTTAAAAAGGGCTGAGGATATGACTCAGTGTTTAACTACCCCTGTTTTCAATTCCAAGTTAAAAAAAATATGCTGTATAATATGCTGGCCTCACTATGTAATAGCAGAGCAGAATTAGTTGGATGTGTGATATATAGTATTTTTATTGGAGATTAAACTAGACTTGCTGATGTTTATTCAAAGATGATTCTTGAATTTCTGGCTTTTAAAATCTAGGGTGTTAATATTCCCTTACTGTACAGATCAGATAGGAGACATGGGACTAAAAATGATTCTTTTGGAGAAGGCTTATTTATCATTGTTAAATCTTCAATGCCTGGTAGATATTCATGTGGACAGTTTTGCAGGTGAGATTAGAGCCCATGGTACTTAGGACCATGTGATCAAGTGTGACCAGTTAGTACGAGCGTGCAGATGGTAAAGTATGTGGAGCCTCTGAGCCCTGAGTTACATCTATATGTAAAAATGGAGCAGAAGAGAAATCTATGAAGGAGAAAGAGAAAGGGCCACCAGACAGGGGGATAGAAAACTAGATAAATGTATCACTCTTGATTTTTGAGAGCATATGACTTCCTAAAGAGGGCAAATCTCCATGTTCTGAAGACCACTCAGAAAATGCGCAAGAGGTGGAGTAAGGGGAGCACCATCAGGTATAAGGGAGTTTGGGAGATGGAAAACAAGCTAAATGTAAAGACATGAATTTCTGAGGGGAGAGGGTATAAATAATAAATGTGGGGTCTCCGTGTGCTGCAGATGATTTAAAAAGTGGAAAAGAGGGGACCATTAGATTTGACAGTGCAGAATTCCCTGAGAGTCTCATTGGAAAATTGTCCCCAGGTGGTGGGAGACACTATTGGATGAGCTATGGTGAATGTGAGTTGAAGGAGCAGACAGTAGATATAGATTCCCTTTAATGACCAAGGAGGATGATATGAAATGACAGTGAGGGTATTAGCAATGGTGCTTTCTGAGATGTGGATGAGCTCATTCTGCAAAGCTGCAGATTCCTCAGGTGTGACCACAGAAATCTCTGATTTTGTCATATTTGCCAGCTAGTAACTGGAGATAGGTTTCTCAAAAAGCATAGAACTTAACGTGGAATATTGTGACTCTTAGAGAATGGACATTGGACTGGGTTTGGACTGGTGAAAAAGTGAAAGAAAATCACCTCAGTGGATTACACGTGGAAGTGGTTATACTATTTCAGTGCTATCTTTATTGTAATTGATTTATTGCCAGATTAAATATTCTTAACATGTTAACACAGGAAATATTGAGAAATGTGGAGAATTAATTGAGACTACTTGAATGTACATATCTGATCTGCCACTTAATATGTGTGTGACTTTGCACACCCTGCAACAATGAGATCCCATCATCTTATGTAAGAAATAGGTTTGATGCTGGAGATACTGTGTGAGAAATAATGATTAAGCAACACATACCAAGCAGGGAAATGTTTCTGGTACATCATGAGCTCTAGAAACACTGGCTATTCTTTTTTGTTATTATGCAGTTCTTCATACATTTGACTTGAGATACTTAATCCAATTCTTTTAATAATGTTGACTTCTGTCCAAGTTAAAATAGAGATAAAAAATTATCAAAATAAAATATTCCAAAATCTGTTTTGAGATGACGCTCATAGAATTTTAAGTCTTTTTTTTTTACTTCCCCTAAAAGCTATATTTGTCATGTTTCTTTCCAATTCTTATTGGTTCTCTTTAGTTTTAACATAACACTGGTATTCATTTTGGTATAATTATAAAAGCATAGAATATAATTTGCTCTGATTCAGTCCCTTCACTCCTCTCCTTCCTCCCCGTGTTCTCTTCATTGTGTTCTACAGATCTTTCTGCTACTTGTTTTATTTTTAACAGTTATTGTCTAGCAAATATACACATTTGTGAGATTCACTGTGGTACACTTATATATGTACATAGGAAAGTTAGGTCAATCACTCAACTTTTTATTGTTTAGATATGAGTTATCCCCCAAAAGCTCATGTGTGAGACAATGCAAGAAGGTTCAGAGGAGAAATAATTGGATTATAAGAGTCTCAATCCAATCAGTGATTTAATCCCCTGATAGGAATTAACCAAGTGGTTACTGAAGTGGTAGTGTGTGGTTAATGGAGGTGAGAATTGGACATGGTTTGGGGGTACATATTTGTATCTGACAAGTGGAGTCTCTCTCTGCTGCCTTGTGAAGCAAGGTGCTTCCCTCTGCCACCCTCTTCTGCCATGATGTTCTGGTTCACCTCCAACCACAAGGAGTGGAGCTGGTCTTCTATGGACTAAGACCTCTGAAACCATGAGCCCTGAAGTAAAATTTTCCTCCTTTAAAATTGTTCTGGTTAGATCTTTCAGTCACAGCAGAGAAAAGCTGACTGAAACACCACCATTCCTTCATTATCCCACCCCTTCTCAATCTCCTTCAGTTGTCTTCATCTACTCTGCCAACTGTTCTTTAATTTTGAGGAATGCCCCCTA
The DNA here is from genome assembly GCF_902686445.1 of Sciurus carolinensis. NCBI lineage: Eukaryota > Metazoa > Chordata > Mammalia > Rodentia > Sciuridae > Sciurus > Sciurus carolinensis. The sequence continues at coordinate 3,805,950 of NC_062231.1, forward strand.
GATTTTTTATTCCTGTAAAATAAATCACTGGTGTTTGGGAGGAAATGCATCTGCTCTGCACATAACTTTGTGTGTATGGATATATAATATTTATTCTTCATATCTGTGAACATGATGTTTCTTTCATCTTATTCCTAATTGCTTTAATTTCTTTCATCATTATAGTTTTCAGGGTACAAGTGTTTACCTTCCCTGGTCAAGTTTATTCTTCAATATTTTGCTCTTCATTACGACATTGCTGCAGGAATTGTTTTCTACATTTTCTTTTCATATATTTTGTGGCAATTGTAAAGCAACAAAAGAAAATTTTAGGAATATTGCTTTTGAATTCTGCTGAATTCAATAATAACCCTAAAAGAATATTTTTGTGGAGTCTTTAGTGTTTGTATGTATATGATCATGTTACCACAAAGACAATTTTACTTCTTCCAATTTGTATGCCTTATTTTTTTCTAGATTTTTCACTCTAGCAAGAACTTTCAGGGATGTGCCCACTAAAAGTGTTAAGAGTAGGCTTCCTTGCCTCAAGTCTGATCATATATAAAATCATTTCAATATTTCACCATTAAATATGCTGTTGATGGTGGGTTTTCAATTTATGGTCTTTCTTGTGTTTAGGTAAGCTCCTTCTCTACCTTCTTTGTTGACAGTGTTTATTGTAAAAGGGTTTATCTGTTTGTCAAATGCTTTCTTTGCATCTGTTAAACTGGTTGTGTAACTTCAGTTCTTCATTAACTTAGTTTTGGGTGTCAGTATAATAGGTCTGCACACACTCAGCCATCCTGTCTCCGCGGATAAATCCCAGACATTAGTGACATATGATGCCTTCAATCTGCTCTCATTTTTCTCAAGCATTTTCCATCTATGTTCATCAGGTGGATTGTCCTGTAGTTTTCTTTCCTCATTGTGTTTCTGATGTTGGTGTACACATGTGTTGTCCTTATACAATGAGTGTGGAAATGTTTCTTCCATGGTTTGGAGGATTTTAGGTCATTTTGTATTGATGGAATTTCCAATTGTCCCATTCTTCCCTCTAATATTCAAGTTTCCATGGCACCCTCTGAAAGGCATATGACTGGATTATATTTGATGCAAAGTACAAAACTTTCACTTTTACACTAAAAATTACAGTGTAGAAAATCTTTCCCTGCTAGTACAGGTAGTTTTACATGGTGATGTCTTACTGAAAGGGTGATTTATATTTATTTTTCCTTTGGACACATCATCTTGATTTCATGCCAGGAATGTAATAAGAACCATATAATTTTTGTTAAATTAAAATTATGGGAGCTGCATTGGAAAGAAAATCCTACAAAGCAAAGAGAGTCAATGTCTTAGATAATGTATATTTATATTAGTTTTGTGTTATCTTTATTCTGGCTTGTTTATGAACACTTGTAATTTTGTTAATATATTCACAGAAAACGCTAAGAATTTCAAACTCTGATGTCAGATGACTTCAATGCACCTATATGTTCTTCCATTTAAAGGCTATGTACTCAGCCTTGAGAATCCCATGAGCCAGATTTCTAGGCTCTTCACAATAATAAACAACACATTCTAATCATGTATCTCCATGGAGATACAGTGCATGAAGCAGAACGAGGCATATGTGACAAACAGGAGAAGACTTCTTGCAAGGATTTGTTCTATTTTTATGGATTTGTTCTATTTTCAAAATTGTACAGATTCTCATTTATGTAAGTTGTAATCTTCATAGAGTTTTAATATCTGATCACCTCTATCACCAACTCAGAGAGGTTAAAACATTACCAGAATATTAGAGTCTCTTGGCAATCTCTTTTCAGAGAAAACTGATTGAATTTTAGGACTTTTGTAATCCTTCAACACAGCTATATATTTTAAATGTTTTCCTTATCAGGTCAGAATTTGGCTTATATGAGCAAAGTCCAGTTATTAAATATTAGCAGGAATGCAGCATGCATTTTTTTCTACTGTATTACATGGAATCCTTGTGTAATCAGAACTATAATTGAAATAGATCCTGATGCACTCCATTTTAAGGTATTTATTAAAGGATAAGTATCCAAACTATCCCTGAAATATGAACCTTCTTTGAGTCCAGATTTTCCTGCCTATTACCAGAAAGCAATGTGATTTCTCCAGGCTCAAGAGGTGCACACATGGGCTGGGGTTCTGGCTCAGTGGCAGGGTGCTTGCGTAGCACATGTGAGGCACTGGGTTCCAACCTCAGCAGCACATAAAAATAAACAAAATAAAGGTATTGTGTCTATCTACAAATATTACATATTTAAAACAGAGGTCCATACATAAAATTGATACTGGAATTGTTTGACTTGCAAGGATGAGGATCAAGCCCAGACCCCATGCATGTGAGATAAGTTCTTTACCAATGAGCTACACCCCCACCCCTATTCTAGAAAATTTTGTATTGACTTCCTGGCAGAAATTTTTCCTGGACAATGCATGTATTTACTTTCGTCCAAGCTTCTCATGTATGTAATAATTGATTGAATTTGTGTTTCCACATAGTGAAAAAAAAATATCTGGAAAGCAAACTCTGAAGTTTAATGTAGTTTATGAGCATATAGATGTGAAAGATAGATCCTGAGGAAATCCCAGTTACTCAGGAGGCTGAGACAGAAGGTTCCCAATTTCAAGGTTAGCCCAGTAACTTAGCAAGTCCCTAAGAAACTTAGCAAGACCTTGTATCTAAATAAAATATAAAAATGCTGAGGATGTGGTACAGTGTTTAGCACCTCTGGGTTTAATCCCTGGTACTAAAATAATAATTTTTTTTTTTTTGGGTGCTGGGGATCGAACCCAGGGCCTTGTGCTTGCAAGGCAAGCACTCTACCAACTGAGCTATCTCCCCAGCCCCTAAAATAATAATTTTAATAGTAATAATAGTAACAACAAAGGAGCATTCTTTTGTTCCTCCTGGTCATGTAGTTAAACCTCACTACTGCTCCCATTGCCTTCTATATGCTGAGGATGGACAAATGAGATCTGGAAGGTCAGACTGGTCCTGCTTCATTTTGGCTTGTGACTGAGGGGAAATTGGGCAGCAAGCTATATTTTGTGACACAGGCCAATCTGGGAAGCTATGAGGGACACTAGGGAGAAACAGCTTGCACATCAGAGAGGACAGAGCCATCAACAAGCAGGCACCATGCTATGTGAAATACACATGCTACAGGAATGTGGAGGAGAAAATCCTGGAGAAGACTTGGGCAAATAAACCACAGCTCATCCTGAAATATCTGGCTGATAATATTCCATTGTTTCTGTAAATGTGAAGGATAAGTACATCTCAGGGTTTGCACTGGCAGCTAAAGGCTAACAATATTTTAATATCTGTCTTCAGAAACATTAGAAGAAAATTACATTTCTAACATCAACAAGAAACTACAAAGGTTTTTCATCATAGACTCTAACCTGTAATTACTAGGAAATCCAAACATACCAGCAGGAGAATCTCTTTCCACGATCAACTGAATAGTGACATGAGTCAAGTCCAGTTTTCTTTAGGAAGAAGAAAAGGAGATAGTGTTACACTTTTTTTTCTGTAAATGCATGTGCATGGAAAGATGTACTTAAGAAAAAGCAAACATACACACCTGAAGATGAGGTCCAACTTGCCTAAGCATTCTTCCTAACAAAATGCCTTTCAGAAACATTCATTATCCCATTTGTTTACAATGAATCAAAATAAATCAATGTTAAAAAAGAAAAAAAGAAACATTCATTATTAGGGAATTGAGAAGAAGAATTTTTAAATGAATTATGAAAAGAAAAAGTATTAATGGACATAAATACTTCCTACCCAGCTATTGCAAATTATATCCCAAGGTCTTTTGCAGCAAGAGAAATGCATTCACCAGAAGGTTCACATCTCTTTTTAATATTTCATGTGAAGGTAACATCAGGATCCCTGACTTCACCCTTGAAATTTGATAATGGGCACAGCAAATGCTTTGGAGTTAGACCATTAATTTTTGATTTGTTAAATGTAGAACAAGAAAGATTTTATGGGAACCTACAATAGATGTTTGCAATAATGTGAGGTTACCCTATTACCTACTGGAGCTTGTAGTATTATTTTTTAATTCCCCAAATTATATGTCACATATCAATAATTGTTCTACTTTTTTCAGGAAGATGAGGTAAGCAATGCCAAGATTTTCAAATAAAAAAAAGGGAAACTTATTATTTCCCTGAATATTTTTATAGGAGTAAATAACATGTAAAATATAAGATAGCATAGATAGCATATGTAACTTGAGTACTGCTACAACTGGTTGATGAAAATTAAACAGAAACCTGAAATAATTGACATTTCCTATGGAAAAATAATTTTGTTTCAATTTTAATGGATAACATAACTTACAAAGATTTCCTTCATTGAATTTTACAGAGCAAAGTTGTCTGGTTTGAGTATAGTGGTTAGAGCTGGTTTTCTTCTCAAGTTACAAAAACCTCACTAAAAGACCAGTTCCAACCTCCTCCTAGAAGCCCCATACACTCACTTGCTTCAGATGTGGAACAGAGGCACACACCTGGATGGATGAGGGACAATTGGCGCACCTGAGAATAACCTGAATAGTTTTAAAGAACAGGTGCTGTGAGCTCATCTCTCTGCAACCTGTAATTTTAGTGTCTCTTGTGAGGTGACAAGATCCACAGGGAGGCACAGGACTACGAAGCCCCCAATGGAATATTTCACTTTTCCCTTGTTTGGAATTTGTTCTGGATAATAGCCATCTGGGGAGAGTGAGGCTCAAAAGTTTCTCTAAGTTTTCTTGACAAAAAAGTGTGTGCCAATCACGTAAACTTTTCTCACTTTGATAGGACATTCAAATTATCCTGTACCCATTCCATGGTTTGTGCTGCCTTGATTCTTGGGTGAGAGAATCCTAGTGCCTCCTGTGGCTCTGAAGATCTTCTTTCTACAGTGTCTGATGGGCACAGTCTTCCCCACTCCATTCCCTCATGGATCACGTGGTTTCCTGATGTTACTACCCATGTGCTCCATGATTTCCATACTGCAAATATCTGGATTCAAGCTGTGCATCACATGAAAGTGCACATGAAGCAAAATAGTAAAACAGAGGCAGATCCAAGACTGGGGTTGAGGTAATAGCAGGCAGATGGAACATACTTGAAGCTCAGACAACCTGAGCTATATTACACTGTGTTGGGGACCCAAGTGAACATTCTTCATCTTCATAAATAGAGAAATTAAAGACGTACATTTCCTCTGAAAGAAACAGAAATTCCATATAATTCCTAAGCAATTTATACAAAAGTATGTAAAGTTTTTTGAGACCTGGAACAAAATGGAAGTCCATGACCTACAAGCATTCGAGATGTAATGTTAGGTTATTTATTTGGAATCTCATGCAATGAACTTTCCTCTTAGAACTGCCTTTGTAGTGACCCAGAGGTTTTGGTATGTTGTGTCTATATTCTTATTTACCTCTAAGAATTTTTAATTGATCCCTGATTTCTTCTGATATCTATTGGTCATTCAATGGGCATTCTGTCTCCAGATGTTAGTTTTTATTTTTATGTTATTGTTGATTTCTAATTTTATTCCACTATGATCTGATAGACTATGTGGTATTATCCCTATATTTTTGTATTTGCTAAGATTTGCTTTGTGGCCTAAGATATGGTCTATTTTAGAGAAGGATCTGTGTGCTGCTTAGAAGGAAGTATATTCAATCATTGATGGATGAAATACTCTATATATGTCTGTTCACTCAAAGTTACTGATTGTACTATTTATTTCTAATATTTCTTTGTTTAGGTTTGTTTGAAGAATCTCTCCAGTGGTAAAAGATGCATTTTAAAATCACCCATTAGTTCCCCAATATCTTCTTCCATTCTGTGGGTTGTCTCTTCACTACAGTTATTGTTTCCTTTGCTGTGCAGAAGGTTTTGAGTTTGGTGTTATCCCCTTGAACTATTTCTACTTCTATTTTCTGTGTTTTTGAAATAGATTCTGAAAATCATTATCTGTATTGAATCATCATCCTGAAAGATTTCCCATTTCCTTCTCTAAGTTACACATTTTCAGGTCTGCATTTAGGTCCACAAAAAGAATGGTATTGTCATGAAAAACATACATATACATATATATACAAATATATACACACTCACACAAACAAACATATGTACATATATGTTTATACATAATTATATATTATATGTGATTATATGGGTAAACAAAATATGTGTGCATATGTTTAAAACATATACTATATATATTATATATACAAAATATCTTATGTCAATACCATTCTGTATGTGCATGTTTATATGCATATTTATATATATACATATATATGTATTTATATGGTTTCATGTATTTATATAATCTGTTTATATCTTCTATATCACAATGGAGATCCCAGAAGTAAATGCATACATCTATAATACATAGACAATGGATTCACAAAAAGGCTGCTCTAAACACATCATAGAAAGGATCATCTTTTCAGTGAGTGGTGCTTGGTAAGCTGAATATTCATATAACAAAGATTGAAACTTGACCCTGATCTCTATCTGACCGTGTAAAAACCAAAAAAAAAAGTAACTCCAAATTGTTCACAGACCTAATTTCAAATATTTCTGTGGTGGTTACTATCATTTCTTTACTTCTAGACTGAGAAGTCTCAAGCATGTCTTATGAGACTCATCTGGTGATGATGAGTTCCCTGTTTTTTGATTGGTGCATAATAATTCCACATAATTGAGGGATTGATGATACCATATTCATTTGTGCACATAACATAGTATGTCCATTCTCATTCCCCAGGACCTTGCATTTCCATCCCTTGATGCACTTGCTCTACTGGAAGCATCAAGGGTGGAGGGAGGACTGCAAGGTTTGGGCTTTGGTTCTGTATTATTTCAGTGTTGCAGATTCCCTAGCAGTTCCCTAAACTACTCAGGATCTGGGGGCCTGCAGGATTTTCCAGCAGCAGAGACTTCATGTGTTTGTGGCATTAATGGGGCTGCTGTGGGCCTGCCTTTTTTCTTTTTGTCATTGCGATATGCCAATATCCCTTTTTCTTTTGAACTGACCTTGATATGGGGACAGAGGGGTAGGTGACTTGTTACCTTCTTTGTGAGTCCATCAGGGATCTTCAGGATACAGTGTCTCTTCCACTTCCCCACTACCCTCTAGCACTTTCCCTTCTGCACTCCCTTTGACTAGTAATTGCTTATTATATTTTCATACATTTTTTGGGGGATAGCATGTCACCCCCTCTAGTCAGCCATCTTGATGTTCTCAATGTGGAATATTTAAAGAAGACTCAAATAAATAGAAATAAATGATGTGTTCATCATTGGAAGAATTACTATTGCTAAGACATCAACAATATCCAAAGTTATCTACACTCCCTATCAAAATCCCAATGAATTATTTCCCCAAAGTAGAATAATCCATTCTGGCATACATGTAGATTTCTAAATAATGCCAAAATAATTTTGAAGACACAGGGCACATTTGGACATCTTACATTTCTGGATTTCAAAACTTATTCAAAAGATAGATCAAATAAATGGGTGTGGTAGTAGCTTAAAAACTGACTAATACAATGCAGAACCCAGATGAAAACCCTTACAGAAATAATCAAATGATTTTGGTCATGGATGTCAGACCTTTCAAAGGGGAAAGTGCACTCCTTCCAATAAATAGTGCTGAGAAACCTGGATATCTGAAAGCAAACAATGAAGTTGGGCCATTACTTATAAAATTCACAGACAATAACTCCAAGTTGATCAAATACCAAAGCTTAAATGCTAACTCTATAAGACCCTTATAAAAGCACAGGAGAAATGCTTAATGATGTTGGACTTGGAAAAGATTTCTTGGATATAATAATATGAAGGAAAGGGAAAAAATACAATAGATAAATAGAACTAGATATAAATGTAACACATTTTATTGAAAAGCTATAATGAGTAGAATGAATAGGGAACTTACCAAATGGGAGGAAATATATACAAACAATGGATATGGAAAGGGGTTAATATGTAGAACATACAGAAACCACAACTAAAAAAAGCCAGCCAAATTGTAATAAATGGGCTATGTGGCACTAAATAGAATTCATACCAGGAAATTCTCTTACTTCTTAATAAAAATTGTAAATGAGACAGGGAGCTTCAGGGAATCATCATCAAATTACTATTACCCACAGTTTTGCTTTGTTTTGTTTTGTTTTTTTGTTTTTTTGGTACTAGGGATTGAATGTACAGCCCCCTGACTACTGAGCCACATCCCTAGCCCTTTTTAAATATTTAATTTAGAGAGAGCTTCTCAGTAAGTTGATGATACTGGCTTAGAACTCACAATACTCCTACATCAGCCTCCAGAGCCCCTGAAATTATAGTCACATGCCACTGAGCACAGTTTGTTTGGCACAGTTTTGCTGAGATATTTTCAAATCATTGGAAAATTATATTTTGGCAAGTTTAAAATCCTTTTACTTTCCTTTGTAATTTCAGAGAAAGTTTTTTCCACCACTGGCTATAAGGTCACTGAAACATTTCATTAAAAGATTAAAGATAAAATCTACCATTTACCCATTTTTAGGAATACAGGTCAGTGGCATTGAGCAAATTCAACTTTTCTGCACCTATATTCTCCACCATCTCTAGCACTTTTTCTCCTTCATATACTTTTTATCTGTATCCATCATACAGAAATTCCCTACTAGATCTCTTCCTCACTTTCTGGCAAATATTATTCCATATTTTGTCTTCATAAATTGTACTAGCCTATGTTCCACCATCCACATGTAGTTCATACAGTGTTTTTTTTTTTTAGTGACAGTTCACTTGACACAGTAGTAAAGATTAATCTGCTTCAGAATCTCCTATTTACCATCAAGAACCACTCATGATCTACATGATGGAGACATAGAAAGTTGTCACTGTTCTCCAGAGGAAATGTCAATTATTTCAGAAATCTATTTAATTTTAATCAGCAAGTTGTAACTGTACTCAGGTTACATATGCTATCTATGCTATCTCCTGTTTTATATCCAACTTACTTCTATAAAAATAATGAGAGGTAATAAATTTCCCTGTTCAATTTTTAATTAAGATACTCAGCCTTGCTTCTTTCTTCTATGGCTTCCATACTGTGAGAAATTTTAAAAACTAATTTTATGTACTTCAGAGGGCAATGTGAGCAACCTCACATCAGTACAAGCATGTATTGTAGTTTCTCATAAAATCATTCTTGTGGTACATTTAATAACCCAAATTAAAAATTAATGGTTTAAGAAGATAGCTTGTGCTCTGTCCATTATCAAATTCCAAGTGAGAGGACAGTGGTTGTGATGTCCCCTTGCCATGAAATATTAGAAAAAACAAGTGAAATTGATGGTGGTTTCCTTTTCTGTTTTTCAGAACACCAGGGTGCATTATTTCCTATACCTGGATTGAAAGAATATTTGTGTCCATTAATCTTGTCTCTTTTCATTCTTCATTTTGTTGTGGGGTGCAACTTAAGAACAGATTGATCACCATCAAAAAGCCCAAATTTCAGTCTTTATTAATTGACTGACTGGCTGTCACACATCACCCAAAAAATGGCTACTGGGAGATCAGCCCCAACCACAGGGTTGTAGGAGTTTTTATACCATAAGTCAGTACATCACACATAAATATCTGTTGCTATGATTTAAAATTACAAACTAACATCATGAGATCTAAAATCATTAGCAGAGAGGGGGAAGTGGGTCAAAATGACCTTACTGAGGTACAATTAAATAATGGTTACTAACATCTAGAAAATTACTGTTGACATCACTGTTGATATGGTACATTATTTAGGAAAATAGGAATCAAAAAGAACAATTTTTCATTATACAAAAATTACCATTTTGTGTTGCCAAACATGTCATGCTAAGCAAATGTTGATGGGTACAGAGGCAGGGTTTTCCAGTGGGAGAATTATTTCCTTTATAACAAGGAGACTCAAAATGAACTCTGTTTAGTCATTGCCCATATAGCCTGGCCTATAACATTTCCATGGAGGCAAATCCATCAGCCCAACACAATTTTAAAATTCTCCTTCCCATTTCCTTAATAATGAATGTGTTTAAAGGCATTTTTTAGAAAAAAATATTTAGAGAAGTTGAATCTCATCCTGTCTTGGTCTGTATATTCACATTTTATTTTATCAGGACATCACAGAAAATGTGAACCCCTCCTTTTTCTTCTTCCTAAAAGCAAATTGGACTTGACTTGTCATTATTGAGTTCATCAGGGAAACAGATTCTCCTGCAGGTATGTTTTGGTTTCCCAGTAATGACAGCTTAGTGTCTGTGACAAAGTTCCTTTGGAGTTTTCTTATTCTTCATTGTTAGAACAGCAAAGTTTCTTCTAATATTTCTGAAGACAAACTTTGAAAGGTTGTTAGTTCCTAGCTGAAGTTGTGAATCCTAAGGATACTTGCCAGTCTTATTTTCCAGAAATGGTGGCCATACATTTGGCCAGATATTCTCCAGGTTTTTCTTCTCCATATTCTTGTAGCTCATACTTTTCACAAGGGGCCTGCAAGATATGCAAGCTGTTTCTTCATAGTTCTCTTCATAGTGTTCTTCCTAGTTCTCTTTATAAATTTTCATCTAGAACTGTGCCACCAGCTGCTGCCCAGTTAACACATTTTGGGACTGCCCAAAACCACATAAAGCATGACCAGTTCCATTTCACAGATCTCATTTTTCCATAATGCTATAACCTACAGAAGACCATGAGAGCAGTGGTGAGTTGAACTATACGGCAAACACAAATCAAAGTGTGATGTTCTGCAATTATTATCATTAGTACTATTATTATTTTGGTACCAGAGATTGGATCAAGGGCTGCTTAACCACTGAGGTACAGTCACAGTCCTCTTTTATTTAGAAGTAGGGTTTCACTGAGTGACTAGGTCTTCACTAATTTGCAGAGGCCAGCCATGAATATGTAATGCTCCTGCTGCAGTCAACCAAACTGCTGAAATTAGAGTCATGTGTCACAATGTCCAGCCCATATTACCTTCCCTGTGATTTATGTCTGTCTCTATGGGAGGTTCAGTATTTTTGAGGATGGTTTTCTGCTGTAGTGTATTATATCTGATTGTTTTTACTTGGAACAGTGTGTTATTCTTGCAGCACAAAGACCCATAGTTGAAGAGGTCCCTTGATCAGCCTCCTGAGCACTGGGAGTTTTATCTTGTCCCTGAGCCTCTAGATTCTTCTGTGATAGGCAGATGTGAGTGAAGGAGCAAGGCTATCAGTGGATATGCCAGACAATTACTTTTATCTTGTTTTTGTGAAGGTATCCCACTCACCAGAATGCTTTCTAATATAAATGAGATACTAACACAGACATGGCTATATATTCTTTAAAATATTTACATATTGTATAATATTTAAGTGAATAAGGCAAGTTTATTTGATGTGTACAGTTTATGTATACATTACTATGTGATCTAAAATTTGGATACAGTCCAAATCAGTGGCCCAGAAGGTTGAGACAGGAGTATCATGATTCAAAGTTGGCCTCACTAAATTAGCAAGGCCCTAAGCAACTTACAAAGACCCTCTAAATTATAAAATGGCAGAGGAGAATGGACTGTGTCATAGTGGTTAAGTACCCCTGAGTTTAATTCATGATGCAGAAGAAGAAGAAAGAAGAAGAGGAAGAGGAAGAAGAGGAGGAGAAAAGAAAACATAATTAAATGCAACTGGAAATTCTAGAAATATGTGATTTCTCCTGGTTCTACACAGTTGTTGTTATTTTTTCTATTGTAGTTAGTAGTGTTCACTCATTGTCCTCTACACTCTGGAGAGACGATATTCATTTTTCTTGCTTCTCTTGTGGAATTTCAACTTCAGAAAAATAAGATATTCCAGTCATTTTAAAGCAACAATAAACAGACACCTTAATTTCTAAATATTGTTTCAAATTCATGGCTTCTTCTCATTCTTACTTTTCTAAATTATTTAGGTTTGCATGCCTGCATTCTTTGAAGTAAGACTGAAAATTATTTCATGTAATGCTTTGTCTTAAAGATGATTAAAACATGTTATTGAAAAGTTTCCAATGCTCTTTTACAATGTTTGACTGGTTCAAGTTTTAAAATGAACTAAACACAATGAAAGTAAAGTCTCCATTTCATAAAAAAATGGCATAAGAGAATTTTAGAAGTTTCCATTTAATGTTTATTTTATAAAGTACATAAATGATAATAGACATGCATATATATAAATTACTTTTAAGCCTTCATCAGTATATATTTTACCTCAAATGAAACAGGTATATGAAAACAGATGTATGTATTTTTTATGTTTAAAGATATCAGAGAATAACAGAGCTGTGTGCCTGTGATCATGGGTGATACATAATACATGAAACAAATGTTCCTTCATGTAAAATCCTTCTAATGCCTTTCCTGGGTTTGTCATAGGAACAAACCCAGATATGCTAAATTAGTGAAAGGATGAAATTGTCATTTTACCTGATCATCACATGTGGGAAAACAAACTTTTTTTTTATAACGATGCATACAATTTTCCTTTTACACAATTACTGCATGTTATCACCCTTGTATGGAAGCTAAAATTGTTGACAGCATGGAAGTGCAGTTTAGGTTGAAAAGGGGCAGTGGAAAGAGCAGTAGGAGATGTGTGGGTCACCTGCACACAGCTACAGCACTGAGGTAAGCAGTTTTCATATCCTACACTTCAAAGTGGTCACTAGTCTACATCAATTAATTAGAACCAAAAAATAGAGGGAAAGTATTCTGAGAATCCACATACTTCAAAATGATAAAATTTGAGGAAACAAAAATGTTAAGCACCCTAATGTGATCATCAAAAAATGTATACATGTATTGATTTATACTATTGTACTCCCATCTCAGTCCCAATATGTCAATCAAAGGCTACAATAAAAAAACAAAGCTGTATTTCAATGTTTTAACCAAACATCTACTTGAACTCTGAGTTCCTAATGGTACCCTGTGTTCAAAAATCTTTTTTTGTTATGCAAAATATTTTATTAAGTGGATAGGCAGAGTGTCTGCCTGCAGGATGAGAGAGAGAGAGAGTAAGAGAGAGAGAGAGAGAGAATGAATGGCAGTAGAACTATTCTTACGTAGTAGAATTTCACGGGCTAATAACAACAGACCAGTGACTGCCTAGGAAGTTCATGGGCTAACAATCTGGTTGTAAATTGGTGTGGGGGAGGGAGAATAATGGTGGCAGCAAAATATCAGATCCGATGCTAATATTCCTCTCCTTTGGGGACAATGGTCTTTATTCTGTAGCTTCTTCCTGCTGGTTAGGGGTGAAGAGTCTCATTCTGCCAGTAGAGAGAAGTCTGTGCAGAGTCTCATTCTGTGGTGGGTGAGGAGTTGGCAATGGCAATAGGCAGAAACACACTGGGTGCACTGTACCAGGGCTTTTGTAGAGACAAAAATGTCATAGAGAGAACCCAGGAGTGAAGTATGTTTCTCTCTCTCTCTCTCTCTCTATCTCTATCTCTATCTTTTTCTTTCTCTCTCTCTCTCTCTCTCTTTCTCTTTCTCTCTCTCTCTCTTTATCTTTCTCTCCTCTCTCTCTCACCCTGCAGGCAGAGACTCTGCCAGTTCACTTAATAAAATCTCTTGCATGAATTCCCAAATCTGGAGGAACCAGAAATAAAATAAAATTAGAAACTACTCTAATACTTGGAGACTAATATGCTACTGATATAGCAGATGAAATCAGAAATGAAATTATAAAGTCCTTAGAGGTAAAGGAGAATAGTGACACAACAAATCAAAATTGCTGAGACCCTGTGAAGGTTGTTCTAAGAAGAAAGCATATAGCACTGATTTCATTGGGTAAAAGAATGGGAAGTCACCAAATGAATAACCTAACATAACATCTCAAAGACCTGGAAATAAAACAAATCAACACCCAAATCACTAAAAGACAGGAAATCATTAAAATCAGAGCCCAAATCAATGAAGTTGAAGCAAAAACAAAAAAAATCAAAAAAAATCAATGAAGCAAAAGTTGGTTCTTTGAAAAAAAAATGCAAAATTGATGAACCCTTATCCAAGTTAATGAAGAGGAATATGAAATTTACTAAAATTTATGATGAAAAAGGAAGTATCACAAGTGACACTACTGAAATACAGATGATAATCAGAAACTACTATGACAATTTTCGCTGTCATAAAATAGAAAATCTTGAAGACACTGACAGATTTCTAGAGACATTGGACCTGCCCAAATTGAATCAAGAGGACATAGAAAATTTAGACACATCAGTTTCAAGCAATGCAGTAGAAGATGCCATGAAAAAACTACCAACAAACAAAAGTCCAGGAGAAGGCAGATTCTCAGTCGAGTTCTACCAAACCTTCAAAAATAACTAACACCAATCCTCCTCAAATTATTCCATGAAGTGAAAGAGAACCTTCCAACCTCATTCTATGAAGTTAGTATCACATTCTTTATTTCACCATCTTGACTGGACCCCATCCTTTGTTCTTAACTGCCCTCTGTTTTCTAGTTCATCCAGGAATCCTCTGTGATCAGTGAGAGTTGAGACAGAAACCACCCCTCACACTCCACTGCCTTGTTCTCCACACAGGAGAAAGTAGGTTCTGACTTGATGTCTTTCAGAGATGTGCTGTCTTGCATTGTGGAATGGTGTTAAACTGAATAAAGTAAAATTGCTCTTTTGACCCCATTCAGTAATACTATTCTTGGTGTTTGTTCTTCTGGAGTAGTGAAATTTCTTAAGTGCATTCTGTATTTTCATACAGGTGTTTGGTTCAAAAATTGTTAAATCAGTGTTTCTGTAGGGCATGTGATCTGACTTCCTTTTCTTCCTACTTACCAAAATTGTTCTATCACTTATGTATTTTCTGCTCCATATTGTTTTCCTATCAGGATGCCAAAAAATAAAATGTAACAAATGGCCTTGACATCTTGGCTTCTTTCATATAGTAAATTGTATTTCTGCTTTATTTCTTTTGTTGAGCTCATCAGTATACTACCTTGGAATGGTAGCACAGTATTTGCTTATCCATTTCTTTTCTGAAGTACAGTTTTATTCCTTCCAACTTATATTTTTCCAATTTACAGTGATCATGAAGATGCTATAAACACTTGCAAACACAATTTGGGCAAAACATACAGGTTTGATATCTCAACCATGTAGGTGACTCACTCTTGAGGGTAAGAAATTACAGTGCTATTTTCACAAAAGCCTATGTCATTTGGCATCCCATAAATCAATGAGGATTGCTGTCCTCTGCATACTTACCAGTATTTGATGCTGTTCTCTTTTGTGTGCCTTATAACATTAAATGTTTTCTCAAGGTTGTCTTTGTAGTTTTCATTCTGTTATCTCAGCTGGATTTTTGTGTTTCCTTCTTTTTCCCTTCCTTTCTCATTTTGTTCTACTCATGATATGTAGTATTCTTTCATGTCAAATATTTAGACAAAGTAGTTAATTGACACATTGCTATGTGTATTCTGATTATTACAACATCTATGAGGTATAATTCTACAAGGAGATAATATTTCTACAAACTGCCTGTTCCTACTACTTGACTTCATATTATTTATTCAGGTCATCATTGTAAATAGAAAATTATCAGAGCATAGAAGGAACTATGATATCAGTAGGTGGTTGTTTATAAGGAATTTTGTTTTGTCACATGTTTCTAAATTTTTCTCTTGATATATTCTTTGATTCTGAACACTGTTATCCATTTTAAAATTTAAATCATTTTTCCAAGCCTTCTGGAAGAAAATGGAGGCCTCCCTTGCCTTCAGTAACCTCCCTCTTTGTACTTATTTTTAAATAGGACACAGTCACCTTGTACCCAACTCTCTCTCAGCTCTGATATTTCCTTGACCCACTGGACTTCTTGCAGGTAGAAATTATAAGTCCTTAATGTGCATAAGGTGGACAGATGCAGTATACATGCAGTTACATGTACATGCTGTGTTCACAAATGTGTCCATTCTCTCCTTAGAATTCATCTATGAAACATAAGTGCTAAGAAACAATCAACAAAAATTTATATTGGTAACAGTAGTGTATTATAGCAAGGACAGGTCCACTTTGAACAGGGATCCTGACTGTGTGGGAGGACCATGGGACTAGTCCTCCTTTGCCTGCATTCTATCTCCTCCTCCTTTATCGCGTCCCCTGCCCGCAGAGAAACACGAAACCGGATCGGGGCAAGTTCTTTATTTTCTGCTAGCAGTTACTTCTGGCTGGCCGCGGCGGCGGGCCGCTCTTGCAAGCGCCTTACATTACATACAACAACCAATCAGCTTATAGATCACGAGGGGAAAGCATGGACAGTAATGGAGCACAATAGTGTGGATATAGCAATCATGCAGTGTCCACGAGGACCCATGGCCAATCACATTAACTTCCTCAAATAACGCCACTTGTTGGCAGAGAGAATTAGTCTGCTGGAGGTACCTGGTTTTGTTCTCAGCACTTCCTTGGCACCTTGCCAGGCGCCATCTTGGCCACGCCGAAGGGCTGGGGGTCTGCAGTACCCCGACAGCTCCCCCTTTTTTATTTATTAAAAGAATGCTGGCTCGGGATCGTGCCTGTCTTAGGCGGAGTGGTCAACCATCGTCCTTACCCGTCATCGGATAACTGCAGAGCATGCTACAGCTCCTGTCTTAGGTCAGTACGTGGCTACCTCCTTCCTTACCCGTCATTGACTACCGATCCAGCATGCTCAGCCAGACTTGAGGAGAGCTGCCAGCCTCTAAGGCCATCATGGCTTGATGGAAAATGATGCGATCTCTGGCATGAACTTGGCGTATACGCATGATAAAGCGTGTGAGGAAGATAATTGCAATAATCATTAGCACACACAATGCTCCCATTCCTGCCCATTGCTTTACAAAACTGAAGGAAGAAGATAACCAATTTTGCATTTCAGATATAGGGGCTACATTAACTCTAGTAGAATTAAGGCTAACAATTTGTGATCTAAGAATGGCAGTAAGATTATCAAATTTATAAGACCAATTGGCACGTAGCTGAGTAGATATGATTTTAGACAAATTTGCTGCATAACTAAGATTATGATAAGCTACAGGTGTAATGCACAGTCCCGGCAGATGATAAATACACCCCACGCTTAACAGTTCTTGTAAAAGGTCCATTTGTTCTTGAAGTAAGTCCACACGCTGGTTCACCAAAAGTAGTCCTGCTTTTAGGTGTTGATCCACTGTTTGTTGAGTAGACAGAGCAGTAGCTGTCTGCTGGACCACTTCATTAAGCTTAGTTGCTGACTGTACTGATGTCGTCAAGGCTACAGCTGCTGCGGCGGCTGCTGCTGCTGATGCAACTATGGTGGTAATGACTGCTACGGTGATTCCAAAGTCCCTCTTATTTCTGGAAAGCAATACTGGCAATTCATCATTTGTAACAGAAACTGGCATAGGCAGAAAAGTAGGGATTCGCATGATGACTGCTCGGGAGAAATTGGTAGCATTCCAACATTGAGAAAGGTAGCATCTAGATTGAGAGCAATTAAGATTTGTGCTATTAGTGTTAGTTAGTAAAAACATAAAAGGAGGGAACACACAGACTGGGGTGGACAAGAATGAAAGATTTTGAGTACAATTAGTAGTAGTCTTGGCTCCACTCTTGTCAATTCCAGTCCACTTCCTAGAAGTCCATTCGCATTGTCTGAAAGAACCTCCTTTAAGAGCAAAAAAGGGTTGTAAGTTAGTATATCCTGAAGTCGAGGTAAATAGCAACCAATTATCAAAAGGATTAGTGCACCTTCCGCCAAATTTGCCGTCATGATCATGAAAGTCATCAGTGGTACGCTGAGAAGTAAAATTTGGTGTGAAGAAAAATCCATGTTGAACTGGAGCTGCTTGCTCAGCATCTTGACAACCTGTCCAGGTAGGAAGTGTGGAAAATTCTGGTTTACATGGAGGAAAGAGTCTAGGAGTTTTAAATCCATTAGTGGGACGTGGTAATCTGTGAGGTATAAGTCCTGTAATCAAGGTGGCTGCCCCTTCCCATCTGTCCTCTGATATGGTTATGTATGCACCATTATCAAAGTAACCACCAAGCATACCGTAGCGTTCGGGTAGATCATCAGGAGAATCCTTGGATGTAAAGAAACCCTGTACCTGCTTTTGGAGAACAATACAAGGGTTAAAGTCATTACTACTAATAGCATTATCCTCAGGTATATCAAAGCACAAGGTTCCAGGAAGGGAGAAAGTGGAAAAATTATATAGATGAGTATCTGGATCAAAAGACGTGGTGGGTAATCCTGTAGCCGCATTGGTGGTGAACAACGGAGGAAGTAAAGAGGAAGTATTAGTTAACGGTAAAGGATATGGCCAGGCTTTAACTATCACCCATAATTCTCGTGTCTTCACCAGTGTCAACATCATCATTAGCAGGGCGCTTATCAGCACGATGTTCTTCATCGTTACTTTGATGCACCAGTCTGGTCAACCTTTCAGGTATCCAAATTGGTGTTTGCTGATCCTGTGGGAAGACACAAACAGACCCTCGGACCCACCGAAGAACTGGATCTGGACCTTTCCATGTACCTGTGAGAATATCTTTCCACTTTACCCACATTTGAGTACTTGCGGGATTAGCATGTCTCTCTGCAGCCGTGCTTCCATTTTTGTCCACATTTAAAAAATTTAAAATAAAAAGTACTAAATTTAGTTTGTCTTTAGGTGCTCTAAAGTCAGCACCTATTCCCCCTTTTTGTTTTATTAAACAATTTTTTAATGTTAAATGAGTGCGTTCCACTATTCCTTGTCCTTGAGGATTATAAGGAATTCCTGTGATAAGTTGTATACCAAAATTTTTTGTGAATAGAAGAAAACTTTTGGATGTGTAAGCTGGCCCATTATCAGTTTTGATGATTTTTGGAAAGCCCCAGGCTGCAAATGCTTGTAAACAATGCTGTATAACATCTTTAACCTTTTCACCAGTGTGAACTGAGGCCATAATTACTCCTGAAGCGGTGTCTACTGAAACATGTACATACTTTACAGTACCGAATTCAGGAATATGAGTTACATCCATTTGCCAAATATGATTAGGTAACAGTCCTCTGGGATTTACTCCAACAGACTGTACTGGCAATAGGGTGGCACAATGTTGACATGTTTTAACAATTTGTCTAGCAACATCTTTAGAAATATTGAACTTTCTTCTAAGAGTAGTAGAATTAACATGAAATTGTGAATGAAACATCTTAGCTTGTTCAAATAGTGTAAAAGCAAAGATGGTTTTTGTGGCTTTATCAGCCTTAGCATTTGCTTTGGCAAGTGGTCCTGGTAGGCCAGAATGAGCTCTAATATGTCCTACATAAAAGGGGTATTTGCGGTCTAAAATTAGGGCACGCAAGGTTCGAAAGTAAGGAGCAACTGTGGATCCATCGGGAATATAAGGCACAGTTTCTAAACAAGGTATTGATTGTACTATATAATAACTGTCAGATAACAGATTAAAAGGTTGATCTTTCATGATATTAAAAGCTAAGACTACTGCAGCAAGCTCCACTACTTGGGCAGACGAGGAAGGGAGAATGATGGTTTCAGTTTTATCTCCAACTATTACTGCTCCCACTCCATTTTTAGATCCATCAGTAAATATTGTTTGACAATGATGCAAAGGCTGCGTCTTTGTAATTTTTGGAAATATAATTGGAGTATTTTTACAAAACTGTATCCATGGATGTTTAGGATAATGATTATCAAATGTTGCTGTGGTTGAGCAATATAAGATAGCCCAATCATCATCATGCTGAATCAACCACTGCATTTGTAGTTTAGTATAGGGAATAATCATGACCTTAGGGTGACTTCCAAACATGGTAATACAGGCTTCTAACCCTTTGTATATCAACTGAGCTATTGCCTTAGGAAATGTTTGTAACTGTTTTGTGGGCGATGCTGGGAGATTGATACTCTGTAAAGGTCCTCCTTGCCATAGAATTCCATATGGGCTATGTTGTTCTGGGATAATAATCAACATTAGAGGTTGGGATGGATCACATCTTTCTGTATAATCTGATTGCAATCTCTGTTCTACCAACGTGAGAACCTTTTGTGCTTCCGAAGTAAGGACTCTCGGAGAATGGAGATTAGGGTCTCCTTTAAGTATATTAAATAGAGGTTTCAGCTCTCCTGTGGTAATCTTTAAATATGGCCTAATCCAATTTATATCTCCAAGGAGTTTTTGAAAATCATTTAGATTTTTAAGCTTATCGGTTCTAATGGTTAATTTTAAAGGCTTTACCATAGTAGCTGTAAGCTTAGTACCTAGATATTCTTGAGTTTCTCCCATTTGTAGCTTTTCTGGAGAAATGTTTAAGCCATACTGTTGTAGAGTGGAAATTAAAAATTGTAAAGCCTTTTCCAAGAATTGTCTGTTTTTGTGGCAGATAAGGATATCATCCATATAATGATAAATCAACAAATCTGGAAAATTGTCTCTTGTAGGTTTTAAGGCTTTATCTACATATATTTGGCATAACGTGGGACTATTAGTCATGCCTTGAGGCAACACAGTCCACTCAAATCTTTGGTCAGGCTGTGCATGATTGAGAGAAGGTAAGGTAAAAGCAAACCGCCAACAATCCCTTCTATGTAATGGGATTGAGAAAAAACAATCTTTTAAATCTAAAATGACAGTGGGCCAATTTTTAGGTAAAGCTGTAACTAAAGGCAATCCCCGTTGTATAGGACCCATAGGGAACATCTGTGCATTAATGGCTCTTAAATCATGTAATAGTCTCCACTTTCCAGACTTTTTCTTAATGACAAAGATAGGAGTATTCCAGGGAGAAGTGGAAGGTTGTAAATGTCCTGCCTGTACTTGTTCTTGTACTAATTTATGAGCCGCTTCTAACTTTACTGCAGTAAGGGGCCACTGTTGAATCCATTGTGGCTCATCATTTTTCCAAACTATTGGAATTGGTGTAATAACAGTGGCCCCTATATAAAACCCAGCCCTCTGAAATCATTTTTTGGAGGAGGTAAGGGCAAGGGTTGTAGTGATCCCTGTTGTTCTCGACCTAACCCTTGATTTTCTGTATATTGCATCTTTTTCATCATATGTGTCACAGGTTTAGAATTAATATTTGTTGTTAATTTAGCATTCATTTGAGTTAAGACATCTCTCCCCCATAAGGAAATAGGTATTTTACAGATATATGGTTGAAAAATTCCTGAATGGCCCTCATTATCCCTCCAGGACAGCGAAGCAGCACTCTGGTTAGGTGATTGAGCCACACCCAAACCTTGTAAGTTTTGATTAGCTGTAACTACAGGCCAACCTTTGGGCCAAACTGCTTCACTTATTATACTTTTATCAGCTCCTGTGTCCAGTAATCCTATAAAAGGTTTACGTCCCACTATTAACTGCATTATGGGCCTATCTTGGAGGTCCATAGTAAAATTAGCCCAGGGTCCTCCTGTAGACCCAAATCCATTATTTCCCCTTATTGTCTTCTTACTAGGCCACAAGGAATGCTGACTAGGTAAAATTAACATTTGTGCTATCCTATCTCCTGGAGAAATGACTGTAATTCCTTTGGGTGAAGAAACCATAGCCCTAACTTGTCCTTGAAAATCAGGGTCAATTACTCCTGGGTGGACTATAAGACCTCTTAAGGTAGAAGAACTTCTGCCTAGAAGCAATCCTACTGAATTTGCTGGAATATTTCCTTCCCAATCTGTGTCTACCATTTGTACACCCATATCAGGGGTTAATACGAGTCTGGAGGTGGCACAGATGTCCAATCCTGCACTTCCTGAGGTGGCTCTTCTTTCCTGAGCTTCATTCCCTTCTCGGTTGGAGGATACCACTGTCGTGGCACTTGTTGAATCACCCCGTATATTTGTTGTGGGCCCCGGGGCAGGCCCCTCACCCCGTTTTTTTGTAACTTGGGGTTAGTTGGTAAAAGATTTCCTTCATTGTCCCTAACAGAATAACATTCACTAAGCCAATGATTTCCTCTTTTACACCGAGGACATAACTTAGGCCCCTTTCCTTGGCCATTGTTCCTGGAAGGGCAACATGCTCTCAAATGTCCCATTTGTCCACATGTGAAGCAGGAACCAGGAGATCCTCCTTTTTTACTCCCTCCTCTTTGTGCTAATGCTGTGGCAAGAACAGAGGTTTGTCTGTCGAGTGCAGCAATAAATGCAGCACTATTTCCAGAGGCCTCATTAATGTCTTTGCAGACTCTTAAATAAGTAGTCAAGTCTTTATTTCTCCATGGCCTGATGGCATCTTTGCACCATTTATTGGCTTGTTCATAGGCTAACTGTTTTATTAATGGCATTGCTTGATCAGCATCTCCAAAAATTCTAGAAGCTGTTTGAATTAATCTATCAACAAAGTCTGCATAGGGCTCATTACTTCCTTGGGTAACTTTTGACAACTGTCCTTGTAAATCTCCTGACCCTTGTAGGGTTTTCCATGCTTTAATAGCAGCCACAGCAATTTGAGCATACACTGCAGGATGATAATTAGTCTGTGCCTGGACTCCCTCATAAGGCCCTGTTCCCATCAACATGTCTCTGTCTACCTGCAGATTCCCTGAAGTTGCATTGCGCCTTGCAGTGTCCATTGAAATTTCCTGCCAAGCTGTTTTCCACATAAGATACTGTCCCCCTGACAAGGTTGCTCTAGCTAAATTAGTCCAATCCAAAGGTAGCATATTTAAAGACATCATGGTCTCTACCAGTGAGACTGTAAAAGCCGATTGAGGCCCATAAGTGCTTACTGCTTCTTTTAGCTGTTTAACCATTTTAAAATCTAATAGCTGATGAAACCTTTGATTTTGGGCATCCTCAAATACTGGATATGTAGCATTCTGTAAGGAGGCCCACCCTCTATGTCTGCTATGGTTTTCCTTTTCCTTAAACTCCATAGGTAGTGCACTGGGAGCAATAGGTGTACTAAGCCATTTAGACGCTAGATGGCGCTCAGGTTGCATGCTTAACTTTCCCATAGCTTCTTCAAGCTCCTCCCCAGTAAGTTCTTCTTCAGAACTTTCTCTTTCCGTATAATTTTCTCTTTCTGAAGTCTGAGAACATGATCGTTCCTCTTTAATTTCTTCTAAGATCTGACTTCCTTCTTCTAAAGGCCCCTTTAAATCCCTAAAAGGGTTTTTTGATTTACCTTGCTGCATCAAACAAGATTTAACAAGTGACCATATTGCCAGAGTTCGCATTGGCAAAGGCTCGCGTCTCTCCGCGTCGCGCAAATCCTCTCCTAGCTGTTCCCACTGAGGAAGATTTAATAATCCCTCGTCTAAAAACCACGGAGAGACTTTCTCTACAGTATCTAGAAACTTTAAGGCCGTGTTTGCCTTCAATGGTGTTCCGTGATTTTTTAAAAGTTCTCTAAGAGGCCGCTGCATTCTAAACTTAGACAGATCCGTTCCCATGACTACGAGGTAGTTTACTAGTTTAAACACACAAACAAAAGACAGGCGTGCGCATGCACACATGCTCACTCACGCACGCAAACACATACACTGTTTGGTACCACTATATAAATCTGTATCTGGCCACTTCACTCGTCCCTCCTATGGGGATCCTTTTGTGATGAATCGTCCCTCCCACGGGGATCCTTTTGTGATGAATCATCCCTCCTTTGGGGATCCTCTTTTTATGACTTGTCCCTCCTATGGGGATCCTCTTTTTATGACTCGTCCCTCCTACGGGGATCCTTTTGTGATGAATTGTCGCAGCTCCGCGAACCTCGAGACGTCTCACTTTTTGAACTCTCAGACTAATTTTTCTTGATTTGAGAACTTATGTGAACTTACCCTTATATTTTTTCTCGTTCCCGGTCTTGATTCGGCACCATTTATCGCATCCCCTGCCCGCAGAGAAACACGAAACTGGATCGGGGCAAGTTCTTTATTTTCTGCTAGCAGTTACTTCTGGCTGGCCGCGGCAGCGGGCCGCTCTTGCAAGCGCCTTACATTACATACAACAACCAATCAGCTTATAGATCACGAGGGGAAAGCATGGACAGTAATGGAGCACAATAGTGTGGATATAGCAATCATGCAGTGTCCACAAGGACCCATGGCCAATCACATTAACTTCCTCAAATAACGCCACTTGTTGGCAGAGAGAATTAGTCTGCTGGAGGTACCTGGTTTTGTTCTCAGCACTTCCTTGGCACCTTGCCAGGTGCCATCTTGGCCACGCCGAAGGGCTGGGGGTCTGCAGTACCCCGACACTCCTTCACCTCCTCTTCTTTTTTCTCTTTCTGTCTTCATCATTTTCCCTCCCTCCTTTCTTCCATAATAATAAGAACACTCAGTAGGCTATCTGTACTCTGAAAACATTTATAAGTGCACATGACAGTATTGTAAACAGTAAGTGCTGAATTATTCTGCAAATATCTAGAAGTTATTCATCTTTTACTATTGAAATTTGATATTGATTGAAGAGCAGTACCCCACTTCACTGTACCCATTCCTTGGCAACCAACATGCTACTGAGGCTGGCCTTAAACTTGTGATCCTTCTACATCAACCTCCTGAAACACTGGTATTCCAGGCATGTGCCAGTGTGTCTGAATCCTTTACTGGTTTTTATCAGGTTATTTATTATTATAGAGTTCTAGGGATTATTTATATATTTTAGACATTATCATCTTCTCAGATGATGTGTACTTAATTTTTCTCATTCCCCCAGCTGAATCTTCTCTGTTTGTGCTTCACTTTGCTGTGCAGAAGCTTTTGGTTTAATGAAATTTCACTTGTGCTTTTGTGTCCTATCCTTTCAGCATAGTCATCAAAAACCATTTCCTAAAGCAATGTTGTGAAGCTTCTCTCTCGTGTTTTCATTTTATAAAGTACTCCCAAACTTATTCTAATCTTTTTTTATTTTATATTAAAACATAATAACTTCAGCTGCTTCCAGGGTACAGGGTACAGGATGATATTTTGATTCAAGTAATGCTGTGTAGTGATCAAATCTTAGTAAATGTCATATTCATGGGGAGAGATTGGTAAATGGGGCCCCAGTATTTTCTTCTAGGAATTTTGTAGATTCAAGTCTCATGTTTATATTTTAAGTTGCTTTTAAAAACTTTTTATTTGTTCTAATTAGTTGCAAATGACAGGAGGATGCCATGATACATTTTGATAGATCATGCATAAATGGAGTGTAATTTCTCATTTTTCTGATTATACATATTGTAGGATCATATTGGTCATGCAAGTTGATGTTTTAGTAACATGTGAGATAACGGTCTGATTTCTTTCTTCTGCATAAGGATATCCAGTGTCCTCAGCACCATTTGTTAAAGAGACTATCCTTTCTCCATCGTCTAATTTTGGCCTCCTTGTCAAAGATGAGCTGACAGCATTTGCATGAGCTTATTCTGGTTCTATTTTCTGTGCATTGGTCTGTATGTTGCCTATTACAAAACCAAAGTTTTTTATTCCTGTCACTTTCTAAATTTTTTGGGGGGGAGAATTGTGTCATTTAAAAAGTTTGTTCTAGTTCTTTATACAGGAGAGTAGAAATGCATTTTGACACATCATACATAAATGGAATATAATTACGCATTCTTCTGGTTATACATGAGGTAGAGTCACACCAGTCAGGTAATCATACATGCATATAAGGTAATAATGTCTGATTCATTTCACTGTTCTTCCAACACTCATACCCCTTCCCTCCTTTCAGTCTACTCGGCCTAAACAAAAGGACCTCTCTTTTTGTCCTGGCCTCCCCCTTATTGTGAATTGGCATCTTCACATCAGAGAAAATATTCAGCCTTTGGTTCTTTGGGATTGGCTTATTTTGCTTAGCAGTTCCATCCATTTACTGGTACATACTATAATTCCCCTTCTCTTCCCCCTCAACTGTGTTGATCCTCCACAATATATTTAGACTTTTTAAAAAATTAGTGTCTGGTGGATAGACTTGGTGTTGGGATTCCCTGTGCCATACTCATGTATGTCCATAGAAAAGTTCAGTCTGATACATTCTACTTTTCTTACCTTCTCCTGTTTCTCCTTCCTCTTCCTTAAGGCACTTCATCTATTCCACTGATCCTTTCCTCATTTTTGATGAAATTATCTCTCTCCTTTTTTCTAGGATATACACAAAAGGTATTAAAATTATTTAAATTTAAAATAATATCTGATTGTGAAGAAGAAAATAATCATTCACAGGTAGTGAAATTGAGAGCATTTTAAAAAATGAAATTTTTTCAGTTTTTGGTAAGCAGACACTACACATTTCATTTGAATTATTACTACTACTAATACTATGTTAGCTAGAATTTTTATTATGGACATGTGTGTTTATGAATTACAATATGCCTGGTGTCTCTTTACAGGCTCTTGATTTCTAGGATCCAGTGTTACCATTCATGATTTAGGTTGGCAATGTAGAACTTGTCAGAATCTATAATTCCACAGTTTCTTTCTTATTACTTTATTTGTTATTTTTAGATATATAAGACAGTATAATGTATTTTGTCATATTATACATACATGGAGTTTAACTTATTCTAATGAGAATTCTATTCTTGTCATTGTACATCCTGTGGAGTTACCCTGGTCATGTATTTAAATACAAGGATAGGAATGTTAAGTCTAATTCCATAGTTCCTTTCTGTCACCTCATGCTTTAATTGAGTAGACTTTAGTGTTTTAAGAATTTATTCTTTACTGGTTTTATTAAGAAAGAATTCTCCTAAAAGTGTAAAATGTGTGATGTAGTGACATTTACAATGTTGTGGTACAATTACCCCTTTTACCTTGTTTCAAACATTTTAATCACTGGAAGAAAACCATGTATCTGATAAGCAGACACTCACTCCCAGACCCTCCAAGCCTTGAAAGCTACTTTTCTTCTTTCTGATTTTGATATTTCCAATTTGAGTATATTTCATATGAATGTAGTTATAGCATGTGTGACTTTTCATGTGTGATTTTGTTTTCTTTTCTTCATATTTTTGAGATATATCCACATTATAGCCTGTTTCAGTACTTCATTTTTTATGGCAGAGTAATCTTCAATATAAACATAAATATGAATGCTACATAGAGTTATATATTCATATGAATATATATATATACATACATGTGCTTACTCAGACATGTATACATATACACATATACAGACATTTTTCCTACATTCTTCTCTTGATGGATGTTTAGATTTTCATCTCTTTCCTAGTGTTGATGGTACTGCCATTAGTATCTCTGTACAAGTGTTTTAATATCCGTTTTCAATTCTCTGGGGAATATAGCTAGGAATGTAATTGGTAGGTCATATGGTAATTCTAGGTTTAACTCTTCAGCAATCATCAAATTATTTTCTATAACTACTATACCATTTTATATTCTTTCCATAAGTTTGTGAGGTTTCCAATTTCTTCACATGGTTACCAACACTTATTTTTTTTAATGCAGCCATTCTATTGGTCATAAAGTGCTACCTCATGGCATTTGGTAGGGTTTTGTTGTCATAATTTGGTATAAGGAAGCAAACCCCTTGGTAGTCTATCTCTGAACTACATCTCCTGTCTTTTTTTATTTTTCTTAGAGACATAGTCTCACTAAGTTGCACCATGTGCCCTTGAACTTGCCATACTTCTGCTTCAGTCTCTTGAGTAGCTTGGATATAAGCATGTACCTATTATTAGATGAAAAAGAGAAAGGCATAAATGTGCCTCTAAAAGCATTTCATTGAAAGGATTTTAAGAACTATGTTAGATAAAGAAAGAAAATAGACCCAGTGTAAAGGTCTGAGATAAAACAAAAATGGAAACTATAAAAATTTATAATATGAAAATGAAGCCAGATATAATAAAAATCAATGTAAATATATTTAAAAAATATTGCTGATACAGGAAAATATTATCCACAAGCTATTTGCTGACTATTAAGTCTACTTGGTTTTAACAGATAATTTTAATCCTATCAATAAATTTTTGAGGGAAAATTTTATGAAATAAAGAAAATCATTTTAACAAAAATGACAAAGGTGCTTTACATGAGTTTCATTAGAAACTGAACTTTGTTTCTCCATTTGGTTTGCATAAATTTTATTATTTGAGTATCAGCACTGATCAGCACCAAAGGACTGATGGTGCCATAGCCATTGGCCACAAGCATTTGGAGACAGACCAGGATGGGATCATTGGTGCATGTCACGCCTATGAATAGTGAAATGATGGAGTCCACACAATAGAGGATCTCAAAGCAGCTGATGAGTAGCAGAATGATGTGAGTGGCCCTTTGTTCAGGGGAGCTTCTTGGAGAAAACCTGGAGCTATGAAGAGACATGGTTCGTTGTTTATGTCTATGCAAGAGAAATATCATGTATGCACTTGAAAGAACCATAAGGCCCAGAAATAAGAGATCTCTGAATGCCATCAGGGCAACAAAGAGGTACCTGTGTCTGTAGCTTGTGAGCAGGAAGGAACAGTGGTTAGTGAGAAACAGAAGACCAGGCTGGGTCTTATTGGGTGAGGCCACTGTGCAAAGGATCAGGTTGCTAGAGATGGACATGGTGAGGACCCATAAGAAAAGAAATAACCACACAATGGTATTAGTGGATTTAAATTTGAAATTGGCCAACCAGGAGCCATTGGGGCTGATGGTGACAGCTTGAAGTACACTCAGGACACAGGTGGTACTGATGGAGAGTCCCCTCATGACCTTATTCAGAAAGATAAGCACTTTGCATTTGAAGTCATGTGAAATGTCCTGTGCTTCCCAAACATCTGTAGATACCAGAAGTCCCATGGTGAGGAGCATGAGGATGTGTGTCAGAGCCAAGTGGGTGTTGGGCAGGTCAGTGAGCCTAGACTTGGGGCCCCCAAAGACAGCAGCAATGTGCAGAGAAAGAAGAAAGGTGTTTGCTGAGATCCCAATGCCAGCTTGGGGATAGAAGGCATTTCTTATGGCAAAATAACTGAAATTTTGCTTCATTTTCATGGGGAATCTGGAAAGAAGAGCAGGAGCATTTGATAGTAACAATCTTTTCATTAACATGCTTCCAGTAAATCTACCACCCATTATAATCTCAAACATTTTGGGGACTTGGAATGTGTCTCAGTGGTAGAGCACTCACCTAGCATGTGTGAGGCACTGGGTTCCATTCTCAGCACCATATAAAAAATGAATAAATATATTGTGTCCAACTAAAAAATAAATTTAAAAAGAATTATCATGTACCAAAACAACAAAAATCTTTATGACTAGAACAGGGTCTTATTCTTCATGTTAATTTCAATTCAATAGCTGTTAGGTGGTTCCATAGAAGAGTGCTGGCCTATCATGAATGAAACACTCATTCCATCCCAAACACTGAAAGAGAAAAAAAGTAAAACAAAAAAAAAAAAAGAAAAATAAAAAGGTAAAACAATAAATTTAAACTTCAGGCATTTTTCAGAGGGATAATTTTGTATATCTCCCATTATCTCTCATTTATCTCATGGAAGTGCTCAAATCTTACCCTTGTCTTTGTGCCTGTACACACAATGTTTTCCTTCATAGCATAAGTTATGTTATTTAATGGTCAGTTTTTGTTTGCTTTCAGTCTTCCTGCAGATTTCTTAAAGGGGAAAATATTTAGAGTCCATATCCTTGACATAATGCTTATAAAATCCAGGCAAAAAGCATAGAAATTAATACAGAAACACAAGAAGTCCAGTCATGACAAGACGCGAAGTCCAGTCATGACAAGACGCAAAGTCCATCTTGGAGTCTACTAGTAAACATCATCAGGATGAGAATTTTCAGTAAAAATCTGTATCCAAAGAGAGGTGACACTCACATTGTTTTTGCTTTTGGATATTTACTATCCAAATTGTTTGTGTGTTTTGTGAGATAGGAGAACAGAAGACAGTCTTCCATGGTTAGAATATGAAAAAATAATGGAGACACTGTCAAAAACCAGGTTGAAATGACCTGGAAACCAATGTGAAGCCTAGGGCTATTTTTGTAGAAAGCAGCAAAGTAGGACTTTAACTTAGAAGCTAACCAGTTCCTTGATTTCTCAGGAGATACAGAAGGGAATAGATTACACACACACTCATATTAAATGCAAAGAAAAATCTAACTTCAAAGTGAACTAAGCATTTTAAACCTGTAATCAATGCTTTCTTATCGGGACCTATCAAATTCAACTTATCACACTGCAAGTAGGATATTTGTCACCAAAGAGAAAAAAAGAACTGTCCTCCATGAACAAGGTCAAAAACAACTACAAGTCTTCTGCTTGTATGATACTGGAATGTTCCTTTTATGACTCTTCTTACAGCATACTCACTCAGACCCTGAAATACTGAGGCCTTTGTGTCTGCTTCATGAAATCTGCCCAAGTTTCCAAATTTAACTTATCCTTCTACCGATGTCTGTATTTAAATATTTGCAAATCAGTATGCAAAACATCTCCATTATTACTATCTAGTTAAAATTTTCTTCTTCTAAATCACACCAATTCCTGAACGTTTTGCTTAATTTTCTTTAATGAACATGCAAATGTAAAGTATGTGGTGATTCAGTGACTGGATTGAAACTGTATTCGGAAAATGTTTTTGTGAAGGGATTTTTCAATTCAGAACATCATTAGCCAAGATTTGGGTGGAAGAAGTTGTCAAAAATTATCTAGATGAGAAAATATTTCTCCTTAAAAGACAAAATACACTTTCTCTAGATTACTGTAAACTGTTGTCATTTTCTCTAGATTACTGAAAGTTGCTTTTGATGGGGATGGGTACTAGATGTTGAACTCAGGGTCAGTGAACCACTGAACCACATCTCCAGCTCTATTTGTTGTATTTTTAATTAGAGTCAGGGTTTCACTGTGTTGCTTAGTGCCTCAGTTTGGCTGAAGCTGGCTCAGCTTCCTGGGTCTCTGGGATTACAGGCAAACTTCCACTGCACCTGGCTTAAATTCCTCTTCTTTAGTAGAAAAAGTTTACTGAAATTATAACAAAGTAATTTGTCCATGTAGTTCTAGAAGCATTAATATACTTAATGTGAGCAAAAAGTTTCCTATTATTGGTTATTTTTAATTATACATGACAGAAGAATCCATTTTGATATAATTATGTAAACTTGGAATATATCATGTTCTAATTAGAACCCCATTCTTGTGGATTTTCTCAAAGGGGAGATTCACTGGGTTGTATTCATAGTGTGCATAGGAATGTTATATCATGTTTATTCTACTTACTGAAAATTCTATTAAATTTGATGCACTTTCTCAATGATTATGCATAAAAGAATAACTCTATAGCTCATAGAACAGCTGGAAGAAGAGAAGAATTCTAAAAAAATTTTTCAGGTATCAAGGAACAAAGTTCTGTAACAAGGAAAATGTGAGCTATGTTTATTTGTGTGAGCCTACAATTATCTATAATAATGCTCTTCCATGTCATGAAAAGGTAGCAACTTTTACTTGATCACAATTTTAAATTTATTCTAATATTTTACTGTCTCTTTTTATCATTTGAATGTTTTTGAAATTACAAAATTCAGTGAATCTTTGTGAAAGGGATCATTAGTTGTGGAAAATTCTAGTACTAAATTCTTTGTTTTTCAATGATTGTGATTAAAGAAGATCTATAAAGCTACCAGATCAGCTAGGAGAACATTGATATTCCAGATCCTTCAGATATCAAGGAACAATGTTTTCTGACATACAGCTTAATAAAATGTCACCAGAATAATGGGCCTGTGCTTGTGTATTCTAATATCACTATGGAAACTTGTGAAAAACTAGTTTAATTTTATTACAAACTTGAAATTATTTTACTATTTTCCTGTCTCTCTGTATCCATAGGATAATGGAAAACACATAAATGCCTCTCCATTGAATATCTATGTCATAGTAAAGAGGAAGATAAAGTAATTCTGATATAGTGCACCACGGAGCATTTAAAAAATGTAATGTCTTTACTCTCATGTAAATATACACATTTTATTGGAAGCTGCTACTCAAAAATAAGATAATATTAGATAGTATTGTTAGGTGAGTCTGTGAGCTTAGAAAATTGCCAAAAAAGGTTTTGAAATTTTTTAACTTCTGGAAAATAATGTAAAGTTAGAAACTGGTGGGGTTATTTTTGTTTTGTTTTGTTTTGATATCAATGATTGAACTCAGGGGCACTCAACCACTAAGCCACATCCCTAGCCCTATTTTGTATTTTATTTAGAGACAGAGACTCACTGAGTTGCTTAGCATCTCACTTTTCCTGAGAATGGCTTTGAACTCAAATCCTCCTGTCTCAGCCTCCCAAGTTGCTGGGATGACAGGCATGAACCACTGTGCAAAGCTGGGCCTTTTTAATTATTATAACTTTTAATCATTATGCTGGAAAACTCACTCATATAAGATAATATTTATAATATTATAAATTAAAATGATATTATAAATTTTAAATTGATAAAATAAAAAAATCACATAAATTCTGCTACAAGTTCCAAGAAAATCTCTAGCACATTAGGGATAAATACCTGTGTCCTTGTTTTGAAGTAGCAAGAGTCAGACTTCAAAATGCCTTCCTCCAATGCCTACTCAGGAGTCTCCTCTTTCACTCAGATTTGGAGCTTAGGTTTCCAAGATGAGTTTATATTGGACGCACAGTTTAGCTCATCTCTCAGTAGGCTGGCAATCTTGGTGATGAATCTGAATTCTGACAGCACTTGTCTTTCAGTAGGCAAGGAGAATGTCCCAAGAGGAAAAGAAAAGTACTTTTCCCCTTCTCAGACAATGGTAAACAAGCCCCATCTGGATGAAAACTTTTTGTGTGTAGCTCTCATTTTCCAACATCAAAGGCACCTGGTTGCAAAGCACTCAGAGCAAACAAATCTAAGTACCCTTCTATTGATCCCAATAAGTTATGGCCTAGCAAAACTGAAAGTGACCTAACAAAACTAATGTTTACATCTGTCTACTGATTCAGCTCTGAGTAATGACACCCCTATATCAATGAATATGCCTTACACTTATTTTTAAATTGTAAATTCCTCATTTGTGAGAAGAAAATATGGTGAATATGTTGGACCTTTACTCCTAGATTAAAATCTAGGAAGGATGCAAGGGTGGGAGGTAAGAAGATAGGAGGGGAGGAAATCAGGAGGGAAGGAAGAATTCATTGCTAATAGTTTCTTCAACTGAGTATGAAGACAGATTAAAGGCCGCCTTGCTGAGGGAGTCAGTTTTCTCTTTATTTTGGTCATTTTTTCTCATCAATATCTGTGGGTCCTCAACTACTCCCACATTATAGTCCATGTCTCCACATCTCACCTAAATCATGCTTAAATACGCAGCAGGTATACTGTCATTACTAAAGACAAAACCCATCAGAGAGGTGCATGAGCCACACCTGTTTGAAGGTAACATCTTCAGCTACTGCAGATTCCAGCTTAGCCACAGTTAGTCTGAGAACGTTGGATGTCAGTCACCAAGGACTCTCCTTTTCACCATAGAAACAAAAATGAGAACTTTTTTCCTACTAACTCTGGTTAAAGAATGTCAGGGAAGCAACTGGCTGGCCTGGGTTGTGTCCTCACACACAGTTGTGAGGTCATTGAGGAACTTGAACTGGTTAGAATTCATTCACAGGACCTGATCCCTGCTTCTGGTAGGCTAGTGTCATTCACAAAGTCAAGAAATGGATCATCCACACGGGAAAAGTGTTATATTATTAAGAAAATAATGAAATGGTGTGAAGTTGTCCAAAACATCAAATATCTTTTAAACATCTGATCAACAACTTTGTGTTCATACTAATATAAGCCATAATTTGTCCTTTTATGTGTATCAGAACACCTCTTTACCTCAATTATGTTGAATTCCCATCAAACCTTGATCATATATAAAATGAACAGTACTCTCAGTCTATAGGTAACATTGTGAAAGTGAGGTAGATATTATTATAAAAGGACTTCCAGATCATTTTCTTGTTATTCATGAGTGTAAAAAAAGTCACTTGGGAGCAAATGTTCCTTAGAGTTGAAGGAATTGTCCCTTATGGAACAAAGGAATACATACTCACTGTTGTTTGATGAAAAGGAATGTGAACACTCTGTTGATCTACTGTAGCAGTTTCCTTCTGATGTTTTATGTTTACTGTTCTCTATAAAGAAAATGAAAGTTGTAAAAATGGACTTGATTAACCAACTGATAGAAAAGAACCAGCAAAACCCCACAGGGGGTAGGTTAAAAGGAAGACAGTGTTTTGTGGGTGATTCATTCTCAGTACAAAGGCACATTTGTTGATCATTGAGGGTGAGTCCTTGAGTAGGTTTGGCCTGAGATAGGAAAACCCTAAGCCTATTCTGTTTCTTTTAATTAATAAACTTTATTTTTTAGGGTAGTTTTAGGTTTACAGAAAAAAATAGCCAATATACCTGTAGCATGTGCCTGTATGCCTGCCCCCCACACAGTTTCCCCTTGTTTTAACATCTTACATTTATATGGTGCATTTGATATAATTACCAAAATGATATAATTATTCCAATATTGATGTTTCAGTATTTATTAACCTCCTTGTGCAGTTGTTTCTTTTCCTTGTTTTACCTTTTATGCTGGAGATTAAACATGAGGCCTCATTCTTTCAAGACAAGTGCGCTACCAGTGAGCCACATCATCTATCCAAAAAGTTATATAGATTTTCCCACAGGACTTTTTGGATGTCAACTTTTAATTCCATTAGCTATGCACCTCAGGTATCATTGGTAGATATATGGTAAGATCATAGCTTAGCAAGAAGTTGACAAACTCTTTCCCAAGGGAGTTGGGCAATTTTGTGATCCCACTATCCATGAATGAGTGTTACTTTTGTTCCTCTTCCATTATGAGCAGTTGGTATTTTCAGATTTTTAGATTTTAGCCATACTAATGGATGTGTTAATTGCAATTCACTATGATCCATGATGTTGAGCACCTTTTCCTGTGCTTTTTTGTCATCAATAAATCCCCTTTGTTGAATTGTCTTTTCCTCAAATCTCTGATTAATTTTAAAAATTTAGTCAGGCAAAACTGAAATACAATAAACTACACACATTGAATAAAGAATGCATTGAGTTTTGATAAATATAAATCTGCATAAAACCATCACCACAATCAAGACAGTGAATGCTGACATCACACCCAGAAGGTTCCTGGTGCCTTTTCATCCTCCTCCTTCATGTAGAAACAACCACTAACAGGCATTTTCTCATCATAGCTGAAATAATAATTTGGGATTCAGATAAGCAGTCATGTCCCTGGCCTGCATGGTGGGTGACTTTGGACTATATGGTTTTTCTCTGTCTTAATTTACTCATGGGTAAAATCAACATTCATCCTGTCATTGTGGCACAGGCCTATAATCCCTGTAGCTTGGGAAGCTAAGGAAGGAGGATTACAAGTTCAAGGCCAGTGTTGTCAACTTAGTGTGGTCCTTAGCAACTTAGAAAGACACTGTCTTAATTTTTTTTTAAATGGCTGGCAAAGTGGCTCAGTGTTATGCATCCCTGGGTCTATCTCTGCTGCCAAAATAAAATAAATAAAATTTCCTTTCAAGCAGACTGCAAGACTTGGATAAAGATAAGGATTAAAGTATATAAATAACCTGGAATAGGGCTTAACACATAGGAGGTTCCAAAATCCTACTAACTCCAGAGTTACTAGTCAAGGTTTGAGTCAGGAATCCAGAGTACATGCAGGAGTCCATAGCTCCCCACTGCCTGTCTTTCAGCAAGAACTGGTATTGCCTGCATATAAGTAGACTTCTAGCATTTTTGTCATTATTTTTATGCATTTCTCCTTTTATGAGGCTAAATTCTGATAATAGTGACCCTTGTAAATGTGCAATTTAGTGACATTCACAATATTGCTGGGTAATAACTGCTTTACCTTCTTCCTAATGTTTTAATCACTATAAAAGCACACCATGCTTAGTAAACACTCTTCCCCCTTTTCTCCCAGGCCCTGGCAACCATTAATTCACTTTTGGTCTGTGAGTTTACAAATTCTGGATAATTCACATGGATGGAATTATTCAATATACAATTTTTTTTCAAACTGACATTGTTTGAATTTTCATTGACATATTTGAATTTTCTTGAGATCTCTCTGTATTGTTGCATGTACCAGAATTGCTTTGTTTTCATGGCACATACACAAGTGCACAGCACATTTTGACTATCCACACACTTGTTGATGAACATTTGTATTGTTCTTACCTTTTTGCTAGAGTGAATGATGCCAACAAGACCATCATATCCAAGTGTTTGAGCATCTGTTTTCAGGTCATTTGGATGTAT
Organism: Sciurus carolinensis; assembly: GCF_902686445.1. Taxonomy (NCBI): domain Eukaryota; kingdom Metazoa; phylum Chordata; class Mammalia; order Rodentia; family Sciuridae; genus Sciurus; species Sciurus carolinensis. The sequence goes on from NC_062231.1 coordinate 3,842,290, forward strand.
TACTAGGAGGAGAATTGGTGGGTCATGTGATAATTCTATGTTGAATGTTTCAGGAACCACATAAACTGCTTTCTGTATGTACTGTATGCCATGTCACATTTCTGCCTGAAATTTATGGAAGTGCCAATTTCTCTGCATCATAACCAACTATTGTTACTTTTTTATTTGTTAAAGTGAGCTGTCCTGAGTGACTCAAAGTAGTATCTCACTCATTTTTTAAAAATATGTGTTACATAGGGAGCTGGTGATGTAGCTCAGAGGTAAAGCACTTGCTTAGCATGCACCAGGTCTTGTGTTTGAGTCCCACTATCACAAATAAAAAAATGGTACAGGATGTGAATCCAGTGGCACTCTACTAGTGAGTGAATCCCCATTCCTTTTTACTTTTTCACTTGAGACATAATTTCTCAAAGTTTTAAGAGTTGACCTCCAACTTGCAATTTTCTTGCCCCAGTTTTACAAGTGAAAGATTATAGGTGGAGCATTTACACCTGGCAGCTAAAATATTTTTGAAGAGAGGGCAGTATGTAGCAATTTTTTTAAAATAAATGGAAAGTACCTGAAATAGAATATCACTTAAAGAATTCTCAAATATAATGCAGGAAGGAAGAAAAAACCCCAGAATAATATCTCTAAGATACAAAATAAATCTAAACTGAAGAAATTCATAATCATGCAAATGAATACAATGATGAGGAGATAGGAAAAATAACACACATAGCCACAGAAGTTACTTTTTTCTGATAAAAATTTTTGGTAACCTACAATCATTATTTTTTCTACAGGAAAATGAACCAGAGAAGGTTGAACACTAAGCTGTACCCCCAACACTTTTTGTTTTTCTTGCTTGAGGACAGGGTCTCACTAAGTTACCCAGAGTGCCCTGAAACTTGCAGTGTCTGGCTTACTGAGTAGCTTAACTTACAGGTGTGCTCCACATGCCTGGTTGCTACAATAAATTGTGAAGCTGTAGCACAGCTATTCTTATAGAACAATGAACAATATGAATGAACTAGTATTTAATTAAGAGAATTTTTAATAAATAAAATGCAAGAAGAAAGAAAATAAACATGTTATAAACATGTGTACTACAAAATAAAAACTGCAAAATTTCATAGATGTAAACCAAGGCACTCATGCAGATATACAGTACAGACAGAGACACATCGAGGAAAGAAAATTTCAGACCAATATCCTTAATGAACATCGACGCAAAAATTCTCAACAAAATTTTAGCAAATCGCATACAAATATATATTAAAAAGATAGTGCACCACGATCAAGTGGGTTTTATCCCAGGGATGCAAGGTTGGTTCAACATCCGAAAATCAATAAATGTCATTCACCATATCAACAGAATTAAAGTTAAGAATCACATGATTATTTCAATAGATGCAGAAAAAGCATATGATAAAATACAGCATCCCTTCATGCTCAAAACACTAGAAAAAATTGGGGTAGTGGGAACATTCCTTAACATTATAAAGGCCATCTACGCTAAGCCCATGGCTAATATCATTCTAAATGGTGAAAAACTGAAAGCGTTTCCCCTAAAAACTGGAACAAGGCAGGGATGCCCTCTTTCACCACTTCTATTCAACATCGTCCTTGAGACTCTAGCCAGAGCAATCAGACAAACCAAAGAAATTAAAGGGATACGAATAGGAAAAGAAGAACTCAAACTATCCCTGTTCGCTGATGACATGATTATGTATTTAGAGGAACCTGGAAATTCCACCAGAAAACTTTTAGAACTCATAAGTGAATTCAGTAAAGTAGCAGGTTACAAGATCAATGCTCATAAATCCAATGCATTTTTATACATAAGTGATGAATCTTCAGAAAGAGAAATTAGGAAAACTACCCCATTCACAATAGCATCGAAAAAAATAAAATACTTGGGAATCAATCTCACAAAAGAGGTGAAAGACCTCTACAATGAGAACTACAGAACACTAAAGAAAGAGATTAAAGAAAACCTTAGAAGATGGAAAGATCTCCCATGTTCCTGGATAGGCAGAATTAATATTGTCAAAATGGCTATACTACCTAAAGTGCTGTACAGTTTCAATGCAATTCCAATTAAAATCCCAATGATGTACCTTGCAGAAATAGAGCAAGCAATTATGAAATTCATCTGGAAGAATAAAAAACCTAGAATAGCTAAAGCAATCCTCAGTAGCAAGAGTGAAGCAGGGGGTATTGCAATACCAGATCTTCAACTCTACTACAAAGCAATAGTAACAAAAACGGCATGGTATTGGTACCAAAATAGACAGGTAGATCAATGGTACAGAATAGAGGACATGGACACAAACCCAAATAAATACAATTTTCTCATACTAGACAAAGGTTCCAAAAATATGCAATGGAGAAAAGATAGCCTCTTCAACAAATGGTGCTGGGAAAACTGGAAAACCATATGCAATAGAATTAAATTAAACCCCTATCTCTCACCCTACACAAAACTCAACTTAAAATGAATCAAGGACCTCGGAATCAGACCAGAGACCCTGCATCTTATAGAAGAAAAAGTAGGTCCAAATCTTCAACTTGTTGGCTTAGGATCAGACTTCCTTAACAGGACACCCATAGCACAAGAAATAAAAGCAAGAATCAACAACTGGGATAGATTCAAACTAAAAAGCTTTCTCTCAGCAAAGGAAACTATCAGCAATGTGAAGAGAGAGCCTACAGAGTGGGAGAATATCTTTGCCAACCATACCTCAGATAGAGCGCTAATTTCCAGAATCTATAAAGAACTCAAAAAACTCTACACGAAGAATACAAATAATCCAATCAACAAATAGGGTAAGGAAATGAACAGACACTTCACAGAAGAAGATCTACAAGCAATCAACAGATATATGAAAAAATGTTCAACATCCCTAGTAATAAGGGAAATGCAAATCAAAACTACCCTAAGATTTCATCTCACCCCAATTAGAATGGCAATTATCAAGAATACAAGCAACAATAGGTGTTGGCGAGGATGTGGTGAAAAAGGAACACTCATACATTGCTGGTGGGGTTGCAAATTAGTGCAGCCACTCTGGAAAGCAGTGTGGAGATTCCTCAGAAAGCTTGGAATGGAAACACCATTTGATCCAGCTATCCCACTCCTTGGCCTATACCCAAAGGACTTAAAATCAGCATAGTACAGAGATACAGCCACATCAATGTTCATTGCTGCTCAATTCACCATAGCCAGATTGTGGAACCAACCTAGATGCCCTTCAGTTGATGAATGGATAAAGAAACTGTGGCATATATATATACAATGGAATATTACTCCGCAATGAAGAATGATAAAATTATGGCATTTGTAGGCAAATGGACGAAATTGGAGAATATCATGTTAAGTGAGATAAGCCAATCTCAAAAAACTAAAGGACGAATGATCTCGCTGATAAGCGGATGAGGACATATAATGGGGGGTGGGAGGTGTTAGCATTAGGTTTAGGGTTAGGTTTAGGGTTAGGGATAAGGAGAGCGGTAAGAATGAAGGAAAGAAGGACTGTATAGAGGGAAAAGAGGGGTGGGAGGGGTGGGGGGAAAGGGAAAAAAATAAACATCATTGCCCTATGTAAACATAAAAAAAAAACACATAGGCACAATTAAGTAACTCATTCAGTAAAAAAAAAAAAAAAAAAAAAAGAATGGTGATTATCAAGGATATAAGCAACAATAGGTGTTGGCAAGGTTGTGGGAAAAAGGTACACTCATACATTGCTGGCGGGGCTGCAAATTAGTGCAGCCACTCTGGAAAGCAGTGTGGAGATTCCTTAGAAAATTTGGAATGGAACCACCAATTGACCCAGCTATCCCACTCCTTGGTCTATACCCAAAGGACTTAAAATCAGCATACTACAGAGATGCAGCCACATCAATGTTCACTGCTGCTCATTTCACAATAGCCAGATTGTGGAACCAATCTAGATATCCTTCAATTGATGAATGGATAAGGAAATTGTGTTGCAAGCACAAGGCCTCGTGTTTGATTCCCAGAACCGCAAAAAAAAAAAGAAAACAAAAAACTGTAGCATATATATACAATGGAATATTATTCAGCCATAAAGATAATAAAATTATGGCCTTTGCAGGCAAATGGATGAAATTGGAGAATATCATACTAAGTGAGATAAGCCAATCCCAAAAACCAAAGGATGAATGATCTTGCTGATAAGTGGATGATGACACATGATGGGGTGTGGTAAGGGGGCAAGAATGGAGGAAGGAGGGACTCTATAGAGGGAAAAGAGGGGTGGAAGGGGTGGGAAGGAAAAAATAACAATGAATCTAACACTATTACCCTATGTAAGTGTATGATTACACAAATGGCATGCCTTAATTTATTTACAAGCAGAGAAACAACATGTATCCCATTTGTTTACAAGAAAAATAAATTTTAAAAAATGAATAAGGAGGGCTAACTGAGATGTATTAGGCATCCTCTGTATGGAATAGAATGTCATCTCTGTGGTGTAGTCATCTCTGTGGAGATTGAGGTGTGTGCTAAACACTAAAGACTCTCTGAGGTGTGTAGGAGGGTCCACTAAAATGTGTAGGAGTGTCCTCTGAGGTGTGTAGAAGGAGTCTGTGACATGAGTAGGAATGTTCCCTAAGGTGAGTAAAGAGGACTATTTGAGTTTTAATGGGGAAGATCTCTGTAGTGAGTAGAAAGGTCTCACCTAGGTGTGTAGGTACCACCATCTAATGTAAGTAGTGAGAGATTTCTGATATCAGTAAAAAGGAAACACTGAGGTGTGAAAAGAAGACTTTATTAGATGTATAGCATGGCTCTCTGAGGGCTTTCTGAGATGTGTAGGGATTGCCCAATGATGTGCAGAGGAAGCCTCTCTAGAGTGTGTATGAATGGCCTTGTGAGGTATGTAGAAAGGGCTCTCTGAAGTATGGAAGTAGAGATCTGTGGTGTGTGATAGGAGTCTGAGAATGGAGGGCTTTCTGAGCATTGTATTATAGAAACTCTGAAGGGTGTAAGGATGGCTCACTGAAATGTGAAGATTGGGCTCTGAGGTGTGGAGGGAAGGTGCTCTGTGGTGTTTAGGTAGGACACTCTGAGATGAGTAGGGTGGGCTCTCTGATTATTGTGGTGTAGTTTCTCTGGTGTGTAGGAATGGCTCTCTCAGATGTGAAGGTAGGGTTTCCTCAGGTGTATAGGGAGGACTCACTAAAGTATGTAGTGAGAGCCATCTGAAGTATGTAGAAGAGCTGTATGAGGTGTATAGAAGGGCTCCTTGATGTGAGAGGGCATGCCCCCTAAGGTGCATAAGGAGGATTATTTGAGGTGGATAGGGAAGGCTTTTGGTGAATACAAAGGGCACTCTGAGGTGAGAAGTGCATTCTGAGATGTTTAATGAGTGCTTGCAAAGAGTTGAGTGAGGATTCACTGAGGTGTGTAGAGCATGCTTTTGGGGTAAGTAGTGATGGCATCCAGAGATGAGTAGGGCGGGCAATCTGAGGTGTGTTGGGAGTGATCTCTGTAGGGAAGAGGCTGTAAGGTATTTAGGGAGCGCTCTATGATGTGTGTAGAAGGGTTCTATGAGGGGTGTCAAAGGGTTTTTGAGGTGTGTGGAGGGGGGCCAAATGCAGTAGGTAGGGAGGACTCCCTGAGCTGTATATGCAGAGCAGTCTGAGAGCTTAAAAGGCTCAGTGAGTGGATTCCAGAGGGACTTCTAAGGTGAGCAGTGAGAGTTCTCTGAGATGAGTATGGAAGACAGAGTGATGTTGATGGGAAGTCTCTCTGAGATGTGGAGGGAGGACTCTGTGATGTGTTGGTAGGACTTTATGAGGTGATTAGAATGAACTCTGTGTTTTGCATTGTAGGATCTCTCAGGTGAGTAGAGATCACTCTCTGAGTTGTGAAGGGCGGGCTTCAGAGGTGTTTATGTTGAGAGACTGATGTGAATTTGGGAGGCTTTCTTAGTTGTTTAGGTAGGTGTCTTGGAGGTATGTAGAAATGGCTTTCCAAGGTGTGAAGTTAGGGTTCCCTGAGGTACATAGACAGTGCCATCTGACATGTGTAGGAGGGCTTGACATGGTGTGTATAAGGATGCCTTGACATGAGTGGGAGTGCTTTCAAAGGATAGTAGGAGGGCTATTTAATTTGTATCGGCATGGCTTACTGGTGAGTAGAAAGGGCTCATGGAGGTGTGTAGATAGGGCTTACAAAGGAGTAGAGTGAGGACTTACTGAGGTATGTAGGTACACTGTTCTGATGTGTATAGGGACTGCTCTTGAGGTGAGTGTTGAGGGCTCTATGAAGTGTGGAGGGAGGGCTCTCTGTGATTTGTAGGTAGGGCCCTCTGAAGTCTGAAGTAGGTCTATCTGAGGTGTAAAAAGGGCTTTTTTTTTTAGTTCTCCATTGGATGAACATTTAGGGCTATTTGAGGTATATAGGGAAGGCCTCTGTGGTGAGTAGAAAGGGCTATCTCTGGTGTTTAGTGGTGGTTTTCTGAGGTGAGTGGAATGACTCTGAGGTATTTAATGAGGGCTTGAAAATCTATTCCACAGCTGCAGGTTATGGATGGCGTTAGGGAGAATTGGAAAACTATAATATGTCTCTTTTAAAATAAGTAGCAAGGACTATGTTGAAAAGAATAATTGAACCACTGTTACATTTCTCCACTGTCAATTTCTACATTCCATTTCCATAGGAAAATGATTGAAATCCTCTCCAAGATGCATCCTGCTGAAAGAGGGTGAAGTTGGGAGTAAGTGACCCAAATTCCTTACTTTCTGCCAGGTGCGGCATGGATAGTTAAGGGTATTCAGCATCACAGCAGTCTAGTGGTTCATGGTGGCAACTGACAGGTGACTGGACAAGGAATATGTAGGAAAGGTTCATGCTAGGACAACAATAATCAAGACAGGACAGCATACTTTTTGTAAATGATTAATACAAAAGCAATTAGTATTTCATCCAGTGTTTGAAATGCAGGACAAGCTTGTGTTTCTAGAGACCTTCATGAAAGTTAAATATTGGGCATTCCTCTCATAAGAACACTTACTTGGAGGTTTCAAGATGGCGGACTAGAGGGTGGCTGCATTTCATGTTGCTCCAGGACTCAGGATTCAAAAGAAGAGATAGTGAGAGACTTGGGACCAACTCAAAGCCGCCGGGTGAGTCTCTCCCATTGGGGAGGTGTCCTGGATGGGGTGGTAGTCCCGGAAGGCAGGGAACTTTGTGAAGTAGAGTTGCCTGGTGAGACACCCCTCACCCTGCTGGAGCAGTGAACATGGACAACTGGGAGCATCGTAGAGGTGGCTGCTCAGCACAGCGCTTGGACTCGGAGCAACCACTGGGGCTCCAGGCAGCTGCCTAGAGGAGGAGCTGCATGGCGAGCTGATTGGACTCAGAGCGATTGCTTCTGAACACCTGGGGGGGTTGCCCGGAGGAAGAGGAGGAGCGCGGCAGGTCACTTGTTCTAGGAGTGACTGCATCAGAGCTCCAGGTGGTTGCTCAGAGGAGGAGGAAAGTGGTGAGTTGTTTGGATTCAAAGCGTCTGCTCCTGAACACCGGGGGCCTGCCCAGAGGAGGAGCGAAGTGGGTCACTTGGTCTCAGAGCGACCGCTCCTGAACACCTGGGGGGCTACCCCGAGGAGGAGGAGGAACGGTGCGGGTCACTTGGACTTGAAGTGACTGCCTAGGGCTACAGGCAGTTGGCAGGAGGAGGAGATGCAAAGTGAGTTGCTTGGACTCCTAGTGACCGCGTCGGAACACCAGGCAGCTGTCCGGAGGAAGAGGCGTGTGGCGGGTCGCTGAGACTCGGAGCGACTGTATGGGGCTCCAGGTGGCTGCTCAGAGGAGGGGCTGCATAGCCAGGTGATTAGGTGCAGAGCAGGGTCCCAGGACCTAGGCAGCTTCTTGGTGGAAGAGCTGCACAGAGACATGCTTAGGACGCAGCGAAGTTTCCAGGACTGCGGGCAGATTCTCTGAGGAGAGGCAGCCTAAGGAGACTCATCTGTGAAGGGTGAGGCTCCCAGGCCCAGGAGATAGGTCTGGGACCCCTGGGAACGTTGCAGAGGAAGGCAGCTCAGCCCAGGTGGTAGTTGTAGATTGAGGGGAACCTCTAGGAGGGGAACTGACCAGCGAGACCTCCCCACCGGGTGAGTCTTCCCTGCCGGGTGAGGTTTTCCCACAAGGACAGTAAAACCAGAGACACAGGCACAAACAGGACTTGCCTCAGCCTGCAGACTAGTTCCCCTTTGGATGACCATTGGTCAACAAGTGGAGGCACCTCTGCCCACTATCAGGGAATATACCCCACTTGATGGTCACCACCCATAGAGAGGCAGCTTCCTTGTGGAGCACCGCATTATCAACTTCCTCCAAAGCTTCAGGCTACTGAAGGATAAGAGGGGATATACTAGCAATCTTCAGGGACATTATAAGTCAATAGAGGAAATCTGCAATATCTTAATGGTCCACTGATTCCTGAACAATATGAGAAAACAAGGGAAGAAAATGCCCCAAACAAATCTAGATGTTACATCAATAAAATCCAATGACAGCATGGCAGAAGAAATGACAGAAAGGGAGTTCAGAATGTATATAATTAAAATGATCAGGGAAGCAAACGATGAGATGAAAGAGCAAATGCAGGCATTGAATGATAGCACCAATCGACAGTTAAAAGAGCAAATACAGGAAGCAAAAGATCATTTCAATAAAGAGTTAGAGATATTGAAAAAAAAACCAAACTGAAATCCTTGAAATGAAGGAAACAATAAACCAAATTAAGAACTCCATAGAAAGCATAACCAATAGGATAGAACACCTGGAAGACAGAATCTCAGATATTGAAGACAAAATATTTAACCTTGAAAACAAAGTTGAACAAACAGAGAAGATGGTAAGAAATCATGAACAGAATCTGCAAGAACTATGGGATATCATGAAAAGGCCAAGATTCAGAATTATTGGGACTGAGGAAGGCTTAGAAAAACAAACCAAAGGAATGAACAACCTATTCAATGAAATAATATCAGAAAATTTCCCAAATCTGAAAATGAAATGGAAAATTAATTTCAAGAGGCTTATAGGACTCCAAATACACAAAATTTCAACAGACCCACACCAAGGCACATTATAATGAAAATACCTAACACACAAAATAAAGACAGAATTTTAAAGGCTGTGAGAGAAAAGAACCAAATTACATTCAGGGGGAAACCAATACGGATATCAGCAGATTTTTCAATCCAGACCCTAAAAGCTAGAAGGGCCTGGAACAACATTTTTCAAGCCCTGAAAGAAAATGGATGCCAACCAAGAATCTTATACCCAGCAAAACTTACCTTCAAATTTGACGATGAAATAAAACCATTCCATGATAAACAAAAGCTAAAAGAATTTACAAAAAAAAAGAAAGCCAGCATTACAGAACATTCTCAGCAAAATATTCCATGAGGAAGAGATAAAAAACAAAGAAGCAAATCAGCAAAGGGACGAATTATTCTAAAGGAACTGTCAAATAAAGGAGGAACCAAGTTGTGTCAAAAAAATAAATAAATAAATAAAATAAAATAAATGAACAAAATGACCAGGAATACAAACCATATCTCAAAATAACCCTGAATGTTAATGGCCTGAATTCATCAATCAAAAGACATAGACTGGCAGATTGGATTAAAAAGAAAGATCCAACAATATGTTGCCTGCAAGAGACTCACCTCATAGAAAGAGATACCCATAGACTAAAGTTGAAAGAATGGGGAAATACATACCATGCACAGGGACTCAGCAAAAAAGCTGAAGTATCCATCCTCATTTCAGATAATGTGGACTTCAAGCCAAAGTTAGTCAGAAGGGATAAAGAAGTACATTTCATAATGCTTAAGGGAAGCATAAATCAGCAAGAAAGAGCAATCATAAATATCTATGCCCCAAACAGTGGCTCATCCATGTATGTCCAACAAATCCTTCTTAATTTTAGAAACCAAATAGACCATTAGACAATAATACTAGGTGATTTTAACACGCCTCTCTCACCACTGGACAGATCTTCCAAACAAAAATTGAACAAAGAAACCATAGATCTCAATAACACAATCATAATTTAGACTTAACAGACATTTATAGAATATACCTTCCAACCAAGAGCGAATACACTTTCTTCTCAGCAGCACATGGACCCTTCTCTAAAATAGACCATATATTATGCCACAAAGCTAATATTAGCAAATACAAGAAGATAGAGACACTACCTTGTATTCTATCAGATCATAAAGGATTGAAGTCAGAAATAAACGAAAGAGTAAAAAACAGAAACTACTCCAACACCTGGAGATTAAGCAATATGCTATTATATGATGAATGGATAACAGAAGATATTAGGAAGGAAATTAAAAAATTCTTAGATGTAAATGAGAACAAAGAAACATCATATCAAAATCTCTGGGACACTATGAAAGCAGTACTTAGAGGAAAATTTATTTCATGGAGCACATTTAATAAAAGAAGTAAAACTCAACAAATAAACGACCTAACACTACAGCTCAAAGCCCTAGAAAAAGAAGAACAGACCAACACCAAAAGTAGTAGAAGACAGGAAATACTTAAACTCAGAGCTGAAATCAACAAAATTGAAACAAAAGAAACAATACAAAAAATTGACAAAATAAATAGTTGGTTCTTCGAAAAAATAAACAAAATTGATAAACCTTTAGCCACACTAACAAAGAGAAGATAAGAGAAAACCCAAATCACTAAAATTCGGAATGAACAAGGAAATATCACAACAGACATGATTGAAATACAAAACATAATTAGAAGCTATTTTGAAAATCTATACTCCAAGAAATAGAAAATTTCAAAGACATCAACAGGTTTCTAGAGACATATGAATTGCCTAAACTGAACGAGGAGGACATACACAATTTAAATAGACCAATTTCAAGTAATGAAATGAAGTCATCAAAAACCTACCAAAAAAGAAAAGTCCACGACCAGATGGGTTCTCTGCTGAGTTCTACAAAACCTTTAAAGAAGAGCTCATTCCAATACTCCTCAAACTATTCCATGAAATAGAAGAGGAGGGGACCCTCCCAAACTCGTTCTATGAAGCCAATATCACCCTGATACCTAAACCAGACAGAGACACATCAAGGAAAGAAAATTTCAGACCAATATCCTTAATGAACATCGACACAAAAATTCACAACAAAATTTTAGCAAATCGCATACAAAATCATATTAAAAAGATAGTGCACCGTGATCAAGTGGGTTTCATCCCAGGGATGCAAGGTTGGTTCAACATCAGGAAATCAATAAATGTAATTCACCATATCAATAGACTTAAACTCAAGTAATCACATGATTATTTCCATAGATGCAGAAAAAAGCATTTGATAAAATGCAGCACCCCTTCATGCTCAAAACACTAGAAAAAATAAGGATAGTGGGAACATTCCTTAACATTTTAAAGGCCATCTATGCTAAGCCCATGGCTAATATCATTCTAAATGGTGAAAAGTTGAAACCATTCCCCCTAAAAACTGGAACAAGGCAGGGATGCCCTCTTTCACCACTTCTATTCAATATCATCCTTGAAACTCTAGCCAGAGCAATTAGACAGACCAAAGAAATTAAAGGGATACGAATAGGAAAAGAAAAACTCAAACTATTCCTATTTGCTGATGATATGATTATATACTTAGAGGAACCAGGCAATTCCACCACAAAACTTTTAGGTACTCATAAGTCAATTCAGTAAAGTAGCAGGATATAAGATCAATGCACATAAATCTAATGCATTTTTATACATAACTGATGAATCTTCAGAAAGAGAAATTAGGAAAACTACCCATTCACAATAGCATCAAAAAGAATAAAATACTTGGAAATCAATCTCACAAAGGAGGTGAAAGACCTCTACAATGAGAACTACAGAACACTAAAGAAAGAAATTCAAGAAAACCTTAGAAGATGGAAAGATCTCCCATGTTCTTGGATAGGAAGAATTAATATTGTCAAAATGGCCATACTACCAAAAGTGCTATACAGATTCAATGCAATTCCAATTAAAATCCCAATGGTGTACCTTACAGAAATAGAGCAAGCAATTATGAAATTCATCTGGAAGAATAAAAAATCTAGAATAGCTAAAAGCAATCCTTGGCAGAAAGAGTGAAGCAGGGGGTATCGCAATACCAGATCTTCAACTCTACTACAAAGCAATAGTAACAAAAATGGCATCGTATTGGTACCAAAATAGAAAGGTAGATCAATGGTACAGAATAGAGGACACGGACACAAACCCAAATAAATACAATTTTCTCATACTAGAAAAAGGGGCCAAAATATGCAATGGAGAAAAGATAGCCTCTTCAACAAATGGTGCTGGGAGAATTGAAAATCCATATGCAACAGAATGAAACTAAACCCATATCTCTTACCATGCATGAAACTAAACTCAAAATGGATTAAGGACCTCAGAATCAGACCAGAGACCTTGCATCTTATAGAAGAAAAAGTAGGTCCAGAGCTTCAACATGTCGGCTTAGGACTAGAGTTCCTCAACAGGACTCCCATAGCACAAGAAATAAAAGCAAGAATCAATAACTGGGATAGATTCAAACTAAAAAGCTTTCTCTCAGCAAAGGAAACTATCAGCAATGCGAAGAAAGAGCCTACAGAGTGGGAGAAAATCTTTGCCAATCATACTTCAGATAGAGCGCTAATCTCCAGAATGTATAAAGAACTCAAAAAATTCTACACCAAGAATGCAAATAATCCAATCGACAAATGGGCTAAGGAACTGAATAGACACTTCACAGAAGAAGATCTACAAGCAATGAACAAGCATATGTTCAACATCTCTAGTAATAAGAGAAATGCAAATCAAAACCACCCTAAGATTCCATCTCACCCCAATTAGAATGGCAATTATCAAGAATACAAGCAACAACAGGTGTTGGCGAGAATGTGGGGAGAAAGGTACACTCATACATTGCTGGTGGGGCTGCAAATTAGTGCAGCCACTCTGGAAAGCAGTGTAGAGATTCCTTAGAAATCTTGAAATGGAACCACCATTTGACCCAGCTATCCCACTCCTTGGCCTATACCCAAAGGACTTAAAATCAGCATATTACAGAGATACAGCCACATCAATGTTCATAGCTGCTCAGTTCACAATAGCCAGATTGTGAAACCAACCTAGATGTCCTTCAATTGATGAATGGATAAAGAAACTGTGGTATATATATACAATGGAATATTACTCAGCCATAAAGAATGATAAAATTATGGCATTTGCAGGCAAATGGATGAAATTGGAGAATATCATGCTAAGTGAGATAAGCGAATCTCAAAAACCAAAGGACAAATGATATCGCTAATAAGTTGATGATGACACATAATGGGTAGTGGGAGGGGTTAGTGTTAGTGTTAGAGTTAGGGTTAGGGAGGTGGGCTAGAATGGAGGAAGGAAGGACTGTATAGAGGGAAAAGAGGGGTGGGAGGGGTGGGGGGAAGGGAAAAATAACAGAATGAATCAAACAATATTACCCTATGTAAATTTATGATTACACAAATGGTATGCCTTTACGCCATGTACAAACAGAGAAACAACATGTATCCCATTTGTTTACCATTAAAAAAAAGAACCCCTGCTTAACAGCCTCCATGTTTTCTTCCTTCTGGTAGAGCTGTCAGAAATGTATATATTAAGTTACAGTAAAAAATCATTTTTCCTTCTAAATATCCATGTAGGACTGTGATTTAGCTACACTCTTCTGGCAGGTGTTTTAGCTCAAGGTGGTCAAAACCTAACTTGATTTTTATACTCTTGAGTTGAGATTCAGCTGAGATTTCTCAGCGATCACTCTTGGGAACATGTGTGAAGCCTCTTGGCTCCTTTAGATTTCCTCTCCCAAAGATATCATCTGCCATGATGGGTCACGGTCTCATTAATCATACATGGATTCTCTTGGAAGCATCAGGGACATTGAACCAAAGTGGTCCCTTGCTGTGCTGACAGTAGAAATTGGTAAAGGATCCTTGCATTCTTTATTGGCAAGTACTGACCATCTCTGCTACTTCACAGTCAGAATTGCTACATCTGAATAGTAGGTCTCAGTCATTGCATTTATAAAAATTTTCAGGGAGTTTTTCAGTTATACTGTCTAGTACGAAATAAATGTTAATGTACCATGGTCTGGAGTGGATCGGCATGAATTTGAATTCTGTGTTTTTATATATTTATAGTATTAGGTTTTTAGGCCAAAGTAACTCCATTTTGAAAAACAGCACCTGCCCACCCAGGCATGACCTTCCCAGTAGGCTCACCCTGAAAGAGTCCCTAACTACTTTAACCATGGCAAAGACATCAAGTAAGAGTCACAGGGCAAGACTGGTTATTTTTTTACTACTCCATTGTACATGACTATATAGTTTAGAAGTTTTTCCTGCAGGCTGCTGCTTCTTGCAGAGGGGCAACCTGGCAGACTCTCTCTGTCAATAAACCTTTGCTTGAACTCACAGCTATGTCTCTCATGGATGTTTGTGCCAATTACCCTAACATATAGAACCTTGAATAAATTTTTAAACTCTCTGAGGCTCTGTTTACTAATATGTGAGATAGAGCTGATGCCACTTGCTTCCCAAGGATATAACATAAGTTAACTAAGGTCATTGATAGTACGTACTTTGCCTACAGGAAGTGTCTCCTAAGCCAGGGGAGGACAGGCCTTGTTGTTTTCACTTCACTGGTGGACACCCCAAATCATTCTGTGATTGTCCCAGAATTGGCACTTCATAAAATATCTGTAAGTGAATAAGTAAACATAAACATGATGAAATTATATCAGTGACTCTGAATAAAACTACTTTCTGTCATTCATATGACTTTAAAAACTACATTTCCCATCTTTCTTTGCAGGTAGGAATAGCCATGTTAATATTCTGGTCAATAAGACAGAGATGGGAACTACTTCTCACTGGTCTTTAGCTCTTCAGCTTCCAATTTAAACAAAATAATTGATGAGTTCTAATTATTTGTGTAGGATTCATTGTCAGATATTTGTTTTGTGCACATAACATAAGTAGGTCAATTTAATTCCCCAGTACTTTCCATTTCCTT
The DNA here is from genome assembly GCF_902686445.1 of Sciurus carolinensis. Taxonomy (NCBI): domain Eukaryota; kingdom Metazoa; phylum Chordata; class Mammalia; order Rodentia; family Sciuridae; genus Sciurus; species Sciurus carolinensis. Next base: position 3,857,394 of record NC_062231.1, read on the forward strand.
CTCCTCATCCTTCTCCAAATCCCCCTAATATACTCTACCTTTCTCCTTTCTGTTTTCATGCTATTCTTTCTTTTTTTTTCTGTCTTCCATATATGAGCCAAAACATTTGAGTATTGATAGAATTTCAGTGTCTGACTTATTCACTAAGGTGATATACTCCAGTTCCATCCATTTTCCTGCAAATGGCACAATTTTGTTTTTTTATGGTTGTGTTAAATTACACTGTGTACATATACCACATTTATCTGTTCACCTGTTGATAAACTTTTGGGCTGATTCCATAACTGGGCTACTGTCAATTACAGTGCTATAAAAATGGTTATTCGTATATTGTTATAGTATGTAACTTTATAACTTTTAGATAAATACCAGTATGAATGTAGTGGAGTCAGGTGGTAATTGAATTCCTTTTGAAAAAACCAGTATGCTAATTTCCATAGTGAATTTACTGATTTGAAATCCAACCAACAATGAATAATATTCTCTTTTATCTGCATCTTTAAACAGATACATATTAGCATGTAAAAAATAACTTTTAAAATTTGTTTTAAGCTGGGCACAGTGGCATATGCCTGTATTCCCCATGGCTGGGGAGGCTGAGACAGGAGGATTGGGAGTTCAAAACCAGCTTCAGCAACTTAGTGAGAGACACCCAGCAATTAAGCTTGATTCTTTCTGAAAATAAAAAATAAAAAGGTATTGGAATATGGGTCAGTATTTAAGCTCCCAAATGCACTCACATTTTGCCACTCCTCTACCTGGGATGCTCCTGTGCCCTTAGAGCACAGGAGAGAACAATGGCTTAAATTCGCCACCCCCTCCTGCCATCCCTCAGCAGCCCATCAGAGTTCATTCATATTAGCATCTAAGAGAATGCAGAAGGAAAGAGGCCAGGGTCCCAGGACTGGATGTGAGTGAAGCCTCCAGATAAACATAGGATTTGGAAAAATAACTAAGGGGATGGAGGTGGCAGTTAAATTATAGACCTTGACATAAAAACAGTAGCCTGAGTGCAAAATGTGGGTGTGGAAATGGAAGAATGTGTGAGGGACTTATTTTTCTCACCCTCCACAACAGAGAAAAATAAATGCTAAAATTGAAATATGTAATTTTTTAAAAAGACCCACAATTCTTTTTTTGGAACTAGGAATTGAGCTCAGGGGTGCTTAACTACTGAGGTGTATCCCCAATCCTTTTTAAAAATGTTTCTTAAATTTTATTTTGAGACAAATTTGAAACACAACATTGAGGTGAGTTTAAGTCACATGTGTTTTGGTTGCAAAAGAAATATATAAATTTAGTAATGGCTTCTTTTTCACCTGAATTTTTTTTCCCTGAAATTTCCATGTAAATTCTTTATTTAAAAATTGCCATACACATTTGAACCCATTTTAATCAAGTTCTTTTCCTTCTTTCTACCCCTCCTCCCTCTTGCATTCCCTCTCCCTCCCTCCCTCCCACCTAGGTGACTGGTAGAGCATCTGGTGGGGCCCTAGGTTTTTCTGTGATTTCTGTCCCCTGCCTGGTTTTGCAGTATTCTACTGTATACTTTGAATTCTTTATGAGAGCCTTTAGCATTTTTATAAAACAATGCAACCAGTTTTCCAAAAATGAGCACTATTTTTGAAGAGTTTGGAGGCACTGGAAGACATAATGTAGAACATGCCAGGCATAATGAGAACCCAACATTCTGAGAGGCCCCCTTTACCTTTGTGGGGACTTACTTTTTTTTTTTTTTAACCTGGACTGTCCTTCCCTTTACCCTTTAACAAATTTCTCTTCATCCTTCAATACCTGGCTGAATGTGAAGAATTTCCCTAACCAAACCAATCAGACCCTTTCTTTGGAGACAGAATCTGAGCAGTGATAAGGTAGCAGAAAGGCTTACAGGGTGCTCACAAAGCAGCAGGGTCCAGGGAGGACTGTGCAGTGGTTGGGGGCACTGGAATCTCTGGGCCCAGCCCAGCTCTGACTGCTGAAATTTGCAATGAAGTTCCCTTCATCTCTTGATGTCTCCAGTGTCCTCCAACACATTGTTTTTATTTAAAGTTCAGTTCAATTTCTGAAGTGTGCAGTCCAAGTCCCAAACTGCTGCACAGCCTCCCCAGCACTGAGTCAGGCTATCAGAATGAGCCATAGTTCCACAGAAGTTGTTATAAAGAGGCTCTCCTTCCAAGACCCAACTTTGAGAAAGATGGCCCCAGTCAGACACCTGTGCTTCCTCATTCTGAGATTCCCCAGGGATGGCTGGTGAGGAGCACACAGATGGCTCTAGTTTGCCAAGGAGCTGTGCTCATGCTGTGCTCAGAGAGTCAGAGAAAATGCTGAAGAACACAGAGCTAGAGGAAAGCAGAGGGCAAGGTGCTGTGCAAACATGTAAACATGCTTCTTTAATCCTGGCTGGGCTCCCTAGCAAGTAGGCAGGGACCTTGCTGTTGCTCACCATTGTATCCTCTGCTTCCATTCTCTGCCTGATAGGCAGGCTGCATTCAAGACATGCTCACCCTTACCCTAACAAAGCATTAACATCAGCTGCACTGTGCAAATGGAGAGACCTGTGAATCAGTTGAGCAGAGTGTGCAAGGCCATTCAGGGGTGATATGGGGTTCTGAGGCGAGAAGGCCCCAAATCAAATTGTCCATCAGCCTGAGCAGAGTCTCCAATCATGGGCAAATCTGCCAGACTCCTTTCATTCTCTTCTGATGGAGTTCTCAAGGAGTGGTCAAACAGCCAAGTGGGTGAGGGGGTGGCAGGTGTAGGAGTTAATTTGGTTGAAGAGTCAGGTTAATAAAGAAGAGAACGGCCATTTGGGATGCTACTCTTGTTGGTGGAATAGGACCAAGCCAGATTGCAAAATGTTCCAGGGATAGAGGGGAAAAAGCAGGAAACCAGTGTGTTAAATAGGCCAGATGAGAGGTCAGGCCAAGAGGGCACAATGCAGCAGAGCAAGTGAGTGGGTGGAGTGGGTTTGGTACTGCAGAGTGGGGCCCAGTGGAGCCCAAATGTCTGGTGGAGCCTTTGAGACAGAGTTGAGGAGGGCAGAGCTGGAGGGGCAGACCCCAGCAGAGCAGGTAGAGCCCAGCCCATTGGAGCAGCAGGGTGCACAGGGACTGGTGGAAGGTGTCTAAGGTTTGCCCTGTCCAGGGCTCCAGGGCAAGAGCAAGCAGAAAGCATGAGCCCAAGAGGTGAACAGTACATGTGGTGGGTCCCTCCACAGGTAAAGGGAGACCAGAGAGGAACATGTGGTGTGGAAGTCATTTTGGACATCACTGTGGGCCACATGGGAAAGAAGTCCCCGACTGCCCTAGATGTGAGCTCAGAATCTCTTCTGTTGGAACATCAGTTTATCACTTTTACAATTAGGCAATGGAGCGAGAAAGAAGATGCCATGGTGAAGCCTTCCTTCTTCCCTCCCTCTCGCTGGATCCTGTGGACTTTCTGTGTATTCAGGTGGGTTGGGGTCCGAGGGGTCCTGGAGAATGTCTCCATAGAGATTTTGTGTTTGGGGAGAAACCATTGACCACGGCGTGTTCACAGAGACTTCTTCTGGTGTCTGCTGTGCAGATGGTGTAACCTGGAGGTCCAAAAAGGGCAAACTTGTTGTGTGGATGTTACTCACTGGAGCCTAGTTGGAATGCCACAGTCCACCTTGCTCACCCATGGTATGGAGGTTCCTGGTGGCTGGGCAGTGAGATAAGCATACATGGGAGAGGTGACATAAGACACTAGCCAGGGGTGATCTTGGGGGACTCTCTGCATCTGTAAAGCAGAACAAAGAGCAAAACTGCCACTCAGGCTGGTGTAAGACCAAGCCCCAGTTTTGTGATTCTCTAAAAGACCATTTGGAATGGGTGGGAAGGGCATCTGTGTTTTAGCTGTTATCATTTAGTTTTACATATGGAAGCATACTGCTTTTGTATCTTAAAATAAAACTATTCTGTATGAGGCTCTGTTCTAGGGAGAGGACATAGATGTGAACAAAACTGCCAGGAATCCCTGCTGCCATTCTTGTGAGGGCTCCTGTTCCCCTGCTGTGGCCCAAGAATTCAGGCACTAAAGGGACATGGGGCATTGATGAGACCCCAGTTGTCAGTTAGCAGTTCTGCTTCCTCAAATGTTGAAGGTCAAACTTTAGAGATGCTCATAAGGAAGTGTAGAAAAGGAGGTTTTATTTGAGTAATAGAAGCATAGACTTCTTCTCGAAGGATGAAGTGGGCCATAGCTGGTGTCCTGGGTCCCATGAAGTGAAAGCATCTTGGCACTTTTAGACATTTTAGGTGTTCTGTGTTCTCCTGTCCTCTTCCCCCCTGTCTCTCTGTTGGGAGAAATCCTAGTTCTTGGCTTGCAGCAGCTAGTGTCTCAAGTGTGTAAACTTGCAGAGAGGAGCATTCCACTCTGACCACATAGGACTGCAAACAGCTGCCCCAAATTGACCTAGTATTACCAAGGGAACCTGTATAGAAGCCTGGTGGTCTGATCCCCCATGGCACATTGTGATTGGGCTAAGAGTCTATAAAATGTATGGCTTTTTCCTGCAATAAATAAGTTTGCAGTCTGCTTGCTACAAGCCTGCTCCTACCTAACTCCCGGGGTCTGGGTCCTGACTCCATGACTCTTACCTGTGCCTGAGCTAGCCTGGCACCCTTACTCTCTCTCCATCCTGTGTAGGCCCAGGAGATGCAGACATGATGGCCAAAAGCTGGGAAACAGGGGGGCTGGGAGTGCCAAGGTGAGTCATCCATGCAGTAGCTGCCCAGGATGGATTAATTAGCTTATAATTCCCTGTATAGAGGGACAATTCCTGGGACAGATGATCTCTGCAATGGGTGGAGAAGGTGCTGGTTATCTTGGTAAGGGTGGGGGAAGGGCTCTGGAGGTATTAACATTTCAATAGTCCAGAGAAAGACTTCAGTTTCCCAGACCCAAACATGCCCCCACTGTCATGAGAGGACCTGATTACCTATCTACACTGCCTGCCTGTCTTGAAGGCTTGCTTCCCTGACCCCTTTAAGCATCTGATCTCATGTTACCACCATGGCCATGTGTCACCTGCTCAGTCATTCTAAAACACTCTCCTCATCATGTCACTTAGCTGCCCCCTCTCCTGTCCTACCTGTAAGACAAATATCTCCTTCAGGAGGTGGCTTTGCCCTAACTCTGCAGTTGCATCTCTCCATTCCCCTCAGACATTTCAAGGACACCTCTCTCACCCCACCAGTACATACCTCTCTCCTTTTTTTTTTTTAGTTCCAATAATTGGAAAGATTTATTAAAACAGAATTACAAAAACTACTTGTAACCAAACATTTTCATTTTATTTTTATTTTTTTTAGAATATTTTTTTTTATTTTTTTTTACGTTTACATAGGGTAATGATGTTTATTTTATTTTTCCCCTCCCCCCACCCCTCCCACCCCTCTTTTCCCTCTACACAGTCCTTCTTTCCTTCATTCTTACCGCTCTCCTTAGCCTAACTCTAAACCTAACCCTAAACCTAATGCTAGCCCCTCCCACCCCCCATTATATGTCCTCATCCGCTTATCAGCGAGATCATTCGTCCTTTAGTTTTTTGAGATTGGCTTATCTCACTTAGTATGATATTCTCCAATTTCGACCATTTGCCTACAAATGCCATAATTTTATCATTCTTCATTGCGGAGTAATATTCCATTGTATAAATATGCCACAGTTTCTTTATCCATTCATCAACTGAAGGGCATCTAGGTTGGTTCCACAATCTGGCTATGGTGAATTGAGCAGCAATGAACATTGATGTGGCTGTATCTCTGTAGTATGCTGATTTTAAGTCCTTTGGGTATAGTGTCTAATAAGGAGTTAGAACTTCTTACAATTGAAAAACCCACATCAAGGAGAGAGGTGGGTTTTTCAATTGTAAGAAGTTCTAACTCCTTATTAGACACTAGATGGTGGCAAAGCTGTCCTTAAGACTTTTTCTAGAGTCCATCAGTATGCACCTATCTCTCTGCTGACTTGGTTAATGGAAGTTTTTGAAATTAGAAAGTCTTTCAGTACTGGTTTTGCAAGCAGCCTGTATTTTTTTTGTAAAACTCTTAATTAATTTTATTAATGGAATTATTTTTCAGCTACGAAAGGGAGTGTTATTAGACTCACTACCCAAGAGTTCTCATTGTCTTCTTGGAGAAGATGATAAATATATGGATATTATATATATATATATATATATATATATATATATATATATATATATATGTTGTGGGGTTCACTTATGGATGCATAGTGAGACCACCAGAAACTAAAGTATGAAAAAAGTTTATTTTGGGAAAGAGAAAATAGAAAAAGGAAAAAGAAAACAGACAGATGCATCAGGACCACTACTCCCAGTGGGGCATTCATGGGGAGTGACTTCAGCAAGCTGGTTTTTAAAGTGAAAACCATAAAAAAGTCCTGGTAGTCTTACAATAGGGACCTTTTTCCTTTTGTACCAAGGAGTACAAACAGTCAGCTCCAGCTTATCAGTTTTAGGCTGCACCTGGTGGGTTAGCAGGGCAAGCCAAGTTGGGGGTGGGGGGTGGGTGGGTGTGAGCCAGACTACCCCTGTCTGAGACCAGCAGCTTCTGGGGCCTCTGAAGGGTTGAGTTTGCTATGCAGAAATGGTCAAAATGTCCTTAACTCATGGCCACATTGTTTTAGCTCAGGTACTGTCCTTGTATTTACCACAGTCAGCACAACTGAATGATTTTATTTGCACCCATTTTGGTTTGGTCCATCCTAACTATATACATTTGCTTTATATCAGAGAGTCTCTACCTTTTTCTAAGGAGTCTCTACACTTTCCCTATATATAAATATGTATTTTTTTCTCACAATTTATTCAGACATGAGAGGTAAGTGTATGAATTCAGTCATGACCTCTTCCTACAGCTGTTATTCCTGGGATGCTTCAAGAAACTTTGTTGAAGTTGGAAACACTTTGTGCTCTTTGCTGGGCTCTGATGGTTATGAGTCAATAAAGAGAATATATATATTGATGAGATGCCAAGTCTTATCTTGCTTGTAGTTACCCATCTGTAGGCCTAGTGAAGAATTGGAGCTTTTTAACACAGCCTTTAAGTCCCTGTGCCAGGAGGATTTGTGGCTATTTAGCAGAACTTGAGATGCTGGGCATGTGTATCAACAGAATATATTATATAGCGTGATGGAATGACTAGGTAATAGAAGAATAAAAGTGGTTGAAGGGTCCATTAGATTGGTGTGATAGAGCTCTCTGGTGCTCTCAGTGGCAGCAGTGTCCTCAGGTGGTGGGAACTGAGGTCCCCTGGATGGTTTGTGGAAAGAGATATTGGCACAGTGAAGGTAACAGCTGGAGATCATTTTTCTGATTGCAGACAATGAGATGAAGGGACACATTAACATCAGTGGTCCCTGAGATGTCAGGAGGAGGTATTCCAGAAAGTGTATCTTTTTCTTGTTTGTAGCTGCAGAAATCTCTGTTCCATTACTATATATGCCATCTATACACTAGAGTTGTTTTTTTACCAAATCTGGAAGCACAATAGTTATTACTGGAGGTTGGGGCAGGGCAAGGGTGAGAGTGGAAGTTGGGTAATTAGATAAGGTCACTGAGTACTGTGCATCTGGAAATACCATGCCCAATCACATTAACATGTGCAATTAATATGTGCTAATTAAAAAGCACATAGAACTAATCATTTTCTGATTACTGAGGGATAGGCCCTCAACACTGGAATAGGAAGTTTATATTCTTCTGCGTGATTTCCTGCTTGTGAAAATGATCATTGTTAATCACCTGGTAAGAGAATTTTTTTTTCTTTTTTATCATGGTCATCAAAATAATGGTGAATATCAGATACACTTTTTGTAAAATGTGCCTTATACGGGGTTTGGTGGTATTGTGTGTGTGTGTGTGTGTGTGTGTGTGTGTGTGTGTGTGTGTGTTTGTGTGTGTTTTCAGACTGGTGGTTAAATAATTTTAGAAGAAATGCAGTGACTTCTTGTCACAGCAAGATAGGGTCACCTAATGGTCACTGAATTTCTTCAGGTGCTGCCATCCATCCATGGTCAAAGTAGTTATTGCCAGGCTTATCTGTGGGAAGTTACTTCTTTTCTCTTCTTTCTACACTACTGTTCATGATCAAGTCACTGAATCTGTCCACCCTACAAGGAGAAAGAAAGTAATCTCCACCCACAGGAGGGGAAGCTGTTCACCTGTCTTTTTCCTATAAGGAAGATTTGTCTGTTCCCATCACTTATTATCTATGTAGTCATTTATTTCTGTAAGACCATAAACATATGTTCCTTCATTGCTTTTAGTTATTTCAGTATTAAAGCTATGTATTTTCCTGCTGATATTACTCCAGGATTTGCTCTTTGAAGATCTTTTCCCCAGGTCCTAGGTCATTTGTCAGACATCCACATTTTAAAGTTTTTCTCCTCCTCCTCCTTTCCCTACTTATTCTGCTCCTTCTCTTTCTTCTAAGTTCATGCTCATTTTGTATTTGTCTTACCAGATCTTAAAATAAACCATTTGTCCAGGAAAATAGAATTATTCTTACTGGTATTTATTAGGACCAGCTGTGTAACTTGTCAGTTCATGTGAAAAATGTAAACAGAGTCCTTGTTTAAAAAAGCGGGCTACTTTTGCCAGTAACATCATGTAATGGAAGTCATTTTTTCTTGAGTGATCTCTTCACATAATGGTGCTTTTTATTTTACTTTATTGACCTCATTACAGAAAAACTAGTATATTAGATTATTAGTAAGACACTGAACATCTTTAATTTTGCATTGTCAATTCTAAATGAAAAATTACAAGAAAGCATATTTTATAGCTTGGGACTGGTGATGGCAAGAGTAGAAATGGTGGAGGTGGCTCCTCTTGGTCCTCTTAGTCTGCCAGTCCTAGTCTTCCTCTGTGGTTCCTCAGTCCTCAGTCCCTTTCTCCAGGTCTAGTGAGTCTGTAGCTGGACCCTGGGCATCTTGTCACATCATGTACATTGTCTTCTGCCTCTGCCTGAAGCCCCAAGAGGATATCAGTGTGCTGGCAGCCCAGAGTCTCCCCAGGATGAGAGAAGAAGATGTGGAAGATCATTAGAGGAGAATGAGGACATCAATGTGCTGGCAGGCCAGCATCTCCATAGGCTGTGTGGTGAAGACCGAGAGGATCATTGAAGGAGGACCCCAACTCCATGGTGTTCCTGCATGAAAGGAGCTATGGTCTCTAGAGGCCTCAGTTCCTCCTTCCTGCTGAGCTAGCTAAATACCCAGGATGCAGCATCTCAAATCCAGAATGTGGCCCCTATCTTAGCTACTCATAGGTCTATGAATAAGTTACTAAATTTTATTTTTTAATTGGTTCTTTTCAGTTGTACATGACAGTAGAATACATTTTGATATAATTATACAAGCATGGAATATATCTCAATCCAACTAGGTCTCCATTCTTGTGAATGTTCACAATGGTGAAACACACTATGGTATATATATTCATGTATAAACATAAAAAAAATTTTTAAAAATATTCAGCTACAGTTCATTCCAGTGCCAAATTTCCCTCTTAACATTATCAATTATTTGTTTCCCATTCTATACTTCAAATTGATGCAAAATTTTGTAACTTCTTCATTTACTGAATGACACACATTGAAGGTTTTGTTTTCTGTTTGTGAGCAATTTACGTGAGAGGGAAATAGAGAAATATTACTTGACTGTTCAAAAAAAATAATGTGCCTTTCTCTGTCTTCCAAGGCACAGAAAACTTATCGCAATTTTTTCAGATTCACCACTGAATTGACTGTGTGATGCTTCCTTATCTCAACCTCTCATGCCTTCCTAGTCCTGTGTTTCAGAACTGACTGATATAAGGTGCCCACTTCTGGTGTGTCTTAAAATCCTTGGGGTATGTAATGAATATCCGACTCTGAGTCTTGTCCTCTTGGAGAGCAGTTTGAATTACTGGGTGGAGTCTCTCAAGAGAGTAGCTGGATGCCCTGTAGCTGGGAGGAATCTCTTGACATTAAATGAGTCTAAAGATCATTCCAGTGAACCAGGAGGCTGAGGCAGGATGATCACATTTCAAAGCCAGCTGCAGCAACTTAAACAAGTACTTAGCAACTCAGCAAGACCCTGTTTCTTTCAGAAATAGGAAGATGTTTTGCAGCTAGAAGGACATTGGGCCTCCCAATGTATTCTTCATCTAAAGACACTTCAGTTGTCTTCTTTGGTACTGGGAATTTTGCTACAATGAAAATGGGAGTGTAGCTATTTCTTTGACCTTCTGTTTGTAATTCCTTTGGATATGTAAACAATTATTTTTACTGGGTCATATGTTCCATTTTTAGTTCAAAAACCTTCATACTATTTTCAGAACTACTTGTGCTAAATTTACATCCTTACCATTAGTGTCCAAGTGTTTCCTTTTTTCCATACCATGTCTTCTGGAGTATTTGTTATCTTTCATCTTTTTGTAGTAGTCATTCTTACAGCAGTGTGCACGATGAAAGACATTTGCTATTCGAGTTGTACATTAAATCCCCGATGGAATTTTTTAGAATCCAGGCTGTCCAGTAGCTACTGGGAGATTGTGTTCTAAATCACTTCTGGGCACAAACAAGGATCTGTTCTTTTGACAGAGAACAATTCTGCTGTTTGTTGTAGGTCATGGAGTGTCTTGCACACCACTTATTTGTGATCTAAGTATATTTGCACTAGCTCAGTCAACTTTGACCCCAGAGCTTGGGAGATTAGGCTGTAGTCCATTGAATGGAAGATGTTAGAGATGAGCTATCCAGTGAATAGAAAACCTCCTTCCAAGAGGAACTGGCAGGGCTGCAGTTATAATAGGCGCAAGCTGGGAGAGGGAGCTCAGGAAGTGCTAAGCACCCACTAAGGCTACAAATGGTGCAATATTTTTCCCTTTGAACTCATTGATGCAGGATATGATAGAGGGTGGCTCAACTGTCAGCAACATTAGTTGGTCAAGTACCCTAGCAAATCTCTTCTAGACATAAAACATGTCCCTTGTAATTTAACATCTTCTCTTCCCTGATCCCAGGTGTTGAAATCCATGGTAGTAATTGCATGACCATAGAAGACCACGATTTCTGTGGTCTTGATACTCATTACCATCTTGGTGCTTCCCTCTTAAGTACTAGGTAGATTATGGTCTCTATCACAGCAAATTTTAAAATTAGGTTTTGTATATATGGTCCCAATCTTTCTCTCCTCAAAGTGGTACTGACTGTTGGTGCTTCTGTTCCAATTACACAATATTTTTCCTAAAACTAGACTAATGCCCAAGACTACCTCAGGTTTTCTTCTACATTTGATGGCAGGTATTTTCTCTTTTGTGTAATGAATATAAGTCTCTCAACTCATTTATTCCTTGCCAAGAGAGACTTGAAAAATAAGATGTTTATAATGTGTTCCTGGAGGAGGAATGATCAGCAACATCCTCTTGTGTTACATATCCAATGTCTTCCTCACTCTACTCTGAGCATAAGCCTTTTATTTCTGTGCTGGAGTTTGAGCCCAGGGCCTTGCACATTCTGTACACACACTGCCAGTGAACTGTGCCCCAAGCACAAACATCTACCTTTAGATTTGTTTTTTTCCTAACATTTAATGTTTTTCTTGATGTGGTTGGATTTATATAGGCCCTTCCATTGATATTTAATATACAAATAGTTTTCACATATCTATGGATTTATTTATGGGTTTGTGTTATGATCCCTTGGTCTTTATTTATTTATTCATTATTTATTCAATGCAAATTTATTGTATAATAGGATACATTAGTGTAAGGAAAGGATAATGACCTCTTTTTTCTCTTAGAATCCAAAGTTTCTTGGCTACTTTCATGTTTATTTAACAATCCAGATGAATTTTAGTATTTTTCTTTGATTCTATCTTTCATTAAAAGTAAACTATGCTTTCATTTTGTTGGGGTAATATTTTAGATTTGGGGACATTGTTGATCTTTATAATGATGAGTTCTACATTTTACACAAATGGCATGTATGCTTGAGTATTTTAAGTGTTTTTGTATATTTTTCTCAAAATTCTATATATTTTGTAAGCATGCATTCATGTAAAATTCATGTAAAATTCATGTCACATATATGTGACATGACTTAAAACTTACATGAGTTTCACAGTGTCTGTTAAACTGTATGTAATATGGTAACAACTAAGTGTCCTTGATAAGTCCCCCCACCCCCTTTGCATTTTAATAGCTAGTTTCCATAAATACATGACAATTTTCACTTCATCTAAGTTTAGTTCATGAAAAATTTTTTTTCTAATATTAATTGATAATATTAAATTTTATATCAGGTATAATTTTATTACATTTCTCTAACTTCTAATTTTAAAGGCTAAGCTATTTATGATGATTGAAATGTTATGTATGCTCTTTACAAAATGCCTATTCCAGTCTTTTGCCTTCTTTTCTTTGGGGTTCCTATACATTTCCTTCTTAAAAGTGTTTTGCTGTATGTAAGGTTACTTGATTCTTTCCATGTGTCACTACACTTTGTACCTTTAATGGTACCATTTGATGAATATAACTTTTAATATTTACCCATTTTTTAATAAAAATATTATTTTATATAAATTTCACAAGAATTAAGTATCTTTTTTCTGTCTTCCTTCCTCCCCCCTCCACCATGGTTCTGGGGATTGAAAACTTGGAACCCCTACTACTACTTTTTTAGACCTTTTAAAACTTTGTTTAGAAAGGGTCTTCCTAATGTGCTCAGGCTTGCCCTGATTTGTGATCCGTCTGCCCTGTTTTCCTAAGTAATTTTTATTACAGGCAAGTACAACACATTCACTGAGACTCCCTTTCTCATACCAACTTTTGCATATTTTATATTTTATATTTATGTTTAGGTATTCACTACCAGTGAAAATGATTTTTAAGCGGTGTTTTTGAAGATATTTCAATATTACAATAGCAATTTGTGTGTGTGTGTGTGTGTGTGTGTGTGTGTGTGTGTGTGGAGAGAGAGAGAGAGAGAGAGAGAGAGAGAGAGAGAGAGAGATAGCCCATTGTCCTGGCAGCTTTGTTTGGAAAGGTTGTCACTTCTCTGCTTCCCAACCTTACAAGTTCTATTATTTATCATTGTCTAAATGGCCAGAGTGTTCTTAGAAGTTCTGTCTTTATTTCCATGGAATTAATTACATATCACATGAGGACTGTAAGTAACAATTGCTTCAGCATTGTAACCGTCAGTCATGTGGCACACATTTTTCAGTGTTGGACTTCATATACACTGGTGACTACTATGTATAGTGTATATTGTGGCAGCTGCTGATTTCATGCTCTAAATAGTTCTGTGAGAATTTTTTTTTGGTTTGGTAATGGGGAATGAGCCCAGGGAAGCTTAAATACTGATCCACATCCCCAGACCTTCTTCATATTTCATTTAGAAGTAGGGTCTCAATGAGTTGCTTAGAGTTGTCCTAAGTTCCTGAGGATGATTTTCAACTTAGTCTTCCTGCCTCAGCCTGACAGTCCACTGGAGTTACAGGGAAGCACCACCATGCCAGGCTTGTTAAAGTGTTCTTTAGAAAATAGTGCTACCATTTCTTTAATCAATTAACAAAAAAAGGGAGAAGTTGTTGGTCTAGGTCCCAACCCTGACCCCACACTTGTCTGGTATTTTCCACCAAAGAATGAGGCAGGAGAGGGATTGCACAGGGTATGAGGCTGGGGCATTCAAAGGACCAGGAAGGGAGGTCACCTGGGGGCAAAGACTTGTGGGATGGGTTGAAGAAACAAGAAAGTGGAAATGGGTGACTGGGTACCAGCTGGGGGGCTCAGAGAAATATGTAAGAAACTGAAACACCAGCACATTTAGGTTGAATGAGCAGGGTCTGCAGAGGAAGAAATGAGAGGCTAAGGAGAGAGAGGAGTGGCATCTGGCGGGCTTCAAAGTAACTCCTGGCCCTTAGGGGCCTCCAAGTAAGATTCCACTGGCAGAAGTGTCATGCTTCCAGTCCTCTCATACAGGATCCCCTTTGTCCTCTCCACAGTCTTCTTCATCATGAGCCTTTTCATCATCCTCTTCCTCCTCTTGTGTATCCCTTTCATCCACTTCCCCATCCTCAGCAGTTTCTTCCTCCTTAATCTGTTCACTTCTTCTTCCACCATTTTTTACTTTTGCTTTTTGTACCTTGCATTTGCCTCCACCTTCTTCTCCTTCAGGTTCCTGGTTCTCAATGATGCCACTTCCCCTAGGGTTTTCTCTCCCATGGTTCAAGGATTTGTGGGGATCTTCCTGTCAGGACCCTGATTTAGGGACCAGGAGTGTCAAGAGTGGCAGATAGAACCTGGTCTGGTGGTGAAAGCAGCAGTGGCAGCAGCCTGTTAGAGCATTCTCATAGAATATTTTGGTGCATTTCATTCTGCTAAGGAGTAGAATTGATGGCTTATAAGGTATGCCTCTGTAGCATGTTCTAGGTGAGGGTAGATTATCTGTCTTCAAGTTTTCATGGCTACATCTGCATAAAGAGAAGAGAAGCATTTATGAACATAAAACAAGAAGTGCTGGTAGCCACCAGATAGCAGAATGATTCTGTCCTGAGACTCTGAATGGAGTGTGGGTCTGCGAACTCTTTGACAGTAGTTCATGGCTCTGAAAACATATACATCTGTAAAGAAAGAAGTTCCTATTATAAGTTATGATATTTTTGGTGTTTTCTTTCAGCAAAAATAAGAATATAGAATTTTCTGCAACTTAAATAGACTATGTGACCAAACTGAATCATGTTAATGTGGTAAATGTCAAACATAAACATATTTATCCAGATTGTGCAAACATTTGGTCATCATGATATACAGGTAACTCCTTGCTGTCAGAAATAGCAACATCTTGGCCAGGCAAATTCTTCAATGTGAACTCTTAATAAATTGTGATCCTAAACTGTAGTTTCCTCATAATGCCATCCATAACTGGGCATCACTCTATCTCCAGAGTTTGTGTAGAGTGCCTAAAAAAGCCATGAGGCAAGACTCCAGATAGACATATGTATTTCCTATGTAAGAGAAGCTGTGTTCCCATAGGAACTCAGTTCTTTCTTTCTCCCCAGGTGTCACCCCTTATGTGAGTCTTTCACAAAATAAGAAGGGCCACAAATCTAAGATACTCTATCCTCACTCTAGCTACTCATGGGTGTGATAAATTCTCACATTTTGAGTTTCCTCACATTTCAAGTTTCCTCACATTTCCAATCGTCCATTTTCCCTCTCCAGTTCACAGGATTATCAACTCTTTTTCTCATACAACACTGAATCAGACACAGCATATTACCATTATTCTCCAAGTAATGAATGGCATTTTAAAACATATTTATATTCAAGTGATTACAATTTCACATGAGAATTTGGCAGATAATAATTGCCTGACTTTACTATCAAAAAATTATTTACCTCTCTTCCTTCAATCTTCTGTAGGCACAGTCATCTTATCAGAATGTATTTGGAAACTGTTCTTATTTGAAACTGGACTGTCCCCCAAATAATGTGTTGGTAGCCTAGTCATCAGTGCAGCAAGACTCAGAGATGGGGCTTTTAGGCTAATATAGAATCATAAAGGCTCTGCATCTTCAGTGACTTAGTCTCCTAATAACTGCTTTTACTACTGGCAGGTAGTTGGAGGAAATGGGTCACTGGCATGTGCTCTGCATGTGTTCATCTTCTTCTCAGTCTTTTCCTACCTCTCTTTCTGCTTCCTGGATGTCGTGAGCTCAGCAGATTTTCTCCTTGTCTTTCTTTCATGATTTTTGAGCCTTGGAGAAAGTGTAACATGGACAGAATCCTTTGAAAGTGTGATCCAAAATAAATATTTCTTCCTCTAAGTTATTTTTGTCAGGCATTTTGGTCACATAGATGAAAAGCTAACTAATACTGAAGGGACACAAAGTAGTGTCCTCATTCACTATCATCTTTTTTTTCCAAGTAATAAATATCACAGCTGCCAGGGCATTAAACTTGATGCCCATAGGGGTGATTTCTCTTGGATTTTGTAGAGCATTATTGGTGTCTGGTCATCTCTTCCTAGATGACAGTCAGAGGAATGGGGTTAAGACTATCAGGAGAGAAGCTAGCTGTCTATGGACTTAGAAGGATTTTCTGTTATCCATTTCATCTACTGTAGGTAAACTTTTAGGACATGAACACATGAAAAGTTTCACTCACAACCTTTATTTCATGGAGATTCTTTGGTGGCCTGTAAATTGGATACTGGTGTAGAAAGAAAAATACAGAATTTATTTTTTCCACTGATTCATGAAGAAAGGAAAATTAGAACAAAGTCCAGGGAAAACTCATACCACTTAGTGTGTTCCAGAATGCACAGTGTCCTTCAATAAGTAAAAATAGTTATTGGAGAATTACCACAGGTTACAGAATATCTGGCCTTGAACAGTGAGGAAAACAATTAGTACTGTCATTTTCTTGGTTTTTAATTGTGAAATATTTGTACACTTATTTTAAGTTCCATTTTTTATTAATTGTAAAATGCATTTTATTAGTAGAACTTTAAACATAAGAAAATGTATCCAAAGAAGCAGGATAGAGTTGGATTTCAGACCTTACTTTAATTAATTAAAATTTTTGTTCACCATTTTCTGAAGCTGATACTAAGTTTATCACATCTTTTCCATTTTGGGGAGTGATTTCAAATAAAATTACTTTGTAAAATCTATCAGAAAAAATAAATAGAAAAAATCTTTCATTGTGGGTGCATAAAAGTCAGTACATTTCCTTGAGTTTTTGTGGCAGATAAATTGGTGAATTATGGCTTTAGCATATCAGATTTTCTTTCCTAAAGAATTATGTTTGTCAATCATATATCCTATTTTCTGGATATTTCAGTTTAATACTAAATCCTTGTTATAGTTTGTATGTGAGTTGTCCCACCCAAAGCTTACCTATGAGACAATGCAAGAAGGTTCTGAGGAGAAGTGTTTGTGTTGTGAGAGTCTTAATCAGTGATTTAATGCCTTGATTGAGATTCTGTGGTAACTGAAGTGGTAGGGTGTTGTCAGAGGACAATGGAGTTGGGGCATGGGTTTGGAGTGTATATTTTTTATCTAGAGAGTGGAGATTCTCTTGTTTCCTGATCACCATGTGAGCTGTTTTCCTCTGCCACACTCTTCCAGCATGATGTTCAGCCTCTCCTCAGACCCTGAGGAATGGGGCCAGGCTTCTATAGACTAAGACCTCTTAAACCAGGAGCCCTCAAATAAGTTTTTCTTTCTCTAATGTTTCTTGTCAGATCCTTTTGTCACAGCAGTCAAATAGCTGACTATAACATATCATAGTACTTGACAAATTGCTCATATAAAATTTGTTATTTACTAAGCAAATTATTATTATGGGAATAGCAACAAAATGACATACATATTTTCTGAAAAAATAGATACTTGTGCTTTACCCCCAGGTATATATTACAAGTGCCCTACACATTTGTTTTCTTTTATACACATAAACATTCAATTTGGGCAGACATGGTCATGTACACCTGTAATCCCAGGTACTCAGGTGCTAATGCAGGACAAGTCAAAGTTTGAGGTTAGCCTTGGCAATTTAGTGAGACTGTTTCAGAATAAAAAACAAAGAAATAAGGAGTGTATTGGTGTAGCTCAGTGGCAAATCAGTAAATTTTCCCTGGGCTTAATACCTAGTACAAAACAATATAAATGGGCTGGGGATATAGCTCGGTTGGTAGAGCAGTTAAAAAAATCCTATTTATAAGTGTATTAAAATTATAAAAGAGTTTAGAAATGATAACTGAAAAATATCAAAGAAAATACAAAACTCAGAAATCATGGCTCTTTATATTCTATTCTTCAATATGTGCATCTTAGTAGTGCAACAATGAAACAAAGCATCAACCCCAAATTGATTTATAATTTCACACAATTAACTGTATTTCATTTACATGAAATTTTGTGTTTTAATGCATAACAAGTTGCCATTTATTCATGTGCTAAAATGGATTATTTGATAAATTTAATTTTATTGCCTTTATAACATGTTTCCATTATTCTTCTCAGTTATCATGAATGTCAATGACTGCTCTGAAAATTCTTTTAATTTCAGAATTCAAGTACATTTTATGAATTATTGGCCAGGTAGACTTGCAAAAACCCAGGAAGAACATTAATTGGATGTTTGACATAATGTCCTCAAAAATAAACAAATATTACCACTCTCAAGAGATTATTTTGGGTATATGCATTACGATATGAGATATTCTTGCCCTGATAGATGTATATTTGAAATGATAATAAAGGATTCTTGTTGCTACTTGCTATTATAGCAAACTGTACAAATCACTTAAAATATTTGAATTCCAATTCATCAATAGACTCTTTTTTTAAGTGTTCTAGCTCACAAATATTCAAAACTTCTCTTGGACCAGTGGCATTGGCACCACTAGAGAGCATGCTACATATTCAGAAACCCAGATCCCATCCCAGAACTATTGACTCCATCGACATATTAATGATGCATATCCAATGCATGTTTGTGCTTATTATAATTTAGGAAGCAATCTTCTAACTCACTATAAATTTTCCATCTGAGAAATATGCATACTATATTTTGTAAAATATAAACATAACCCCCAAATGTAAATTCTGATGTTCATCTTCATTTTACACTTTATTTTGCAAAAATGTAGCACATAGAGTTCTTTTGGACTTATGTCATCTTCTTTTCTCAGAGTTTTCTAATACATTAGACAAGCACACCTTGTTAAAAAGTATCTTATTGAATCATTGAGGTGCCACACCTACATGAGAGCCAAGTCTCCTACCTCTCATTGGGTCAAATGAAAAACTCTGTCAATGATCAAATGGTCAATATGCCATTTATACAATTATTTTTATTTCAGGAACCATTGACATTCAGGGATGTGGCCATTGATTTCTCTCAAGAGGAATGGGAATGCCTGGACCCTGCTCAGCAGAATTTATACAGAGATGTGATGTTGGAGAACTACAGAAACCTGCTGTTTCTGGGTGAGTGAGCTTCCCTTCAGAATTCTTAATTCACTACCAATACTGGATGTCCTTCCTTTGAAGAATATCTTTTGGTAGCTTCTGCTGTGCACGAATGAGTTTCATATACTTACTTTCATCAAAATACATTAGGAAATTGTCAATATAGAGAAGAAGATATTTATTGCATTTCTATTTATGTTTGACTTCATTCTTTCTTGATATGATACACACCCCTCACTTCGTATTTGTCATAGTAATTCAACAGGATAAAATATTGTGACCTACTCCTTAAAATCCAATGTATTTTCTTATTTTTGGTTTGTTCACCTTACTGTTGATATTTGGAAGTAATGCTCAGGATTTCCAAATTGCCTTCATCCATGCATATGGAAGGACATAGTTTTAGCTTCCCCTGTTGGCCCTATTGAATGACATAATGATCACAAGTGTGTAACTATGTCTTTATTCACCCATCTAAGTGAGGATTTACTTTCTGTCTCATATGTCTGCTTGTCTAAATTTGTCACTATTAATCCAGTGAATAGTGTACCTTTTATTATGTTTAAAATTAGAAAATATTACTCAAATTTGTTTCTATTTTGAATAATTTTGAATTACTTATAAGCACTTGGAATTCCACAGGATTTTTTTAAGACACAAGAGAAACATAAAATACATTAAAATAAATGAAAATGAAGCCAACATACCAAAATATGGGATAGTTAAGCAGTGCTTACAGATATATTTCTGTTAATTCCTATAATATAAAAGATCACAAATGTACAACCCTACCTTCTACCTTCTTTTAGTGTTTTTTTCTTTTTTATTATTATTTTATACAAATGGGATACATGTTGTTTCTCTATTTGTACATGGAGTCAAGGCATACCATTTGTGTAATCATACATTTACATAGGGCAATGATGTTTGATTTATTATTTTTTCCCTTCCCCCCACCCCTCCCACCCCACTTTTCCCTCTATACAGTTCTTCTTTCCTTCATTCTTACCACACTCCTTATCCCTAACCCTAAACCTAACCCTAAACCTAATGCTAAACCCTCCCACCCCCCATTATATGTCCTCATCCGCTTATCAGCGAGATCATTCATCCTTTAGTTTTTAGAGATTTGCTTATCTCACTTAGCATGATATTCTCCAATTTCGACCATTTGCCTACAAATGCCATAATTTTATCATTCTTCATTGCGGAGTAATATTCCATTGTATAAATATGCCACAGTTTCTTTATCCATTCATCAACTGAAGGGCATCTAGGTTGGTTCCACAATCTGGCTATGGTGAATTGAGCAGCAATGAACATTGATGTGGCTGTATCTCTGTAGTATGCTGATTTTAAGTCCTTTGGGTATAGGCCAAGGAGTGGGATAGCTGGGTCAAATGGTGTTTCCATTCCAAACTTTCTGAGGAATCTCCACACTGCTTTCCAGAGTGGCTGCACTAATTTGCAACCCCACCAGCAATGTATGAGTGTTCCTTTTTCACCACATCCTCGCCAACACCTATTGTTGCTTGTATTCTTGATAATCGCCATTCTAATTGGGGTGAGATGAAATCTTAGGGTAGTTATGATTTGCATTTCCCTTATTACTAGGGATGTTGAACATTTTTTCATATATCTGGTGATTACTTGTACATCTTCTTCTGTGAAGTGTCTGTTCATTTCCTTAGCCCATTTGTTGATTGGATTATTTGTATTCTTCGTGTAGAGTTTTTTGAGTTCTTTATAGATTCTGGAAATTAGCGCTCTATCTGAGGTATGAGTGGCAAAGATATTCTCCCACTCTGTAGGCTCTCTCTTCACATTGCTGATAGTTTCCTTTGCTGAGAGAAAGCTTTTTAGTTTGAATCTATCCCAGTTGTTGATTCTTGCTTTTATTTCTTGTGCTATGGGAGCCCTGTTAAGGAAGTCTGATCCTAAGCCAACAAGTTGAAGATTTGGACCTACTTTTTCTTCTATAAAATGCAGGGTCTCTGGTCTGATTCCAAGGTCCTTCATCCATTTTGAGTTGAGTTTTGTGCAGGGAGAGAGATAGGGGTTTAATTTCATTCTGTTGCATATGGTTTTCCAGTTTTCCCAGCCCCATTTGTTGAAGAGGCTATCTTTTCTCCAGTGTATATTTTTGGACCCTTTGTCTAGTATGAGAAAATTGTATTTATTTGGGTTTGTGTCCATTTCCTCTATTCTGTACCATTGATCTACCTGTCTATTTTGGTACCAATACCATGCCGTGTTTGTTATTATTTTTAAAATAGCGCTTTTTTGAAAAATTAATATTGAAAATTTGATAGATATTACCTGGCATCTATAGATCATTTGGATAATATAGACAACTTAAATGTTATCTTTCATTTCTTGAATGAGACCGTGTTTAAGTGTACACCATTGTCACATATTTTTGGGGTTTTGAATGCCACTTTCCTATTGTTTTCTAATTGACTTTACTAAGTTTAGAAAGCTATTTAAGTATTGTCATTTATTAACATATGTTGTGGTTCCAAGTTGGTCAATGCAGAATATTTCATGAGCTATTGAGGAGCCTGAGTCTGCAACTCTAGTTGGTTTAAAATAGTTTTTAAAGTCTTCCAGTTTGTGTTTACCATTCTGCTTGTTCTGTTTTCTGTTACATCCATTGGAGCTTAGTGTCTTCAAATATTACTGTGTTATTATTTTTAAAAATTTTCTCAGGGATGCCTTTCTATATTTGGAAGTATGATGTAGTTACACATGTATTATTGTAGAGTTTTAGAGGGTGGTCTCTTCTATGAATTTATAAAATATTCTAGTTTGTCACTTCAAAATATTTTCACTTAGAAAGCATTTTATCTCACATAACTTTTTTCTGAATCATTTTGCATGACATTATTATTGCCATCTCTGATTTACTTTTATCATCTTGTATGTAATTTCCTTTTTATCATTTCACTTTTACTAAAAGTGAACATAGATGTAAATAGCATACAGGAATTTTCAGATTTAATCCTGTTAGTCACATTTTGTGTTCTGACTGGTGTTTAATAATAATCCATTTTCCTTAGATAAATTACTGAAAATAAAGAACTTATTGCTGTTATTTTGTAAGTTATTTTCTCTATTTCTTAGGATTGTTTTCCCTAGTTTAATTTTTGTTTTATAGATTGTTATAGTGACACATCTCACCTTATTCTATTCATACATTACATAGTTATTAGGTCACTAAAATTGGATTATATAAAACACTTTAGTCTTAAACTATTTCATCTACTGGTAGTAAATTAAGCTAAATTCCATATAAAAATCAACATGTTTGCAGGTCCACTTTAAGTTGTACAAATATTTTCATATTGTATACCAATTGACAGGTTTATGATAAACTTCATGTTTTTGTCTTTCAAACTCTATGGGAAAAGTTATTTTATAAACCATCATTACATTCTAATAGAATTCATATTTATGGATATTTTTGCTTTCGACAGAAAGTTTTAAGATTTTAAATGATTTGTCCTCTGCAGATATATTTTCAATTGAAAGGATTCTCTATAGTCTTTCTTATATGATAGGTCTAGAAGTCAGAAACTTTTTTAGCATTTTTATATCTTGACATAATAACTTTTTTTGTTTTGTTTTGTTTTGTTTTTGTTGGTGCCTTGTGTGTGCTAGGCAAGCACTCTACCAACTGAACTACTGAGCTATATCCCCATTCTCTTCTTTTTCTTTACTTTGAAAAAATAGTGGTTTTAGATATAGCATTCATGTTGTTAGTTTATTTTTTCTTTGCTTTATTTAACTGTATTTTCCAGTTCTTCTCTGGGATTCTTCTGGTAAAAAGTCAACTACTAATTATATAGAAACATCCTTTTAAGTGATACATCTCTTATCTTTTGGTCCTCTCAAAAGTTTTTCTTTTTGCATTTTGAAACTTCACGTACTTCATTTTGAGTCTTTTTGTGTTTATCCTGGTTCTGCTTCTTGAATTTTGATATCTTTTCTTTCACTTCCAAGTTCTCAGACCTTAGTTCTTAAAGAACATTTCAAGTATACAATTTCTACTAATTTCTGTAATTTTTTCTCTCAATTTCATTTACTTTCATTCTTGATCAGCACATTAAACATCAATGAAATGGTTATTTCCTCTTAGAAAGTTCATAAACTTCAAATTCTTATGGTCTTTTCCCAGTTTTTTATTGTTGATTTGATTGAACCAAGTTTCCCTTTTTTGTGTGATGTTGTTTCCATTGAGATTTTCTACCTAAAAAAAATTTAGTAGAGGATTAGAATTATTTTGGACATGTTTGAAAATTACTGCATAAATTTAAAAAAAGAGGCCAGGTAAAAAGACACATGCCTGTAATCCCAGATAATTGGGAGGCTGAGGCAGAGCGACTGCAAGTTTGAGATGAGTTTTTTAGTGACAGCCTGTCTCAAAAATAAACAACATAGAAAGCACCTGGGGGAGGCGCTATGGTCATAGCTCAGTGGTAGAGCACTTACCTCACACGTGAGAGGTACTGGCTTCAATCCTCAGAACCCCATTAAAAAAAATAAAGGTATTGTGTCTATCTACAACTAAAAAGAAAAAGTAAAAAAAAAGATTAAAAGTGACTGGGGTTGTAACTCAGTGGAAAAGTGCCCCTGTTTTCGATCCCAAATAACCTCCTTCCATAAAAGAAGAGAAAAATAAAAAGGCAAAAATCAATTGTTATATCACTTACCTCCCATGTGAAAACTGAAAATGTCAAATTTAGGAGCTATGATTTGGGGGTTGTTAGGAGTTATAACAATCAAAGTCTGCAAATTTACATTTTGGTGGGGAAAGTCAAGTGTTCTGTACAACATTGTGGGTGTAGTGTATTATATTATTCTTTTTCTTTTGTATTTGGAAACCACTGGTTGATATCACCAGATTTTTTTTTTTTTGGTTAGTGTCTTATTTTTTATTTATTTTTTTACGTTTACATAGGGTAATGATGTTTCTTTTTTTTCCCTTCCCCCCCACCCCTCCCACCCTTTTCCCTTTATACAGTCCTTCTTTCCTTCATTCTTACCGCTCTCCTTAGCCTAACTCTAAACCTAACCCTAAACCTAATGCTAACCCCTCCCACTTCCATTATATGTCCTCATCCGCTTATCAGCTAAATTGCTGAGGTGGGAGTTGGATAGGCACTCCTTTTGTCTCAGCATCCTGAGTCATGGAATTTTAATTGTGTGCCACCATGCTTGACTCATATATTGTATTCTTAATAAATGGTACCACAATATATGTAAAGTTTACTAAAAAATAAACATGGTAATTACGTGAAATAATGCATGTATTCATTATTAGATTTAGTCATTTGTATGCTTTGAAACGTCATGACATACATAAGAATTTGTTCATGTTATCTGTTAATAAATAGCAGAAAGTATGATCATTAAAAAGTGAGTCATTTTGTTGCTCTCTATGGTTTGACTTCATTCAGGCAATACTGACATCAGCTGTGGTAGACTTGCTACCTCAAACCTGCTTTCATGCTGTATCTTTTAGATGTGTGTGTACATTTCTCCCTCTGTAAATGTTTGTCCATATCTCTTCTTAAGAATGCACAGTTTCTTAAATCCCGGATGAATATCTTTTGTTCTGTTAATCCAAATTCTACAAGTAGGGGATATTTTTATTATGATTAAAACCCAAACCTTGTGAGTGAACCTGCTGGCAGGATTCACCTAGGTATTTTCATATGTGTACATAGGAAAATTATGTTGGATTTATTGTACTGCCTTTCCCATTCCTACCCTCCCTGTTCTATGATTTCTTTATTCATTCATGTGTTGATTGGTTTCTAGGTTGGTTCCATGTCTTAGCTATTGTGAATTGTGCTACTGTAAATGTTACTGCGGCCATGTCACTGTACTGTGCTTATTTTAAATACTTTGGATGTATGCTGATGTGTGATAACTAGGTGAAATGGTGGTTCCATTGCTAATTTTCTTGGTGTTGGGAATTGAATCTAGATCACTTAATCACTGAGTCACATTCTCAGCCTTTTTTATATTTTATTTAGGGACAGGATCTCACTGAGTTGCTTAGGGCCTCACAAAGTAGCTGAGACCCTTTGAACTCACAAGCCTCCTGTCTCAGCCTCCCAAGCTGATTTCTAGTTTTTGAGGAATCACCATACTTCTTTCCAGTGCTTTTGTACCAATTTGCAGTTCTGCAATGTATGGGAATCCCATTTTATCCAATTTTAGTCAACATTTGTTGTTTCACATATTTTTGATAATTGCCATTCTGACTGGAATGAGTTTAATTCTTAGTATAGTTTTAATTTGTATTATTTCAATTGCTAAAGATTTGAACACATTTTTAATATATTTGTTGATCTTTCCCATTTCTTCTTTTGAG
Source organism: Sciurus carolinensis (assembly GCF_902686445.1). Lineage (NCBI taxonomy): Eukaryota > Metazoa > Chordata > Mammalia > Rodentia > Sciuridae > Sciurus > Sciurus carolinensis. The sequence goes on from NC_062231.1 coordinate 3,882,790, forward strand.
AAGGACCTGTTAAGGTCCTTTGCCTACTTATTGATTAGGTTGGTTTTTCTTATTTACCTATGGAGTAATGAGGATCTTGGATTTGCTTTGCTGCTCCCCTTCTGACATCCTCGCCTTGGTAATAACTTCATTTTTTTGAGTGTTAAAAGTATATTCACAAGAGTGTAGCAAGTGAAATAATTTGTTCCTTTGATTTCTTTCAGTTAAGTATTCTCATCAAACCCAAGAGTTTCCATCAGAGCCAGCAGTAAAATGTTCATTCCAAAAGGTGATAAAGGGAAGGTATGAAACCATGGCATTGAAAATTTACACTTAAGGAAAAAGTGGGGAGTGTGGGGAGAGTAAAGATCAGAAATTTTGTCATGATAAATATAATAAACATGAGATGACTATATAATAGTAATTTTCACATAAATAGATATCAAGATATATACAATCTCAGAAAACATCTCAGTTTATGCCAGTCAGTCATGAGGAGGGTTTTGGTTGTCTTGAAAATGCATCTCCACTGAGTTTTTGATAATATAACTTTCCTTTGAAAGGAAATTTAGAAAATATAAAATGGAATCTATTATATGATAAAGTTAATAACAAGAAAAATTTGAGATGTAGTATTTGGTTAAATTTTCTTTCAAACATTTTATGGAGAAGAAAAAAACAATAAATTACTAAGTAAGATCAGGTTTGTTGTACTTAACAAAATGTCTATTCTGCATTCAACATACAGTTCTTCCTTGTGTCAAAACATAACATTTTAATGAATGTAGGAAGATCTGTACTTACTGATTTTTACTTGATCAAAAATTAGCCATAGATATTTGGTGAGAGTTCTACATTTTTAATAAAACTTTCAAGACCTTTAGCCAAGTCTCTACCATAAGTAAATATGAGTGTATTTTTATTAGAGAAAAATGTAACAAATGCAGTGAAACTCACAAATATTTAATTCTTTTTTTCAAATCCTAGAAAATATCAGTGCTTTCATTTTACAAAGAAGCTTTACAAATGTAACAAATGCAAAAAAGCATTTCATCAGTGCTCAAAATTTATCATTCCAAGCATCCATATTCAAGGAAAGAATTGCAAATATAAACAACGTGGAAGAGCTTTAAATAAAATCACAAGCACTATTCAGTGCAAGAAAATTCATATGGGAAGAATGCCCTTCAAATTTAATAAACCTGTTAATGCATTTAAGGGATTCTCAACCCTTTTACAGTAGTGATAAACCCTATAGATGTGAAGATTGTGGTGAAGCTTTTAATCAAAGGTCAGCACTTTCTAAACACAAGAAGATTCATTCTGGAGAAAAACCCTTCAAAATCACAGACTGTGGGAAAACATTTATTCAATTTTCACACTTTACTCACCATCAGAGGGTTTATAATGATAAGAGAGAACACCATAGGGTTCATAGTGATGAGAGACCATATGAATGTAAGGAATGTGGAAAAGGCTTTAAGTGTAGTAGAGCCCTTATTCAACACCAGAAAATTCATAGGGATGAGAGACCATATGAATGTAAGGAGTGTGGCAAAGGCTTTAAGTATAGTGCAGCTCTTACTGGAAACAAGAGGATTCATAGGGATGAGAGACCATATGAATGTAAGGAGTGTGGCAAAGGCTTTAACTGTAGTACAACCCTTAGTCTACACCAGAGGATTCATAGTGATGATAGACCATACAAATGTATGGAATGTGGAAGAGATTTTAAATACAACTCAGTCCTTACTGAGCAGAAGAAGATTCATACTGGAGCAAAGCACTACAAATGTACAGAATGTGGGAAAGCATTTATGTGAATTTCAAACCTTTCCCAACACCAGAGGATTCATAGTGATGAGAGACCATATGAATGTAAGGAATGTAGCAAAGGCTTTAAATGTAGTACCGCTCTTTTTCGACACCAAAGGATTCATAGTGATGAAAGACCTTATGAGTGTAAGGAATGTGGCAAAGACTTTAAGGACCCTTCAATCCTTTTAAAACACCAGAGGATTCACAGTGATGAGAGACCATACAAATGTAAGGAATGTGGAAAAGATTTTAAATATATGTCGATCCTTACTCAACACCAGAACATTTACACTGGAGAGAAGCCCTACCCATGTAAACAATGTGGGAAAGCATTTAATCAAATCTCAACTCTTAGTAAGCACCAGAGGGTCCATAGAGATGAGAGACCATATGAATGTAAGGAATGTGGCAAAGGCTTTAAGTTTAGTACCACCCTTATTAGACACCAGAGGATTCATAGAGATCAGAGACCATACAAACATAAGAAATGAGGCAAAGCTTTCAAGCTCCTCTCAACTCTTAACACCAGATTATTCATACTGGAGGGAAACCCTATAAATGTAAATAATGTGGAATAGCATTTACTCAAATCTCACATCTTATTCAATATCAGAGAATTCATTGTGATAGACTGTATGAACGTAAGGAATGTGGAAAAGACTTTAAGGATCATCCAACCCTTATTGAACATCAGAATTTTTATAGTGATATGAGATCATACAAATGTATGGACTGTGGCAAAGATTTTCACTTCAACCCTTATTCAATGCCAGAGAATTCATATTTTAGACAAGTCATATGAATGTAAACAATGAAGCAAAGCTCTTAATGAGAGTTCCTCTCTTATTAAACACCAGACAATTTACAATGGAGAGAACCCCTAGAATGTCACATGTCTTTGATTGTTGTCCAATTCTTACTTGCCACCACAGGACTCATATTCAGAGAAGCCATACAAATATAAAGAATGTAGCAAAGCTTACAATTGAACCCAACTCTTACTCAACATTAGAGGATTCATCCTGGAGAAAGACCATACAAAGGTAGGAATGTGACAAAATCTCTAACAGATCTTCACCCCTTACTAAATTCTAAAGAATTCCTATGAAAGATTCTACAAATATGAAGAATGTGGAGGAGACTTTAGTAATTGCTCACACATTATGAAATACCAGAGAATTCATCGAAGAGACAAATTCTAAAAATATAATTTGTCAAATCTTTATTCTAATTTCAAAGTATCTTCAACATCAGAGCATTCTTGTCAGATCCTCATGCCTGTTCTAAATGCAGAAATCCCTGATCAAAAATACATGCTTTTGCTAACAGCAAAATAGATTCAATTGAGAGGCAATATTCACAAATGATAAATGTATAGCAAAAAGTTTACACCAACTATCTTGATATGTATAACAATTTTCAGTGGGAAATACTAAGCATATAGAGATTGTGACATTGCCTTTAACTGTTAATTTAAATGTTCTGGACATCATAAGTTTACGTGATATAAATAAGGAAATCCTCCTATATCAATGTAGTGCAGATAGCTCATTCCTGAAATGCTGCTGATTTATTATAAGTCAAAATTACTAAACATGTTCAGTCTTGAAAGTTGGAGTAACTGTAATTTGCCAATCATTATAGGAGAGGAAAATTCTCATCAATGAACATGTTTATTTTGTATTTTTCTGGTGATTTACAATGGAATTTGAAGTGCTTTATTTGTATCATGAATATATTTTATTAAATGAAAGTGAATGTTTCTCAAATTTTAACAAAGTCATGTATTTAATCATATTAAAATTTGTAGGTAACATAAAGTAAGATGGAACCATTGGTTAAAAAGTGTATAGACATCTTTCGGTTGTTTTAGGCAGTGTAATGATCTTTAAGTAATTTAGAGATAATGAGTCCTATAAATGATATTTTCACTATTTCTCCTTGTTGTAATCATATGTAAATTAAGACAGCCAAAGACAGAAATATGAGAGTAAATCCAGACTTCTGTCCCTTGTAAATACTTAAAAGTTTTCAGTATCTTTCAATGTGCCTGCCCTGTGTCAACAACACATTCACACATTGGTTTTGATTTAAATTGACCTGAACATACAAATGTTACAATCTCATGGTTGATTTTAGTAGTAAGAGAATCATGGAAGCATTGAGTGTATGTGTAAGAGAGAGAGAGAGAATATGTTCACTTATTTAACTGAAAGAGAATTTCAACATTATGTATGAGTTACAAGTGTCTAAAAATATCTATTTTAGGTATATTGAATTTACATTTTTCCATAAAGTGTGATTCCTTCTTAAAATTCTCCTCATGTCTTTTCTATGTTTTCTGGTTTTTGTTTTCATGCAACACACTATATGACTTTAACTCATTTGAAGTTCACACAACATTGCTATGTGACCTGTTCAGGTATTCTTAAGAGTGGTTTTAATGACATTTAATGGTATTTAGTAATGAATGCAGTGTAGGAACCAGGAGTCCCACAGGTGAGTGACATGTGTCCATGGGAAAGGAGAAGAGTGTGTCTGGAAATCCTGTCAGAAGTCACCATGGACCTATTGGGGAAGCAGGGCCCATATGTCTGAATGTTACCTCAGGCTGTTCCATTGGGGCCTCAGTTTCCCCCTTATGCAATTAGGCAACAGAGGGAGGCTGATGTTTCCAGGGTGTAACCTTCCTTACTCCCTCCATCTCATGGGGTTCTGTGGGCTCTCTGTGTATTCAGGTGGTTTGGGGCCCATGGGGTTTCTGGGAAGGGGCCAGGGTATCACCTTAGAGAATTTGTTTTCTGGGTGCAGCCATTGTCCTGGCATGTTCACAGAGACTTTTCCTGGTGCTGCTGCATAGATAGACCTGGAGGTCCAGAGAGGGTAAGCAAGTGGTGCACCTGTGATTCTCTGGAGCCTTTTCTGGATCCCAGTCTATCACACTCACCCACGGGCAGGGACTTCCTGCCACCTGGGCAGTGAGAGAAGCCTAGATAGAGAAGCAGATTGACCCTTGCCAGAGGCAACCTTAGGGGACTAGCTACATCTGTAAAGCAAGACAAAGACTGACATCTGCCTCACTTACCATTGTGAAACTAAGTCACAGCTTTGTGATTCTCTAAAAGGTAGTTTGTCATGGAAGGAGTAGGCGATTTGGGTTTGAACAGTGCTACATAGTTTTATATATGGAAACCTAATGCCCTTGTATTTTAAAATAGAATTATTTTGTACAAGACTCTGTATTGGGCAGAGAGGGCACAGGCATGAACAACAGCCCAGGAGTCCCTGCTCCCATTCTCATGGGGGCTGCTGTTCTGGTCTGGCCCAAGTTTCAGGCAGTAAACAGACATGGAGTGCTCACCCCTTTAGACATCCCATCTAATGTCACCATCCACAGCAATGTTTCACCTGCCCAGTTATTCTAAATCACACCCCTCATTATGTCATTTATCTGTCCCCAGTCCTTTCATACTTATAAGAGAAAGACCTCCTTAGGAGCTGTCCCTTGCTTGCTTCTCCAGTTGTTTTTTGCCATCCCACCTCAAGGTTTCAAGAACACCTGTCTCACCCCTACCAGAACATAACTCTCTCCTTGATGTGGGTTTTTTCTTTGTTAGAATGCTCACTTATGATTAGATGCTAGATGGTGACAGATTGTTTTCTAGAGTCTATCAGAGTATGTGCCTAGTGATTCATTGGCTTGGTTACTGGATGATACAGAAATATCTTCAAAGCTGCTGTTTTACGAGCAGGCTTATTTTGTACATCTCTTAATGAAATTTATATAGAGAGTTAATTATCCAGCTTTGGAAGGCAGTATTTCACTCACTACCCAGTGTTCATTGTCATCTTGGAGAAGATGATGCAGATAGTAGATAGATAGATAGACCGACAGTCACAAAGGCAGGCAATGAGATAGACAGATGGATATTCATACATATTTTTACTCAAAAGTTTATTCAGAAGTGGGGTAAGTGTCTCAATTTTCTCATGACCTCTTCTAGCACTGTTGTTCCTGGGATGCTGCAGGAATCTTTCCACTGAAGGCATTTTGTGTTCTTTGCTAAGCTTTGATAACTATAAACCTATAAATAGAGTATATGTGTGCACAAATATATATCAGAGATGCCAGGAGTTGTTTTGCTTGTATTTTCCCATTGGGTATCTGTAGAACTTGGTGAAGAATCAGTGCTTTTTGTCAAAAGCAGTCTTTAAGTTCCATTGCGATGAGGAAGACTCATGACCATTTAGCATAACTTGCCACCAACGGCATGTGTATCCATAGAATATCATATAACATAATGGCATGACTAGGTAATGAGGATAAAAGTGGTTGAATATGATTCATTGATTTATTTATAATTATAGATATTTTAGATACATAATTGTATGTGTAATTACATAATTTTTATATTTATAATTTTATATCTGTATATGTACACACACACACATGTATGTTTATAATTTTGTCTCTGGAATTAGCAGCATGGGACACAGATTCAGGTGGAGGTAAGTGCCAAAACACCAGTGACAACTGCTGGATTTTTGACTTGAGCAACCTAGGGGCTTATTGATATCCAGTACTTGATGGGGCAGAAGACCACATGAGGCAGAAAAAAGAGCACTGGTTTTGGGGAACAGTTTTCCATTGTTGTTTGTGATGCTTACTGGGTCTGAAGGTGAGGGAAGAGGGCTGTGAAGATGATGGACATTTGGGAGGGAGGGGGATGTGCAAAAAATGTCCTGATACTAAAGATGACCTAGGGTGAGGGTGAAGATAGAAAAGTACAGAGAGCCTTACTCTGATCTGGGTACACACTTGTTTATTGATGGAGAAGAAAAGTCTATCAAGGAGATGGGGAGCAAGAACATCCAATTAGGGAGATGGGACAATAATGGAAATGGAATGACCTGGATTTCTGGGAAGAGATGATTTTTAAAAGAATGGCAAGACCTCTTATCCTGAAGAACACTCAGAAGTAAACTGGAGGGTGACCAAGGAGGAACCATTAGATTTGGTGCCCTAGAAGAGAAATTGGCACAGTGAAGGCAACTGGTGGAGACTTTTCTGATTACAGATGATATGATGAGGAGAGACCCAACCAGGCATTAATATTGGTGGGCCTGAGAAGTGGTGAGGCAATCTTTCCAGAAAGTGTTGTTTGTGGCTTCAGAAATATCTGTTCTATTACCATGTTTGCCACCTATACACTAGAGTTGATTTTTTTTTTTAAATCTGGAAGCACAATCATGATTACTTGGGACTGGGAAGGGTGCTGGGGCAGGTGATGGGGAGGGAGTGAAAGACAGGTCATTAGAAATGTTCACTGCTTACCATGCATTTGGAAATATCACACTCAATCCCATTAACATGTGCAATTAATATTTATTTATTAAAAACACATAGAATTAGTCATTCTATATGATCACTGAGAGGCATGACTTCAAAAGTGCGGGAGGGAGATTATATTCTTCTGGTTTGCTTCCTGCTTTGTGAAAATGGTCATGGTCAGTCACTTGTGAGGAAAACTGTATCTCAGTCTTTTCTTATTTATCATGGTATTCACAATAATGGCAAATACTGGCCACACATTTTGTAGCATGTGCCTTACATTTTTTTGTGGTATTTGTGTGTGTGTGAGTGTGTGTGTGTTTTCAGACTGGTGCTTCATTAATTTAGTAAGAAATAGGACAGAGATAAAATGCTTCCTTGTCACAGCATGACAGAGTTAAAAGATGTTCACTGAAATCCATGAGATGCTGCCATCCATCCATGGTCAAGGTTGTTTTTACCAGGCTCATCAATGGGAAGTTACTGCTTTCCCCTTCATCCATGTAGGATAAAGGAATCAGAACCCCCTGAAAATGAGAAGAGTTTAAAGCTCCACCTGCTGGTGGGGATGCTGTCCACCTGCATTGTTTTAAACTCTTCTGTAAGGAATACCTGTCTGTTCTCTTTATTTATTATCTAGGGAAGTGATTATGTTAGTAAACATTCATTTTTTTCTTTAAATTATATTTTATTATTAAAGCTATTTACTTTCCTACTCATATTCTTACAGCTTTAGCTCATTCAAGATCTTGAACCTTTGTTCCTAAGTCCTTTGTCATCTGTCCATAATTGAGAGACTTTCCTCCTCCTTCTCCTCCTCCCCTCCTCCTCTTCTGCTTCACCCCTTCTCCTTTTGTCCTCTTTATCTTCCTTCTCCTCCTCCTTCTGGTTTGCTTCCTGCTTGTGAAAATGGTCATTGTCATTCACCTGTGAGGAGAACTGTATCTCAGTCTTTTTTACTAATCATGGTCTTCCTTCTTTTTCCTCTTCCATTTTCTCCTCTTTCTTCACCTCTTCTTTCTTTTTCTCCTTCTTAGTATTCCAAGCTCAATTTTCATGTACATTATGAGATCCTATAATCAGCCATTTTTGGAAGGAAATAGACTCCTTTTCATGGGTAGTTATTAGGGACAGCTATGTAATTTTTCAGGCTCCAGGCTAAATAAAAAGAGAGTCCTTGATCAAATAGCAGGTAACCTGTGACATTAACATCATGCAACAGTAATCTATTTCTTTCTCTGTGTTCAAGTCATGTGTCTTGTGCACTTTGTCCTTTAGCGTCCTTTTCATTACCTAAAAACCAGCATTGTAAATTATGTCCCAGACTTTTAACATTCATCTTTAATTATGCAATGCCAATTCTACATTAAAACTTACAAGGAAGTCATGTTTTGTAGCCTGCACTCCCACATTGAGTTCATCCATACCAGAGAAGTGAAAATGTAACACACAACCAACCAACGCAATTGTTTTTGTTACACTTTAATAACCAGTAACACTTTCTCCCATTGGTTTGTTAATGACTTAAAACTGTAAAGAAAGTGACTGTAGATGGCCCTGGTTTCCCTTTCCCTTCACATTAGCTTGAGAGGTGGGCTAACACAGTGAAGTACCATGAGTAACAAAGGAGAAAAGAGGGGTCCTTGACTTTGGTGAAGAATTCACTGCCTTCTTTCTGCATTTGAATTGAGTTCTCATTGGACCCCACAGTGTGACCTTTCTGGGCTTCAGAACCCTCCCTCTGTGTGTTTTTTCATAGACAGGACACACTCACTTTATGTCCTAGTCCCTCCAATATCCCACAATTTGTTGACCCAGTGGACTTCTGTGCTGATGAAAATTAAAACTCCTTAATATACATGAGGTGGCCAGACACAGTATACATGTAGTTAGATGTATGTGCTGTGTTCATACGTGTAGTCCGTTGTCTTTTTAGAATCCATTTATGAAACTTAAGCACTAAGATAGAGTTAATAAAAATTTACAATGGCGGGGCCAAGATGGCGGACTAGAGGGCGGCTGCATTTCACGCTGCTCCAGGATGCAAGATTCAAAAGAGGAGATAGTGAGAGACTTGGGACCAACTCAAAGCTGCCGGGTGAGTCTCTCCTGTTGGGGAGGCATCCCGGATGGGGCGGTAGCCCCAGAACGCAGGGAATTTGTGAAGTGGAGTTGCTCGGCGAGACGCCCCTCCCCCCCGCTGGAGCGGTAAACACGGACAACTGGGATCATCGTAGAGGAGGCGGCTCAGCATAGCGCTTGGACTCGAGCAGCCGCTGGGGCTCCGGGTGGCTGCCTGGGGAGGAGCTGCGAGGCGAGCTGTTTGGACCCAGAGTGACCGCTTGCGAACACCGGGGGGTTGCCCGGAGGAGGAGGAGAGGCCCGGCGGGTCGCTTGGGTCTAGGAGTGACTGCATCAGAGCCACGGGCGGTTGCCAGAGGAGGAGCTGCGTGGTGAGCTGTTTGAACTCAGAGTGGGCGCTCCTGAGCACCGGGGGACTGCCCGGAGGAAGAGGAGGAGCGCAGCGTGTTGCTTGACCTGGGAGTGGCTGCATCAGAGCTGCGGGCGGTTGCCAAAGGAGGAGCTGCGTGACAAGCTGTTTCAACTCGGAGCAGCTGCTCCAGAACACTGGTGGCCTGCCTGGAGGAGGAGAGTGGTGGGATGCTTAGCCTGGGAGTGACTGCATCAGAACCACAGGCGGTTGCCAGAGGAGGAGATGAGTGGTGAGCTGATTGGACTAAAAGCAACCGCTCCTGAACACCGGTGGCCTGCCTGGAGGAGGAGCGTGGTGAGTCACCTGGTCTCGGAGTCACCGTTCCTGAACACCTGGGGGGCTACCCCAAGGAGGAGGAGGAGGAACAGGGCGGGTCACTTGGACTTGGAGTGACTGCCTAGGGCTACGGGTGGTTGGCGGGAGGAGGAGACCCGAAGTGAGTTGTTTGGATGCCTAGTGACAGCGTCGGAAACCGGGCAACTGTCCGGAGGAGGAGGTGTGTGGTGGGTCTCTGTGTCTCGGAGCTATTGTACGGGGCTCCAGGTGGTGGCTCAGGGGAGGGGCTGCATAGCCAGGCGATTGGTGCAGAGCAGGGTCCCAGGAGCTAGGTGGCTTCTTGCTGGAAGAGCCGCACAGAGACATGCCTAGGGGCGGAGCGAAGTTTCCAGGGCGGCGGGCAGATTCTCTGGGAGAGGCAGCCTAAGGAGACTCGCCTGCGAAGGGTGAGGCTCCCAGGCCCAGGACATAGGTCTGGGCCCCTGGGATCGTTGCAGAAGAAGACATCCCTACCAGGTGGTAGTTGTAGATTGAGGGGAACCTCTAGGAGGGCAACTGACTAGCGAGACGTCCCCACCGAGTGACTCTTCCCGGCCGGGGGAGGTTTTCCCACAGGGACGGTAAAGCCAGAGACATAGGCACAAACAGGCCTTGCCTTAGCCCACAGTCTACTTCCCCATTGGATGACCATTGGTCAACAAGTGGAGTCACCTCCGCCCACTAGCAGGGAATATACGCCACCTGAGGGTTACCACACCTAGAGAGGCAGCTTCTTCGTGGAGCTCTGCATTATCAACCTCCTCCAAGACTTCAGGCTACTGAAGGATAAGAGGGGATATACTAGCAATCTTCAGGGACATTATAAGTTGATAGAGGAAATCTGCAATATCTTAATGACCCACTGATCCCTGAACAATATGAGAAAACAAGGGAAGAAAATGCCCCAAACAAATCTAGATGTTACATCAATAAAATCCAACGACAGCATGGCAGAAGAAATGACAGAAAGGGAGTTCAGAATGTACATAATTAAAATGATTAGGGAAGCAAACGATGAGATGAAAGAGCAAATGCAGGCATTGAACGATCGCACCAATCGACAGTTAACAGAGCAAATTCAGGAAGCAAAAGATCATTTCAATAAAGAGTTAGAGATATTGAAAAAAAACCAAACAGAAATCCTTGAAATGAAGGAAACAATAAACCAAATTAAGAACTCCATAGAAAGCATAACCAATAGGATAGAACAGCTGGAAGACAGAACTTCAGATATTGAAGACAAAATATTTAACCTCGAAAACAAAGTTGAACAAACAGAGAAGATGGTGAGAAATCATGAACAGAACCTCCAAGAACTATGGGATATCATGAAAAGGCCAAATTTGAGAATTATTGGGATTGAGGAAGGCTTAGAGAAACAAACCAAAGGAATGAACAATCTATTTGAAGAAATAATATCAGAAAATTTCCCAAATCTGAAGAATGAAATGGAAAATCAAGTCCAAGAGGCTTATAGGACTCCAAATACACAAAATTACAACAGACCCACACCAAGGCACATTATAATGAAAATACCTAACATACAAAATAAAGACAGAATTTTAAAGGCTGTGAGAGAAAAGAACCAAATTACATTCAGGGGGAAGCCAATACGGATATCAGCAGATTTTTCAATCCAGACCCTAAAAGCTAGAAGGGCCTGGAACAACATTTTTCAAGCTCTGAAAGAAAATGGATGCCAACCAAGAATCTTATACCCAGCAAAACTTACCTTCAAATTTGACGATGAAATAAGATCATTCCACGATAAACAAAAGCTAAAAGAATTTACAAAAAGAAAGCCAGCATTACAGAACATTCTCAGCAAAATATTTCATGAGGAAGAGATAAAAAACAAAGAAGCAAATCAGCAAAGGGAGGAATTATCCTAAAGGAACTGTCAAATAAAGGAGGAACCAAGATGTGTCAAAAATTTTAAATATGAACCAAATGACTGGGAATACAAATCATATCTCAATAATAACCCTGAATGTTAATGGCCTGAATTCATCAATCAAAAGACATAGACTGGCAGATTGGATTAAAAAGAAAGATCCAACAATATGTTGCCTGCAAGAGACTCACCTCATAGAAAGAGATACCCATAGACTAAAGGTGAAAGGATGGGGAAAAACATACCATGCACATGGGCTCAGCAAAAAAGCTGGAGTATCCATCCTCATTTCAGATAATGTGGACTTCAAGCCAATGTTAGTTAGAAGGGATAAAGAAGGACATTTCATTACTGCTTAAGGGAAGCATAAATCAGCAAGATATAACAATCATAAACATCTATGCCCCAAACAGTGGCTCATCCATGTATGTTGAACAAATCCTTCTCAATTTTATAAACCAAATAGACCATAACACAATAATACTAGGTGATTTTAACACGCCTCTTTCACCACTGGACAGATCTTCCAAACAAAAATTGAACAAAGAAACCATAGATCTCAATAACACAATCAATAATTTAGACTTAACAGACATTTATAGAATATACCATCCAACCAAGAGCGAATACACTTTCTTCTCAGCAGCACATGGATCCTTCTCTAAAATAGACCATATATTATGCCACAAAGCTAATGTCAGCAAATACAAGAAGATAGAGACACTACCTTGTATTCTATCAGATCATAATGGATTGAAGTTACAAATTAATGAAAGAGTAAAAAACAGAAACTACTCCAACACCTGGAGAATAAACAATATGCTACTATATGATGAATGGATAACAGAAGATATTAGGAAGGAAATTAAAAAATTCTTAGAGGTAAACGAGAACAAAGAAACAACATATCAAAATCTCTGGGACACTATGAAAGCGGTACTTAGAGGAAGATTTATTTCATGGAGCGCATTTAATAAAAGAAGTAAAACTCAAAAAATAAATGACCTAACACTACAACTCAAAGCCCTAGAAAAAGAAGAACAGACCAACACCAAAAGTAGTAGAAGACAGGAAATAGTTAAACTGAGAGCTGAAATCAACGAAATTGAAATGAAAGAAACAATACAAAAAATTGACAAAATAAATAGTTGGTTCTTCGAAAAAATAAACAAAATTGATAAACCTTTAGCCACACTAACAAAGAGAAGACGAGAGAAAACCCAAATCACTAAAATTCGGAATGAACAAGGAAATATCACAACAGACACGACCGAAATACAAAACATAATTAGAAGCTATTTTGAAAATCTATACTCCAACAAAATAGAAAATTTCGAAGACATCAACAGGTTTCTAGAGACATATGAATTGCCTAAACTGAACGAGGAGGACATACACAATTTAAATAGACCAATTTCAAGTAATGAAATAGAAGAAGTCATCAAAAGCCTACCAACAAAGAAAAGTCCAGGACCAGATGGGTTCTCAGCCGAGTTCTACAAAACTTTTAAAGAAGAACTCATTCCAATACTTCTCAAAGTATTCCAGAAAATAGAAGAGGAGGGAACTCTCCCAAACTCATTCTATGAAGCCAATATTACCCTGATTCCTAAACCAGACAGAGACACATCGAGGAAAGAAAATTTCAGACCAATATCCTTAATGAACATCGACGCAAAAATTCTCAACAAAATTTTAGCAAATCGCATACAAAAACATATTAAAAAGATAGTGCACCATGATCAAGTGGGTTTCATCCCAGGGATGCAAGGTTGGTTCAACATCAGAAAATCAATAAATGTCATTCACCATATCAATAGACTTAAAGTCAAGAATCACATGATTATTTCGATAGATGCAGAAAAAGCATTTGATAAAATACAGCACCCCTTCATGCTCAAAACACTAGAAAAAATAGGGATAGTGGGAACATTCCTTAACATTGTAAAGGCCATCTACGCTAAACCCATTGCTAATATCATTCTAAATGGTGAAAAACTGAAAGCATTCCCTCCAAAAACTGGAACAAGGCAGGGATGCCCTCTTTCACCACTTCTATTCAATATCGTCCTTGAAACTCTAGCCAGAGCAATTAGACAGACCAAAGAAATTAAAGGGATACGAATAGGAAAAGAAGAACTCAAACTATCCCTATTTGCTGATGATATGATGGTATACTTAGGGGAACCAGGAAATTCCACCAGAAAACTTTTAGATCTCATAAGTGAATTCAGTAAAGTAGCGGGATATAAGATCAATGCACATAAATCGAAGGCATTTTTATATATAAGCGATGAATCTTCAGAAAGAGAAATTAGGAAAACTACCCCATTCACAATAGCTTCGAAAAAAATAAAGTATTTGGGAATCAATCTCACAAAAGAGGTGAAAGACCTCTACAATGAAAACTACAGAACACTAAAGAAAGAAATTCAAGAAAACCTTAGAAGATGGAAAGATCTCCCTTGTTCTTGGATAGGAAGAATTAATATTGTCAAAATGGCCATACTACCAAAAGTGCTATACAGATTCAATGCAATTCCAATTAAAATCCCAATGATGTACCTTACAGAAATAGAGCAAGCAATTATGAAATTCATCTGGAAGAATAAAAAACCCAGAATAGCTAAAGCAATCCTTGGCAGAAAGAGTGAAGCAGGGGGTATTGCAATACCAGATCTTCAACTCTACTACAAAGCAATAGTAACAAAAACAGCATGGTATTGGTACCAAAATAGACAGGTAGATCAATGGTACAGAATAGAGGACATGGACACAAACCCAAATAAATACAATTTTCTCATACTAGACAAAGGTTCCAACAATATGCAATGGAGAAAAGATAGCCTCTTCAACAAATGGTGCTGGGAGAATTGGAAATCCATATGCAACAGAATGAAACTAAACCCATATCTCTCACCATGCACGAAACTAAACTCAAAATGGATTAAGGATCTCAGAATCAGACCAGAGACCTTGCATCTTATAGAAGAAAAAGTAGGTCCAGAGCTTCAACATGTCAGCTTAGGACCAGACTTCCTCAACAGGACTCCCATAGCACAAGAAATAAAAGCAAGAATTAATAACTGGGATAGATTCAAACTAAAAAGCTTTCTCTCAGCAAAGGAAACTATCAGCAATGCAAAGAAAGAGCCTACAGAGTGGGAGAAAATCTTTGCCAATCATACTTCAGATAGAGCGCTAATCTCCAGAATCTATAAAGAACTCAAAAAACTCTACACCAAAAATGTAAATAATCCAATCGACAAATGGGCTAAGGAAATGAATAGACACTTCACAGAAGAAGATATACAAGCAATCAACAAACATATGGAAAAATGTTCAACATCTCTAGTAATAAGAGAAATGCAAATCAAAACCACCCTAAGATTCCATCTCACCCCAATTAGAATGGCAATTATCAAGAATACAACCAACAACAGGTGTTGGCGAGGATGTGGGGAGAAAGGTACACTCTTACATTGCTGGTGGGGCTGCAAATTAGTGCAGCCACTCTGGAAAGCAGTGTGGAGATTCCTTAGAAAACTTGGAATGGAAACACCATTTGACCCAGCTATCCCACTCCTTGGCCTATACCCAAAGGACTTAAAATCAGCATATTACAGAGATACAGCCACATCAATGTTCATAGCTGCTCAGTTCACAATAGCCAGATTGTGGAACCAACCTAGATGTCCTTCAATTGATGAATGGATAAAGAAAATGTGGTATATATATACAATGGAATATTACTCAGCCATAAAGAACGATAAAATTATGGCATTTGCAGGCAAATGGATGAAACTGGAGAATATCATGCTAAGTGAGATAAGCCAATCTCAAAAAACCAAAGGAAGAATGATATCGCTAATAAGTGGATGATGACACATAATGGGGGGTGGGAAGGGTTAGTGTTGGGGTTGGAGTTGGGTTTAGGGAGGGGGGCAGGAATGGAGGAAGGAAGGACTGTATAGATGGAGGGGAAGGGTGGGAGGGGAGGGGGGAAGGGAAAAATGGCAGAATGAATCAAACAACATTACCCTATGTAGATTTATGATTACACAAATGGTATGCCTTTACGCCATGTACAGACAGAGAAACAACATGTATCCCATTTGTTTACAATTTTATAATAAAAAAAAATTTACAATGGCAACAGCATAGTATTCCAGCATGGACAGGGTCACATTGAGTAGGGGTCCTGACTGTGTAGGAGGAACATTATAGGGCTAGACCTCCTTTGCCTGCTGGCTATCTCCTCCTCTTCCTCTTCTCTCTCTCTATTTTCTTCCCTCCCTCCCTTCTGTTCTTGGTAGTAAGAACAGTAAGATTTTATATTGTTAGAAAAAGTATAAGTGTGCAATATAGTATTGTAAACTAAGAGCAAGTGCACAATATAGTATTATAAACTAAGAGCAAATTATTTTGCATATACCTAGAAGTTATATATCTTAATTAAGAGAAAGTCTCTATCCATCAAAGAGCAACACCCCATTTCATCCTAACCCTATTCCCTGGCAACCAATTGACAGGAAACATTTTCAGTATTTGGAAGGTGTATTTTCTCTAGTAGAGGAGGAACACATGTATTGAATTTCCACATTGTTCTTCTTTTTGTACAGGCCTGCAGATTATTGAGGCCAAGAGTACCAGCAAACTTTGTCACCCATTCCTTTATCATATTTCTGGGGGTGTTATGGAGGCACCAGAGGAAACCTATTGAGTCCCTAATCTGAGCCCTTGGGGCAGAGTTAGCCCTGAGTCCTTTCCAGTATCCCTCACCCTCCCCAGAAGATTCACAGAAAGTGAATCTCTATCCTTTTGATGTCAAAACTCTAGTCCAAAATCTCAGAGCCCCCATGGCTCTCCTGAGCACTGTTTCTACATCAGGCAAACACTGGTCAGAATCTCAATTCATCTACTGATTGGCCTTGGAGAAAAGGACTTTGAGCAAGTCTTGCTCTCATCCATAAAGTGAGGCTGCACCAATTAAAAACTTAAATCTAAGAAAGAAAGGAAGAAGCCAGGGTACCATGACTGTAGGTGAGTGATAACTCCTGACAAACCTAGGAAGTGGATGAAATATTCAAGGGAAGTGAGGTGGCAGACAGGTAATTTATAGACCTTGGCATAAAACAGTAGGCTGACAGCACAGTTTTGGGAGTTGGCATGGACGAATGTGAGAGACTTGCTTTTCTCATCAGCCACAACAGAGAAAGGTAAATGCTAAAGTTGAAATATGGAATTAAAGAAAAGTGATGCACATTTAATTTCTTTATTTCTTTATTTATTCATTCATTTATTTATTTACCAGGGATTGAGCCCAAGGGTGCTTAACCACTGAGTCACAATCTCAGTCCTTTTTAAAAAATGTTTTTAGGGGCTGAGGAGATAGCTCAGTCAGTAGAGTTCTTGCCTTGTAAGCACAAGGCCCTGGGTTCGAGCTCCAGCACCCAAAAAAAAAATGTTTTTAGAATATATGTTGAGGAAAAAAAATTAATCATGATATCAAAGTGATCTTATATTAAATAGTCATTTTGGTCACAAAAGAAATATATAAAGTTAGTAAGCATTTCTCTTTCACCTGGATTTGTTTTTCTTTTCTTAAATTCAAGTAGAATGGCTGTATTTTTTAAAATTACCAAATACATTTGATTTCATTTTAATCAAATCCTTTTCCTTCTTTGTAACACTCTTCCCTCCTATTCTACCTCCCTCCATCCCACCTAGGTGATGAGAGAAGCATCTGGGATGATGTGGCCCAATGCTAATGCTGGTGTCTGGGTAGCAGGTGTGTTGTGATTCCCATCCCCTTTCCAGTTTTGCAGTATTCTGCTGTATACTTTTACTTCTTTATAAGAGACTTTAACACTTTTATAAAACTATGCAATCAGTTTTCCAAAAAATTAGCAGTATTTTTGCAGAGTTTGAGGACATTGAATGGCATGACAAAGAAAGCACCTGTCATAGTGTGGCTGCATGATTCTGAGAGACCCCCCAATTCCTTTGTGGGGACATACATGCTGCTCTTAACTGGAATTTCCTTCCCTTTTCCCTTTAATAAATTTCTACTCATCCTTCAATACCTAGTTGAATGTGGAGAATTTTCAGATATCTACACCCAACCAATCTGATCCTTTTTCTAGAGACTTTGAATCAGAGCACTGACAAAGGATCAGCGGAAAAGTTTATAGTGTGCTCACCTAGAAGCAGTGTCCAGGGAGGATTGTGCAGGTGTTTGGGATGCTGAGATCACCTGGCAGAGCCCAGCTCTTCCTCTATTGAACTTTGCTGTCAGGTTCCCTTGACACATTCCCATGTATGCTAACACATGTTTTTATTTAAAACACCCAGATCTGTTTCTGCAGCTTGTAGCCAAAGTCCCCAGCTGCTGTCCTGTCTCCCCAGCAATGAATCAGGTTGTCAGGATGAATGATATTGACAGAGGTCATTATAAAGAGGATCTCCTCCCAAGATCCAACCTTCAGAAAGGTGGCCCATGGTCAGACACCTGTGCTACCTCATCACGAGGTGCCTGGGGCTGGTGAGGACAGCACAGATGGTTCTTGTTTGCCAGGAGCAGTGCCCATCTGCAATGAAAGACTCAGAGAAGGTGCAGAAGGCTACAGAGCTAGAGAAAAGCAGAGGGCCAGGTCCTGTCCAAATATGTGCTCCTTTAATCCTGGCTGGGCTCCTCCACATGTAGGGCAGGGACCTTGCTCTCTTGCTCATCAGTCTTTCTGCTTGCATGATAGCCTTGACAAGCAAATGATGCTCAAAACATGCTTGGTGGCATGCTAACAATCATTATCATCATCTGCACTGTGTAAACAGAGTTGGTTCACAGGTGAGCAAAGTGGTCCAAAGTCATCCACTTTTTATGAGGGGAGTTGATGCTAACAGACCCCAAGTTCAATTGTTCCTCAGTCTGAGTGGTGTCCAGGACCACAGGCAACTCCATAGGACCCCTTCCATTCATTTCCAACAAAGTTCTCAAATTCAGTGTATCCACCAGGCGGCTGAGGGAGTGGCAGGTGTCCCCATGAACTTGACTGAAGAGCCAGGGTGATGGAGAAGAGCAGAACTATTTGGGATTTCACTGGATGTCAGTGGAATTGGGTCAAAGAAGTCAAAAATGTTTTCAGAACCAGAAGGGAAAACATGCAATTCCAGTATGTTAAACTTTCCATAGGAGGAGGAGCTAGATAGGTAGAAAGTAGTGGAACAAGTTGGTGGAGTTGGCATGATGCTGTAGAGGTATGCAAAGGGAAGTCCAAATGTTAGGCAGAGACTGAGAAGTTGAGAGGGTTCAAGTGGAGCAGAAGGGACGGGCCAAGTGATTCCCCTGGTGCCCACTTGGGCCAAGTGGAACATAGGGAATGGGAGGAGCTGGGGTGGAGCTGAGTGGGGATGGAGCAGCTGGAGGGGTGGGACCAGATGAAGGACGTGAGAGGAATGCCCTGCTCAGGACTCCTCACGTGTTCTTGCAGGAAACAGGAGCTGAGCTGGTGACTAGAGGGCTTGTTGGGTGCAAACTCAAGAGGTTAAGGGATTCTGGAGAGGCACCTATGCTCTGTAAATCTTGTCAGAGGTTGCTGTGGACCTGTCCAGGAAGGAAGGTCCTTGGCCTCCCCTGTGGGAGATGTGACCTCAGAATCTGTTCCTGCTGGGGCCTTAATTTCCCCACTTATACAAGGAGGCAATGGAGGGAGTCTGAAGATGTCAAGGCACAGCCTTCCTTAATCCTTCCCTCTCACTGGATGATGTGGACTTCAGTGTATTCAGGGTGGTTGGAATCTGTGGGCTTTCTGGGAGGTGTCCTGGGGAATGTGGCTTTAGAGACCTTGATTTTTGCAAGTGACCACTGTCCCAGGGTTGTTCAGAGATTTCTGGTGCCTGCTGTGTGATCTGGAGGTCCAGAGAGTTTAAGAGGGTGGTGTAGCTATCACTCTCTGGAACCTGGTCTGAACTGCAAAGTCCCATGTCACTCACATGCAGGGTTTTCCTAGTGCCTGGGCAAAGAAAGAAGCATACATTCTAGAGGTGGCTTTGAACTGTGCCAGGGGCTACCTTGGGGGACACACTGCATCTGTAAAACAGTACATGGATGTGACACCTGCCTCTCAGGCTGGTGTGAGGCCAAGCCCCAGCTTCGTGTTTCTCTAAAAGAGAGTTTCGCATGGATGAAGCAGGAAGTCTGGTTTTTGACAGTGTAATCATTTAACTTTATACATGGAAATATGTCCCCCTTGTATTTTAAAATGTGTTATGTGCCACACTCTGTTCTAAGCAGAAAGGACAGAGACATAAACTAGCCAGCCAGGAATTCCTGCCTCCATTCTTGTTGGTGCTGGTGTTTCATTGGTCTGGTCCAAGAATTCAGGCACTAAACAACATGGAGTCCTGACACCTTTAGGCATCTGATCTAATGTTACCATCCATAGCGATGTTTCACCTGCTTAATTACTCTAATACTCAACCCTCATCATGTCACTTAGCTGCCCCCAATGCTCTCCCACCTGTGAGATAAAGCCCTCCTTCAGGAACTCTCCCTCACTTAGTTCTACAGTTGTACCTCCCCATCCCTCCCCAAGGCTTCTTGAACAACTCTCTCACCCCTACCAGTTCATACCTCTCTGCTTGATGTGTGTGTGTGTTTTTGATTCTTAGAAATGTTGAACTCCTGGTTAGGCGCTAGATAGTGCCAGAACTGTACTTAAGACTTTGTCAAGAGTCCACCATCATTTCTGCCAACCTATTGGCTGTCTTGGTTACTGGAAGTTTTAGAAAGCCCTTCAGTACTTGTCTATAAGCATCCTGTATTTTCCTTGTAAAACTCTTTTGTAGGGGGTACCAGGATTGAACTGAGGTACACTCAACTAATGAGTCACATCCTTTGCCATATTTTATAAAGAGACAGGGTCTCACTGAGTTGCTTAGCACCTCACCATTGCTGAGGCTGGCTTTAAATTTGCCATCCTTCTGCCTTTGCCTCCTGAGCTGCTGGGACTACAGGCATGTGCCACCATGCCTGGGTTCTTTGAAACTCTTAATGAATTTTATGTATGGAATTAATTCTCCAGCTATGAAAGGGAGTATTATAACACTCACTACACAAAGTGTTCACTGTCCTAGTTGCGGAGAAAATGAAGACACACACACACACACACACACATATATATACATATATATATATATATATATATATACACAAACATATACAGATATATATATAGAGAGAGATACATACACAGAAACATATATATATATATGAATATAGGAATATGTATTCTCAGGACATTAATAAGAAGTGTTGTAAGAGTCTGAGTTTATTAGTCATGGCCTCCTCCTACAGCTGTTATTCCTGGGATACTTCAGGAACCTGCTAGTGTTGGAGGCATTTTGTGTTCTTTGCTGAGTTCTGATTATTATAAGCCGACACCCCATTGGGCATCTGAAGGTTTTAGTGATGCATCCATGTTTTTTAGCAAAAGCAGCTTTAATTCCCTGTGGTATAAGGAGGAATTTTTGCCATTTAGCAGAACTTGCCCAATGTGCATATGTATCAATAGAATACCTATTATGAAACATGATGGCATGACTAGGTAAAAGAAAAGGAAAGTGGTCAATTCTGATTTATTTTTAATTATTTTTGTATTTAATACATATCATTATATATTTATAATTTTTTTATATATACACACATATATATGTATAATTTTGTCTCTAGAATAAGCAGGAATTGGTGATGGATTGCTATAGGGGTGAGGGCCAAAAGACCAATGGCAATTCCTAAATTTTTGGCTTGAACACCTACGGGATACTGAAACCCAATATTGGATGTGGCAGAATAGCCAGATGGGGAAGGAAAAGAGCATTTGTTTGAAAGAATGCCTTTGTGTTGGTGTTTGTAAAGTCTACTACATATATATCTGGGTAGATCTGAAGGTGAGAGGAGAGGGCAGGGAAGAGGATGGGTGTTTGGGAGGCAGAAGAATGGGGAAAATATTTACTGTCACGAGTCTGTGGGCAAACTACAGTGAGGGTGACAACAGAGAAGCACAGGGAGTCTTGCTCTAAGCTGGGGACCTGCCTATATTTAACAATGGAGAAAACAGAATTCTATGAAGGAGACAGCATGGTACTCGGTTAGGGAAATGGAAAACCAGGGAAATTGAATGACATGGATTTCTGGGAAGAGATGATTTTTGAAACAGGCAGATCCTCTTGTCCTGAAGGCCACTCAGAAGTGGCCTAGAAGATGACCAAGGAGGGACCATTAGATTTGGTGCCATCAACATTTCTGATGCTCTCAGTGAAACCACTGTCTTCAGATGGTGGGACTTGAAGACACCTAGATGATGTGTGGAAGAATAGAAGTTGGCATAATGAAGGCAAGAGCTGGGGATCATTTTTCTGATTGTGAACAATGAGGTGAAGGGAGACACAGAGAGGCACTAACATTGGTGGTCTCTGAATTGTGGGGAGAGGCAATTCCAGAAAGTGCATTTTCCCCTTGTTTGTGGCTGCAGAAATCTCTCTTCTATTACTCTTATTTTCAGCTCTACACTAGAGTTTCCTTTTTTAAATCTTGAACTATAATACTGATATCTGAGGACTGGGAATTTCTGGGTGCAGAGTGTGGGATGAGAGTGGAAGATGGGTAATTATATAGGATCACTGGCTCTGGAAATATCACACTTGATCCCATTAATATGTGCAATAAATATGTGTTAATTTTAAAAACACATAGAGCTAATCATTCTCTTTGATCACTAAGGAGTAGGCCCTCAACCCTTGAGGAGGAAGTTGATATCCTTATGTTTTGCTTCTTGCTTGTGAAAATGTTCATTTTTCAGTCACCTGCAAAAAGAACTGTACCTTAGTTTTTTCTTATTCATCATGGTCTTCACAATAGTGGCAAATACTGGCCACATTTTGTAGAATGTACCTAACACAATGTTTAGTGTCATGTGTATGTTGAGACTGGTGGTTACATAATTCTGAAAGAAACAGGACAGAGGTAAAGTGCCTTATTGTCACAGCATCATGAGGTGAACTGATGGTCTCAAATCCTTGAGGGATACAATCCATCTATGACCCAGGTAATTTTTGCTAGGTTCAAGCTTTGAAAAGTTCTTCCTTTTCCAGCTTTAATCTTTGTGATCAAGTCACTGAATCTACCCACTATGAAAAGAAGAGGGGAAGTAAGTACCACTTGCAGGAGGGGATGCTGTCCATCTGCATTGTTTTCAACTCTTCTGTTAGAAAGTTTTGTCTGTTCCCTTTATACATTATCTACATTGTCATTTACTTATGTCAGTATAAACATGTATTCATTTGTTGCTTTCAGTTTTATTTCACTATTCAAGTCACTTGTTTTACTGCTCGTATTCTTCCAGCTTTCCCTCTTTGAAGATCTTCTACCTTACAAGCAAGTCATATTCTATACCCTGCATAACAATGTTGAGTTCATTCATACCTGAGCAGTGAAAATATTACACAACACCAACTCAATTTTTTCACTACACCTGGGCATTTTACATTTTCTCAGATTTGTTTGTTAATAAGTTAGACCTAAAAGGAAAGTGACTGTAGATGGCCCTGGTTTTCCTTTCCCTTCACATCCTTAGCTGGATAGGTGGAATAACAAGTGACAAAGCACAAGACAGGTATCCTCAGTCTTGGTGAAGAACACACTGCCTTCTTTCTGCACTTGAATCTAGTACTGGTTTATAACCAAAGTGTGGCCTCCCTGGGCTTCAGCACCCTCCCTCTGTGTACTTATTTGTAGATAGAAAACAGGTACCTCTTACCTGACTCCCTCTCAACTCCAATATTTCCTGACCCAGATTCCTTCTGGTAAAGATGGGAATCAAAACTCCTCAATGTGCATGAGGTGGCCATATGCGTATACATGCAGGTTGCATGTACGTGCTGTGTTCATACATGTATCCATTCTCTCCTTGGAATTCACTTACAAAACCTAAGTACTAAGATGCAATCAATACATTCATCTGTTGAAGAGTACCTACTTTGATTTAATAGTTTATCTATTGTGAATTGAGCTGCTATGAACATTGATGTGACTGCGTCACTGTAGTATGCTGATTTTAAGTCCTGTGGGTATAAAATGAGGAGTGGGATAGCTAGGTCAAATGGTGGTTCCATCCCAAGCTTTCTGAGGAATCTCCACACTGCTTTCCAGCGTGGCTGCACCAATTTGCAGTCCCACCAGCAAACTGGATGAGTGTACCTTTTTTCCACCTCCTCGCCAACACTTATTGTTGCTCATATTCCTGTTAATTGGGCTTGACTGGAGTGAGATGGAATCTTGATGTAGTTTTGATTTACATTTCTCTAATTGCTAAAGATGTTAAACACTTTTTCATGTATTTGCTCATCAATTGTATTTCTTCTTCTCTGAAGTGTCTTTATTTTCTTAACCCATTTATTAATTGGGTTATTTGGTTTTTTGGTGTTTAGATTTTTGAGTTCTTTATATATTCTGGAGATTCATGGTCAATTTGAACTGTGTGTGGTAAAGATTTTCATCCATTCTCTAAGCTCTCTCTTCATGCTATTGTTTCTGTTGCTGTGAAGAAGCATTTGTTCGATTACATCCCATTTACTAATTCATGATTTTACTTCTTGTGCTTTGACAGTCTTGCTAATTAAGTCAGTTCCTAAGTCAGCATCATGGATATTGGGTCTACTTTTCCTACCATTAGATGCAGACTCTCTGTTCTAGTGCCTAGGTACAGTTTTCCAGTTTGCTCAGCACCATTTTGTTGAAGAGGCTATCTTTTCTCCATTGTATCTTCTTGGCATTTTCTATAGTATAAGATAGTTGTATTTATATGGGTTTTCTCTATGTGTTCTGTTCTGAACCATTGGTCTATGGGTCTGATGTGGTGCCAACACCATGCCATTTTTGCTACTGTGACTCTGTAGTATATTTTAAGTTCTGGTCCAGTGATGACTTCTGTTTTACTTCCCTTGCTAAGAATTGCTTCACCTATTCTCGTTCTCTTATTTTTCCAAAGGAATTCCATGATTGTTTTTCTGTTTCAATGAAGAATGTCATCAGGATTTTATTAGGGATTGCAATAAATCTGTATAATGTTTTCGTAGTATGTCCATTTTGATGATGTTAATTCTGCCTATCCAAGCACATAGGAGATCTTCCAATCTTCTAATGATTTATTTTAATTTCTTTCTTTACTGTTCTATAGTTTTCATTGTAGAGGTCTTTCACCTGTTTTGCTAGGTTAACTCCCAAATATTTCATTTTTTGAGGCTTTCGTGAGTAGAATATCTTTCCCAGTTTCTCTTTCAGTGGATTCATCACTGATACATAGGAATGCATTTGAATTATGTGTGTTAATTTTATATCCTACTACCTTACTGAATTTATTTATTAGTTCTGGAAGTTTTCTGGTGGAATTTTTTAGATCCTCTAAATACAGAATCATGTCAATGACAAAGAGTGATAGTTTGAGTTCTTCTTTTTCTATTCATTTTTCTCTCTTTTTTATCTTTGAAGTAACTTGTTTTTTTATCATTTTTTGATTCATTTTACACAAATGGGGTACAGTATTCATTTCTCTGGTTGTACATGAAGTAGAGTCACACCATTTGTGTAATCATAAATGTACATAGGGTAACAATGTTTCTCTCATTCTACTATTTTTCCTTCCTCCCATTCCCTCTACACCCCTCATTTCCCTCTACACAATACATCCTTCCTCCATTCTTCCTTCACCCCTCCCTCCCCACTATGTATCATCATGCACCTATCAGAGAAAACATATGACCTTTGCTTCTTTTGGGGGGGATTGGGTTTCCTCACTTAGCATGATATTCTCCAACTTCATCCATGCACCTGAAGGGTGTCTTGGTTGGTTCCACAATCTAGCTATTGAAAATTGAACTGTTGTAAACATTGATGTGGCTGCACCACTGTAGTATGCTGATTTTAAGTTCTTCCAGTATAAACTGAGCAGCGGATAACATTTCAATTGTTTCCACCATGGAATATCCTTAAGAATGTTAATATGAGTATTAGTTTACATATGATAACTCTGGTCCCTGATTTAAAGTCATTTTAGCAGATCAATTAAAGGACAATTGATGGATAAAGTAGGTAATTCATGGCAATAAATATTGACATATTAATTGGGAGAATACAATTCATTGAAGAACTTATAAAAAGTGCTTCACACCCTCAATGTGTTTGTAAGTAGCTAACCTAGGCCATGAAGTTGAGACCCACCTTATGAGAGTGAGATACTGATGTCACACAGATATGTTGTGTCTCTATGTTATCTTAAGAAGATACATGATTGACATTTCTATGACATATTTTTTATTCACATGACAAAAAGTATGCACATTTTAAAAAGTGTGTTTTTCCATATTGACTTAATCCAGAGAGCATATATTCTATGCCATAATTTATTATTCAGAAACCAGTATATTGGAACTTACCCTTCATCAGTAGTTAAATATGTGGTATCTTCCCCAAAAAACATTTCAGGAAGTTACTAATTTGTTTTTCAGTAAAGATTATCAACAAAGGACATGTTGTGGCATATCCATTGGCCACCATCATCTAAATATAATGACAAATGGGGTCATTATTTCACACAATTCTTGAGGAGGAGAAGATGCAGTCCGAACAGAACATGAGCACAAAGAAATTCATGAGCAGAAGGATGGTTCAGGTGGCCCTCTGTACATGGGATGCTTTTGGAGACAGACTGGTTCTTTGAAGGTGCTGGAAGTACTTGTTATGCCTGCACAAGAGAACCACCATGTATCCACTGGAGAGGGCCATGAGCCCTATAAGAAAGATATCCCGGAATACACCTAATACAGAAAATAAATGCCTTTGAAAGTAACTCATTGATAAAATCATGCACAATTTAGTATTTTATATAAAACCATTTGAGGTCACATTAAGGATGGCAGTAGAAGAGTATGATAAGGGAGCACTAGATACCATGTAGAAGATCCACAGGAAAATAAAGGAACACAGGTTCTGATGTGGGGATCTATGTTTGAACTTTGTCAAGCAGGAGCTTCTGGGACTGAGGGTGATGGCCTGCACAACACTCAGCAAGCAGGTGGCACAAATGGAAAAGCCCCTCAAAAACCAGTACAAGTAGGTAAATGATTTACACTTGATGACATTCTAGAAGTCCTGAGACACAAAAACATTTGTACCTGTGCATCCCAAAACTATCAGCATCCCTAGGTGGATTAGGGCCAGGACACCAATGATCAAGTCAGTGGGTTTGAGCTTGTGCTGGAAAAAGAATGTGAAGATGTGGAAGAGAAGAAGGATGGTGTTGGCTGAGATCCCAAGGCCAACTTCAGAGAAAAGTGCATATCTTATGCCAGTAAAATCATATAATTAGTTGGTATTTTTCATTTTGGGGCAAGGAATCTCATAGTATCTATATTAGGAGAAAATGAAGACAAAGTCATTATTTCAAATAGTATCACCTTCATGAATCTCAGCCTATCATATTACAATCAGGAAATGTCTGGATTTATCCCAACACATCACTTCAGCACTCAAGCCTCTCTGACACCCTCCACATGTCTTTTTCCTATTATTACCAAACCATGTCTGGATTCTGTAATGATTGTTGGACTCCTCCTGTACATCTGCTTTTCTATCCATTCAGAATTTACTTATTTTTGAAAATAGTTCTTAATTATAATCTCACCCTGAGGTTTTCCTCCTCCTCTTCTCCTTCACCCCTTCTCCTTCTGGTCCTCTTTCTCTTCCTTCTCCTCCTCCTGCTGCTTTGCTTCCTGCTTGTTAAAAGAGACAGTGTCTCACTGAGTTGCTTAGCACCTCACAATTGCTGAGGCTGGCTTTGAATTTGCCATCCTTCTGCCTTTGCCTCCTGAGCTGCTGGGACTATATATATATATATATATATATATATATATATATATATACACATAGGTGTTCTGTCCAGCGGAACCAGCGTGGAGAAAGGAGACACCACCAATCTTTAGTTGACCAGATTTATTGCGTCCTCCCTGTTTTTCTGCCTCCTTTATTCTGCCACTATCTCCCTTCTTCTACCCTCTCCCTCTCTCCTCCCCCAGGCTCCTAGCTTATCAGCCAATTATAGCAAAGCTTTCTCTCATGCAGGAGAGCATACAGAGGAATGTCAGCATAGCACTATATGAATCACGAGCTGTCCACGTGCGGCATGATATTAGATAGCCAATCCTAGGGCCTGGCATCAACACGTCATAAGTCTCCAAGGAACTAGTAGGCAAGCAATCTTTTTGGGTACTTCCTATTTTGGTATCCAGTGCCCTTTGGCTCACTGCCAGGCACCATCTTGTCCAAGACGGCCCTCAACAGGCTCCCCCTTTTTGTTATAAAAAGAAAAGGACAGCGACTGTGCCTGTCTTAGGTGCCAGAGTCAGACTTTATCCTTACCCGTCATTGGGAGTCAAAGAGCTGTTGGCATGCTTTGATCCCTGTCTTAGGTTGGTATAAAGTCCACCCTGTGCTTACCCATCATTGACTACCAGTCCTGTAATTGGGAGAGCCAAATCTGAGGATCAGAGCCTTGGTCCATGGCCATAAGGGCTTGCCGTACCACTAAAGCTTGCCATCTTTGATGACTCCTTAGAGAAAACAGATATCTGAACAGCAATAATAACAGAAAGAACAACAACCCCATCATCGCAAAACTTCCCATCCATTGTTTACCAAATTGTAACGCTGACTGTAAGAAACTAATGGCTTCTGGCATACCCGGGACCTTGACCTGAGTACTATTTACCACAAATATAGAATTTTTCAATAGGGTCAAATTAGTAAACTCTTTAGTCCATGTCCCATTAAGCATGCTACCAAGTCATTTGGATAGACTGGCAGCAGCAGTAATATTAGAATAGGGTATCGGGGTAACGCAAAGTGCTTGGGCATGCACTAGACATTCTCTCTGTGCGGTAACAGTCAACATGTCCACTTATTCTTGTAGTAAGTCCACTCTTTGGCTTAGAATCAGGATTCCCATGGCGAGATGCACATTGATGTTTTCCTGGGCTGTCAATACTTTGGCAGTGGCTTGTGACAGATTGTTGAGCACATGAGCAGTAGGAATAGCAGTTCCTAGGGCAAGTCCAGCAGCAGTGGCAGCAGCTGCAGCAGCCGCCGCAGCAACAGCAATGGCTATAATGGCTAAGACACCAAAATCTCTTTTTGCTTTTACGGGTAGGAAATTCCACTCACTATGAATTAAGGTCACTGGGACTGGAATGAATTTTGGAATCCTGGCAATCACAGCCAGAGGAAATAGTGAGGCATCCCAACAACTAGACATATAACACTCTTAACACATAACACATAGCACTCTTAACACATAACACAGTTAAGGACCTCAGTATCCTTATCATTGTTATTAGTAATGTTAATATCAAACTTAGAACTCTTAGAATGAACACAAATGGAGACGTGACACATACGGGAGTAGGGGGGAAAACCTGATAAAAGGAAGAGTAATTGGCCTCGCACCCTGTATAACTATAAACAGGTGTATTACTTCTCTATATATAGGTTTGCTTTAGACTGTACCTTTAATGAATGAGAGAGAGATTGCCTCCCTGTATCATGGCAGTTTCTGAGGTGGCTAACCAGAGGAAGCAAAGACTACCTCTTAACTTGAAGTTTAGACTAGTAATAAGTGGCTTTACAGTGGAACCAGCTGGTAGGTAAGGAATACATAGAAGTTCTGTACTAGGAAATAATTGAGGGAAATTTGTGTGCCATGAGTGATATATCCCCAAAAGTTTTAGGAAGAGCTAAGAACAGCAGGCTTACCACCATCACCATCATTTTGTGTTTCGGTGCCACTTTCTTTCTTATGGATAGTTCTTACCAAGCGCTCCGGGACCCAGATAGGTTGTTGTTGGTCCTGAGGAAAAACCCAAACAGATCCTCTCCCCCCAAATTAATACTGGGTCAGGTCCTTTCCAAGACCCAGTCAAGATGTCTTTCCACTTTGCTTGTGGATGACCACCAGATTTTCCACTAAAATGTCTATCAGCCGCAGTACAGCCCATAGCATCCAAAGTTAAGAAATTGAGGGTGAATAAAGCAAAGTTAAGTGTTCTTGGGAGGGGCTAATGCCCCTATTCCCCCCTTTTTTTTTTTTTATTTGTACCAAAATACATTTTATTTTTTTTTATTTATTTTTTTACATTTACATAGGGTAATGATGTTTCTTTTTTTTCCCCTTCCCCCCCACCCCTCCCACCCTTTTCCCTTTATACAGTCCTTCTTTCCTTCATTCTTACCGCTCTCCTTAGCCTAACTCTAAACCTAACCCTAAACCTAATGCTAGCCCCTCCCACCCCCATTATATGTCCTCATCCGCTTATCAGCGAGATCATTCGTCCTTTAGTTTTTTGAGATTGGCTTATCTCACTTAGCATGATATTCTCTAATTTCGACCATTTGCCTACAAATGCCATAATTTTATCATTCTTCATTGCGGAGTAATATTCCATTGTATAAATATGCCACAGTTTCTTTATCCATTCATCAACTGAAGGGCATCTAGGTTGGTTCCACAATCTGGCTATGGTGAATTGAGCAGCAATGAACATTGATGTGGCTGTATCTCTGTAGTATGCTGATTTGAAGTCCTTTGGGTATAGACCAAGGAGTGGGATAGCTGGGTCAAATGGTGTTTCCATTCCAAGCTTTCTGAGGAATCTCCACACTGCTTTCCAGAGTGGCTGCACTAATTTGCAACCCCACCAGCAATGTATGAGTGTTCCTTTTTCACCACATCCTCGCCAACACCTATTGTTGCTTGTGTTCTTGATAATCGCCATTCTAATTGGGGTGAGATGAAATCTTAGGGTAGTTTTGATTTGCATTTCCCTTATTACTAGGGATGTTGAACATTTTTGTTTAGTTAAGCAGACTTTTAAATGTTTGATTAGCCCTTTCCACGATAGCTTGTCCTTGTAGATTGTAGGACAATCCTGTAGAATGATAGATATGATAGATATTAAGCTTTGAGCAAAACTGTTAAAATGAAGAAGTATATGCAGTCTCATTATCTGTTTTAAATGATTTTGGCCTTCCCATAGTAGCAAAGGCTTGAGGGCAATGACTGATTACATCTTTTGTCTTTTCCCTTGTATGGGCGGTAGCAAATATATATCCTGAGTAGGTATCTACAGTTACATTTACAAATTTTAAAGTATCAGATTCAGGGATATGGGTGACATCCATCTGCCATAGATGATTTGGAAGGAGTCCTCTAGGATTGACTCTAAAATGAGGAACAGATAAATGAGGCACACAGGCAGGATGCTGTTTTACTATATTTCTGGCTTGTTCTTTTGTAATGTTATATTTTATTTTGAGAATAGTAGCATTGACATGAAAATCTTTATGGAAATTAATTGATTTTTGTACAATGCTAAAC
Source organism: Sciurus carolinensis (assembly GCF_902686445.1). Classification (NCBI taxonomy): domain Eukaryota; kingdom Metazoa; phylum Chordata; class Mammalia; order Rodentia; family Sciuridae; genus Sciurus; species Sciurus carolinensis. Next base: position 3,914,103 of record NC_062231.1, read on the forward strand.
ACATGAGGATGTCAAGTAGTTGAGCCTGTAGTAGAATTTCCTTGAGCTAAAGGCCCAGGTAAGCCTGAATGTGCTCTGATATGGCCTATATATAAAGGTTCTTTGCGAGCCCACAGAAGAGTTTATGCTTGATAAAAGCTTTGTTGTAAGGTAGATATAATTGCTTTTAGTTCAGTTTTTTGAGCAGACTTATGAGAAGTAATAATAGTCTGTACTATGTCAGAAACTACTGTAGCTGTGCCAGAGGAGGAGCCATCTGTAAAGATTGTATTTGCTGCTGGGATAGGTTGAGCCTTAACAACCTGAGGGAAAATAACAGGATGTTTTTTGAAGAAGCTGACAATAGGTGAACTTGGCAAGTGATTATCAAATGTGGCCATAGTGGAACAATAAATTGCCCAATCTTCATTACTGTTAACTAGTATTTCAATATGTTTTGCCAAGAACGGGATAAGAACTGTCTGAGGATGAACTCCAAAAACTCGAAGGGCTGTCTTAAGTCCTAATGTAACTAGATTTGCTACCATCACAGGATATGGGGAAACAACATATTTGGGGGATACTGGCAAATGGATCCATTTCAGGGGTCCAGTTTGCCATACCAGACCTGTAGGAGTATATTCAGAATCTAACACTATGAGGCTAAAAGGCAAGGATAGATCAACTCTATCACTATGAGCATTTTCTAAAGCTTGTTTTACTAACCTTAAGGCTTTTCTATCTTCAGGAATTAAAATTCTGGGGGATGTAGGATCTGAATATCCTTGGAGAATATCAAACAGAGGCTTAAATTGACCAGTGGTGATTCCCAAATTTGGTCTTACCCAATTTATATCACCTACTAATTTTTGGAAATCATTTAGAGTCTTAAGCTTTCCTGTGACTAATTTAATTTTTTGTGGCCTAACATAGGTATCTAATATTTGATGTCCTAGAAAGGTAAGAGGGCTGTGGGTTTGCACCTTTTCTGGGGCCACATGTAATCCCCATTTTTTTAGAGTTTTAATAATATCATCAAATACCCCTAATAAGGTCTCCTGTTCCTTATGAGCCAAAAGAATTTCATCCATATAATGGAGACAATAAAGTCCTTTATAATTTTATCTTATCTGTGATATAGACTGGCCAACATATATTTGACACATAGTGGGACTATTTGCCATTCCCTGTGGAAGGACCACCCATTGGTATCTAGTATTAGGCCCTTCATTATTCAAAGAGGGAATGGAAAAGGCAAATCGAGGGCCATCCTCGGGATGCACAGGAATGGAAAAGAAACAATCTTTTATATCTATAGAGATGATATGATAATATTTTGGAACAGCAGCTAACGAGGGGAGACCCAATTACACCGGGCCCATAATCCGCATACTGGAATTTATGACTCTCAGATCTTGCAAGAGTTGCCATTTTCCAGACTTTTTTTTTTTAATGACAAAAATGGGTGTATTCCAAGGGGAAGTGGAAGGAATGATATGATTTTCCTTCAATTGTTGATTAGCTATTTCCTGGGTCGCCTCTATTTTTTCTTTAGAAAGGGGCCTCTGGGGGACCCAGATAGGATTATTGGATTTCCATGTTATCTTTAATGGTTCAGTGGCCCCTCCAGAAAACCCAGCCCCTTAGTCCCTGTTTGTCCTTCAGCTTGAATGGGGCAGGTCACACCTTGTAGATTCTTGCCTAGTCCTTTTCCAGGGATAATAACCTTGTCTCACCATGACTGGTAAAATGGTTGGGTTTAGACAGGAAATATTTTGTTCAAATGAGGAAGAAACGTCCATCTGTGTTAAAATGTCTCTTCCCCAAAGAGTGACAGGCAGGTGAGCTAATACATAAGGTTGGAATGTCCCCCTTTTACCATCAGGGTCCTCCCAAGATAATACAGCTGAACTTTGTAATGGGGTTTGGGCAAATCCAAGTCCCCATAAGGTAGTACTGGATGCTGTAACAGGCCATGATTTGTTCCAATCCTTCTGTCTTATAATAGAGATGTCATCACCTGTGTGTATTAGACCCTCTATGGGAGTACCATTAACTTTCAATTTAAGTATGGGTCTATTTTTTGTTGATTGTGCCCAAAAGACACCCGATCCTGCGGATCCAAACCCGTTGTCTCCTCCAGTCCTTTGTGAACTGGGAAAAGTCCCATGATGGCTAGACAATATCAATATTTGTGCTCTTTTATCTCCTGGAAAAACAACAGATACCCCTTGAGGGGAGGATAACATCATCTTTATTTCCCCAGTATAATCAGAATCAATGACTCCTGGCAATACTTGTAATCCTGACAGAGTTGTGGAACTCCGCCCTAACAATAATCCTACTGTGCCCTCAGGGAGTGGTCCATGTATGTCTGTGGGGACCACTTGTACTCCCATCTCTGGGGTTGGAATGAGTCAGGCGGAGTCACAGAGGTCCAATCTCCCGCTCCCTGATGTTCCTTGGGACAATGAGGAGATAGTCGGAAAGGATTGTGAGTGGAGATCTGGACTATGGGATTCTGAAAGGTCCCATATATTTGAGGGCCCCAGGTTGGGCCCCCCTGGCCATTTTTTGGCTGGGTAGGAAGAGGATTTCTCTCTATGTCAAATCTTGATGTACAAAATCTCACACAGTGCCTTCCTTTCCAGCAATGGGAACATAGACCTGGGGCAGATTGATTTGTCCCTTGCTGTTCTCTAGTCTTAGGTATTCCCCTGGGCTTTAATCCTGTGGGCCCTTCAGGGCAGTCTCTTCTGAAGTGCCCTTCTTGCCCACACTTAAAGCATATTATTTCTTTAGCTCTTGATTGCCCCTGATTTGGCCCATGAAGAGCAGCAGCTATTACTTGTCCTGTAATGACTGCATCATTGATATCCCTGCAGACCTTTAGATATGTACTTAAATCTTTATCTTTCCATGGTCTTATAGTTTCTTTACACCATCTATTTATTTACTTGCTCATAAGCTAATTGTTTTATTAAGGGCATAGCTTGTTCTGAATCCCCAAATACTCTAGCAGTCGTTTGGATTAGTCTATCAACAAAATCTGCAAATGGTTCATTACTCCCCTGAATCACCTTAGACAACTGCCCCTGTAAATCTCCTGACCCTTGAATTAATTTCCAGGCTTTAGTGGCAGAAACAGCAATTTGTGCGTACACCCCAGGATCATAAATAATCTGTTGTTGAATACCTTCACAGTTTCCTTCTCCTGTCAGCATTTCTACATTTCTTTGGGGAAAGCCTGCAGCAGCGTTATGGCATGCCATTTCTAATGAGGCTTCCTACCATGCAGTTTTCCACACTAGGTACTGCCCCCCTGATAGCACAGCTTTACATAGTCTTTTCCAATCTTCCGGCACTAGATTCAGCCCCACTACTGATTCCAACATACTAATTGTAAATGGGGCCTGTGGACCGTATGTAGCCACTGCCTCCTTAAAATTTTTTACTGTTTGAAATCCAGAGGTTGGTGGAATCTTTGTCTATTTTGGTTCTGTAGTACAGGGAAGAATTGTGGGACTGCTGAGGTTTCCTTAAGGGGGGTTTCTTCTCCCTGCGGTGAAAAACCCATCTGACTTATAACATGAGATTACTCCTCCCAAGGGTACTTTGGGGGATATAGGGGGGCAGGCTTCTTGAGGGGGAGTGGCTGCCTCCAGGAAGGGATTGGTATTCCTTCCCGATATAACTGATGGGGGCGGCCGTGTCCTTGATGCTCTTTCTAATTCCTCCCCAGTAAGCCCCTCCTCCTCTTCTTCCTCTTTATGAGAAGTTACATTTAGTTGTTTCTTTATCTCTTCCAAATCCATATTTCCTTTTTTTACTAAAGTTATTATTTTACCTTTTTTAGATGTTAGACATTCCTTAATGAGCTGCCACATGGGAAAAGTACCTCTAGGTAATGGGGATTGCTTTTCTGCTTTAATAAGATCCTCTTTATCATGTTCCCATTGTGGAATATTTAGGACTCCCTCTTCCAAAAACCAAGGACTAACCTTGGCCAGTGTAGTTACATATGCTGTTACAGTAGATTGTTTTATGGCAGTTCCATTACCCTTAAGTACATCTTGTATGATTCCTATCATTTGATTTCTAGACACTTGTGACCCCATCCTGGAGTTACGAGACCTCCCTTTACCGGGGCTATGCAGACTCCCTTCACCGGGGTTATGTGGCCTCCCTTTACCGGGGTTATGCAGACTCCCTTCACTGGGGTTATGTGGCCTCCCTTTACTGGGGTTATACTGACTCCCTTTACTGGGGTTATCCTACAGTTTTCCTATAGCTTACCTAAAGTTACTTAGTTTTCCTATAGCTTACCTTAAGTTACTTACATGGGAGGATGCAGAAGGAGGAAGAAGCTCCCCGTCCAGGCCACCACTTGTTCCGTCCAGTGGAACCGGCATGGAGAAAGGAGACACCACCAATCTTTAGTTGACCAGATTTATTGCGTCCTCCCTGTTTTTCTGCCTCCTTTGTTCTGCCACTATCTCCCTTCTTCTACCCTCTCCCTCTCTCCTCCCCCAGGCTCCTAGCTTATCAGCCAATTATAGCAAAGCTTTCTCTCATGCAGGAGAGCATACAGAGGAATGTCAGCATAGCACTATATGAATCACGAGCTGTCCACGCGCGGCATGATATTTGATAGCCAATCCTAGAGCCTGGCATCAACACGTCATAAGTCTCCAAGGAACTAGTAGGCAAGCAATCTTTTTGGGTACTTCCTATTTTGGTATCCAGTGCCCTTTGGCTCACTGCCAGGCACCATCTTATCCAAGATGGCCCTCAACACATAGGGTAACAATGTTTCTCTCATTCTACTATTTTTTCTTCCTCCCATTCCCTCCACACCCCTCATTTCCCTCTACACAATACATCCTTCCTCCATTCTTCCTTCACCCCTCCCTCCTCACTATGTATCATCATGCACCTATCAGAGAAAACATATGACCTTTGCTTTTTTGGGGGGGTTTGGGTTTCCTCACTTAGCATGATATTCTCCAACTTCATCCATGCACCTGAAAATGCCATAATTTTATTCTTTTTTATAGCTGTATAATATTCCTTTATACATATATATATGCTATAGGTTCTATATCTGTCCATCTCTTGAAGGGTGTCTTGGTTGGTTCCACAATCTAGCTATTGAAAATTGAACTGCTGTAAACATTGATGTGGCTGCACCACTGTAGTATGCTGATTTTAAGTTCTTCCAGTATAAACCAAGCAGCGGGAAAGCATTTCAATTGTTTCCACCATGGAATATCCTTAAGAATGTTAATATGAGTATTAGTTTACATATGATAACTCTGGTCCCTGATTTAAAGTCATTTTAGCAGATCAATTAAAAGACAATTGATGGATAAAGTAGGTAATTCATGGCAATAAATATTGACATATTAATTGGGAGAATACAATTCATTGAAGAACTTATAAAAAGTGCTTCACACCCTCAATGTGTTTGTAAGTAGCTAACCTAGGCCATGAAGTTGAGACCCACCTTATGAGAGTGAGATACTGATGTCACACAGATATGTTGTGTCTCTATGTTATCTTAAGAAGATACATGATTGACATTTCTATGACATATTTTTTATTCACATGACAAAAAGTATGCACATTTTAAAAAGTGTGTTTTTCCATATTGACTTAATCCAGAGAGCATATATTCTATGCCATAATTTATTATTCAGAAACCAGTATATTGGAACTTACCCTTCATCAGTAGTTAAATATGTGGTATCTTCCCCAAAAAACATTTCAGGAAGTTACTAATTTGTTTTTCAGTAAAGATTATCAACAAAGGACATGTTGTGGCATATCCATTGGCCACCATCATCTAAATATAATGACAAATGGGGTCATTATTTCACACAATTCTTGAGGAGGAGAAGATGCAGTCCAAACAGTACATGAGCACAAAATATTCATGAGCAGGAGGATAGTCCAGGTGGCCCTCTGTACATGGGATGCTTTTGGAGACAGACTGGTTCTTTGAAGGTGCTGGAAGTACTTGTTATGCCTGCACAAGAGAACCACCATGTATCCACTGGAGAGGGCCATGAGTCCTATGAGAAAGACATTCCAGAATACACCTGATACAGAAAATAAATGCCTTTGAAAGTAACTCATTGATAAAATCATGCACAATTTAGTATTTTATATAAAACCATTTGAGGTCACATTAAGGATGGCAGTAGAAGAGTATGATAAGGGAGCACTAGAGACCATGTAGAAGATCCACAGGAACATGAGGGAACACAGGTTCTGATGTGGGGATCTATGTTTGAACTTTGTCAAGCAGGAGCTTCTGGGATTGAGGGTGATGGCCTGCACAACACTCAGCAAGCAGGTGGCACAAATGAAAAAGCCCCTCAAAAACCAGTACAAGTAGGTAAATGATTTACACTTGATGACATTCTAGAAGTCCTGAGACACAAAAACATTTGTACCTGTGCATCCCAAAACTATCAGCATCCCTAGGTGGATTAGGGCCAGGACACCAATGATCAAGTCAGTGGGTTTGAGCTTGTGCTGGAGAAGGAATGTGAAGATGTGGAAGAGAAGAAGGATGGTGTTGGCTGAGATCCCAAGGCCAACTTCAGAGAAAAGTGCATATCTTATGCCAGTAAAATCATATAATTAGTTGGTATTTTTCATTTTTTGGCAAGGATCTCATAGTATCTATATTAGGAGAAAAATGAAGACAAAGTCATAATTTCAAATAGTATCACCTTCATGAATCTTAGCCTATCATATTACAATCAGGAAATGTCTGGATTTATCCCAACACATCACTTCAGCACTCAAGCCT